>NC_042620.1:4694604-5002104 GCF_901001135.1 Rhinatrema bivittatum | reverse complement strand
TACCTGTATTTTATAACCTGTGCATATCATAAAGTAATAAAATACTGTAGCAACTTGGCACATTACCCATATACATGCATATAGGAGCATGCACAAGTGGTTTTGAAATGTATCCTCATTGTCTGCAAAACTCCTTGTGTACTCAGCTACGGGTAACTCCGTGAGCTCTGCTCAATGCAACTTATTACAGTGGCCCCTGAGGGAGGGTCAGTATCCGACAGAATCATTTTCCCATGTAATGGCGTTGAAATAAGGTGAGAAAGGGTGGGACTCGATCACACGGTGTGGAGATGGGTGAAGTGATGTGGGACTGGTTCTCATGGCACGGGGATGGGTAAGACAAGATCTCATGATGTGGGGAGGAGTGAGGGACAGGAATACATGGTGTGGGATGGGTGAGAAGGGGTGGGATAAGATCACATGCTTTCAAGGAAGCGCAGTGCGGTCACATCACTGCTGTTCAGGGGTGTAACTGCCGCTCTGTGCAGGTCACCCCACGCCTTCTAGGAAGCGCAGTGCGGTCACATCACTGCTGTTCAGGGGTGTAACTGCCGCTCTGTGCAGGTCACCCCACGCCTTCTAGGAAGCGCAGTGCGGTCACATCACTGCTGTTCAGGGGTGTAACTGCCGCTCTGTGCAGGTCACCCCACGCCTTCTAGGAAGCGCAGTGCGGTCACATCACTGCTGTTCAGGGGTGTAACTGCCGCTCTGTGCAGGTCACCCCACGCCTTCTAGGAAGCGCAGTGCGGTCACATCACTGCTGTTCATGGGTGTAACTGCCGCTCTGTGCAGGTCACCCCACGCCTTCTAGGAAGCGCAGTGCGGTCACATCACTGCTGTTCATGGGTGTAACTGCCGCTCTGTGCAGGTCACCCCACGCCTTCTAGGAAGCGCAGTGCGGTCACATCACTGCTGTTCATGGGTGTAACTGCCACTCTGTGCAGGTCACCCCACGCCTTCTAGGAAGCGCAGTGCGGTCACATCACTGCTGTTCAGGGGTGTAACTGCCGCTCTGTGCAGGTCACCCCACGCCTTCTAGGAAGAGCAGTGCGGTCACATCACTGCTGTTCATGGGTGTAACTGCCGCTCTGTGCAGGTCACCCCACGCCTTCTAGGAAGCGCAGTGCGGTCACATCACTGCTGTTCAGGGGTGTAACTGCCGCTCTGTGCAGGTCACCCCACGCCTTCTAGGAAGCGCAGTGCGGTCACATCATTGCTGCTCTGTGCAGATTATTTTGAGATCTCTTCAATAGTTTGGGAAGATCATTAATGTATGTTTTTTGAAATTATTGTTCTCCCTTGGGGTGCCCTTCATTGCCTAGGCTGCTAACCCTTTGGGGACAGAGAAATTCCCACATTTCCTGAATGTAATCCCCTTTGAAGTGCCTAGAAAAAGCAGAAAATAAATCAGATAAATAAATAAATAAATAACACATGGCTGGGGGTGGATGAGAAGGGGTTGGACAGGATTGAATATTGCAAGGATGTATGAGGTGGGATGGGAGAGGATCTCATGGCATAGGGATGGGTGAGAAGGGGTGGGATAGCATCACATGGAATGGGTGAGATTGGAGAGGATCTCATGGCATAGGGATGGGTGAGGTGGGTGGTGGGATAATGAGTGAGGTGGAGTGGGACAGGATTGCATGGTGCAAGGATGTATGAGGTGAGATTGGAGAGGATCTCATGGCATAGGGATGGGTGAGGTGGGTGGTGGAATAATGAGTGAGGTGGAGTGGGACAGGATTGCATGGTGCAAGGATGTATGAGGTGAGATTGGAGAGGATCTCATGGCATAGGGATGGGTGAGGTGGGTGGTGGAATAATGAGTGAGGTGGAGTGGGACAGGATTGCATGGTGCAAGGATGTATGAGGTGAGATTGGAGAGGATCTCATGTATAGGGATGGGTGAGAAGGGTTGGGATAGCATCACATGGAATGGGTGAGATGGGGACAGGCTCTCATGGCATAGGGATAGGTGAGGTGGGATGGTATGGGACGGGTGAGATGGGTGAGATGGGGACAAGATCTCATGGCACAGGGATGGGTGAGAATGGGGTGGGATAAGATCACATGGGATGGGTGAGGTGGGTGATGGGATAATGAGTGAGGTGGAGTGGGATAGGATTGTATGGTGCAAGGATATATAAGGTGGGATGGGAGAGGATCTCATGGCATAGGGATGGGTGAGGTGGGTGGTGGGATAATGAGTGAGGTGGAGTGGGACAGGATTGTATGGTGCAAGGATGTACGAGGTGGGATGGGAGAGGATCTCATGGCATAGAGATGGGTGAGAAGGGGTGGGATAGGATTATATGGTTTGGGGATTGATGAGAAGGGATGAGACAGGATCACATGATGTGGGGAGGACACGATGACATGGAGTGGTAGGGGGCCACTTGGTAATAATGTGTTGCCCAGTGCCGGGTGTTAATCCTGTTACAAAGTGCATCTCTGGAACACTGTAATCCCGGGGCTTATTTACTAAGCAACATTAATGTGTTAACGCGCCTTCAATGCTCACTCAAGCATCAGCAAGAGCACAAAACACTGCTGATTGAATTTTAAGATGCAGCTCGTACAAATGCATGCAAGGCGGCTCATTCCTATTAAAACAGCCCACTGTAGATTTCAGTAAAGCCCGGGATCCGCATGTTGCCTCAGAAAGTTAACTTATTAGTAAACTTTAAGAGCGGTGGTTAACTTTCTCCTGAGAGTATCAGCAGGTTAGCATTCCCTCCCTCCTCCCCACCCCAGGGCGGCAGCTTTCCCAAATATCCCAGGACCAGCAGCGGTCGTTACTGTCCTGAAATCAGATGGAACTGCCCGGGTCTGGGCGTAAAATGCGCAGTCAGAAGTGGACGCTGGCTGAATGAGCACTCACTGGATTTTCAGCTGCTTAAAACTATGCAGTCAGACCTGTTCCGGGAATGAGTTTCAAATCTACACACACACACACTTTCAGAACAATGTGAAAAGCACTTTACCTGCATAAATCATCTGTCTGAAAATGACTCAGCCTACCTGTGGGTAAAACCTCTCTGCACTGTTCCAGAGGCCGCAGTGACTTACCTCTGCTCCTGAAATGGCCTCTCACATTGCTGTAGCCCAGTGGTGGCAATTCCCTTCCTCAGGGGCCACATCTGGATGTTCTGAAATGCAGAGGCATAAATTGACCCGGTGCCTGGCAGGAATCGCTTGCTCTTCCCTATTGGGAGGTGTGCTAGGTCCAGCTCAACATCTGGTAATCTCATTCCACCCCATCCAGTCCGGTACCATGCAATCTCACCTCATCCTTCCCAATGCTAAACCCAGCCCAACACCTTGTCTAATGCGGCACACGTACCTTGCACCAGATCTCCATCATTTCCAGCCTGCTGATGCAAAATATATCAATCCCTCCATGTCCCAGCAGGGCTAGAGAAGATGTTGGCCTGGCTGTCCAAGTCACAGTCCAAGGCTCGGCAGGAAACCCAGCCAGCTTGTCGCTGCACTACACTTCCCAGCATGCCTAGGAGTGTCTGCTCCTAGAAGTGCCGCCTGGAGCAAGGGAAGGAGCTGGCAGCAAGGTGAGCAGGAAGCCCTGCAGCCCAGTAGGAAACAGAGAGGACGATGCAATACCATGCGTTCAGCCTAGCTCACAGCTTCACCTGCGGTTGGATGATCGTTTTGGATGTGCTAGAATAACTCCCAGTGCAATAAAGGGATAGCCTCATCTACATGGTATTACCCCTGAATCAAAAAAATCATCGTGTGCCCGACACGTGCGACGCCAACCCCAGAGCTGGCATGTCTTAATGCCTGAACAAAAAAGCAAAAAATACTGCTTTTCTGTGATTCCTCCAACTTAATATCATCCTGATACTAAGTAAGAGGAACCAAGGGAAGCATTGTGATTTAAAAAACACAGTCTTGACAACAGTCAGGTTAGGAAAAAGGACGCTCAATTTACGAGCATCTGTTTTCCTAACCCGAGCACAGCCAGGGTCTCCAGGGCACCCAATGCCATAGATGCACAATTTATCACTGGCGCGTCCCTTTTAACGAGGCAGCTCATTAAAATATGCCATCGCGTGTCCAAGAGACACCCTAAAAAAATGGGTGCTCAACATTTGTGCCCATTTTACCGCACAGCTTATTGCATCGGCTCCAATGTTAGGTGCTCGCTGTAATGGGGGTAGACGTTGACGGAGGCCCCAGTGTTAGGTGCTCGCTGTAATGGGGGTAGACGTTGACGGAGGCCCCAGTGTTAGGTGCTCGCTGTAATGGGGGTAGACGTTGACGGAGGCCCCAGTGTTAGGTGCTCGCTGTAATGGGGGTAGACGTTGACGGAGGCCCCAGTGTTAGGTGCTCTCTGTAATGGGGGTAGACGTTGACGGAGGCCCCAGTGTTAGGTGCTCTCTGTAATGGGGGTAGACGTTGACGGAGGCCCCAGTGTTAGGTGCTCTCTGTAATGGGGGTAGACGTTGACGGAGGCCCCAGTGTTAGGTGCTCTCTGTAATGGGGGTAGACGTTGACGGAGGCCCCAGTGTTAGGTGCTCTCTGTAATGGGGGTAGACGTTGATGGAGGCCTCAGTGTTAGGTGCTCTCTGTAATGGGGGTAGACGTTGACGGAGGCCCCAGTGTTAGGTGCTCTCTGTAATGGGGTAGACATTGACGGAGGCCCCAGTGTTAGGTGCTCTCTGTAATGGGGGTAGATGTTGACAGAGGCCCCAGTGTTAGGTGCTCTCTGTAATGGGGGTAGATGTTGACGGAGGCCCCAGTGTTAGGTGCTCTCTGTAATGGGGGTAGATGTTGACGGAGGCCCCAGTGTTAGGTGCTCGCTGTAATGGGGGTAGATGTTGACAGAGGCCCCAGTGTTAGGTGCTCTCTGTAATGGGGGTAGATGTTGACGGAGGCCCCAGTGTTAGGTGCTCTCTGTAATGGGGGTAGATGTTGACGGAGGCCCCAGTGTTAGGTGCTCTCTGTAATGGGGGTAGATGTTGACGGAGGCCCCAGTGTTAGGTGCAGGGCGGAGTCTTTGCTTGCTGTAATGGGGGTAGACGTTGACGGAGACCCCAGTGTTAGGTGCTCTCTGTAATGGGGGTAGACGTTGACGGAGACCCCAGTGTTAGGTGCTCGCTGTAATTGGGGTAGATGTTGATGGAGGCCCCAGTGTTAGGTGCTCTCTGTAATGGGGGTAGACATTGACGGAGGCCCCAGTGTTAGGTGCTCGCTGTAATAGGGGTAGATGTTGATGGAGGCCCCAGTGTTAGGTGCTCTCTGTAATGGGGGTAGATGTTGATGGAGGCCCCAGTGTTAGGTGCTCTCTGTAATGGGGTAGATGTTGACGGAGGCCCCAGTGTTAGGTGCAGGGCGGAGTCTTTGCTTGCTGTAATGGGGGTAGACATTGACGGAGACCCCAGTGTTAGGTGCTCGCTGTAATTGGGGTAGACGTTGACGGAGACCCCAGTGTTAGGTGCTCGCTGTAATGGGGGTAGATGTTGACGGAGGCCCCAGTGTTAGGTGCTCGCTGTAATGGGGGTAGATGTTGACGGAGGCCCCAGTGTTAGGTGCTCGCTGTAATGGGGGTAGATGTTGACGGAGGCCCCAGTGTTAGGTGCTCGCTGTAATGGGGGTAGACGTTGACGGAGGCCCCAGTGTTAGGTGCTCTCTGTAATTGGAGTAGACGTTGACGGAGGCCCCAGTGTTAGGTGCTCTCTGTAATGGGGGTAGACGTTGACGGAGGCCCCAGGGTTAGGTGCTCGCTGTAATGGGGGTAGACGTTGACGGAGACCCCAGTGTTAGGTGCTCTCTGTAATGGGGGTAGACGTTGACGGAGGCCCCAGTGTTAGGTGCTCTCTGTAATGGGGGTAGATGTTGACGGAGGCCCCAGTGTTAGGTGCTCTCTGTAATGGGGGTAGACATTGACGGAGGCCCCGGTGTAGAGTTCCAGGTACACAGAGGTCAGGCTGTGAGAACTGCCATTGCTTATAACTGGCCATGCCTGCTCTGGCACAATGCGGGTATTAGAGAGAGCACTAGCAGGGAACTAGAGAGATCCTACCTAATTCCTACCCACATCATGGTGGGTGCTGAACAAACTCACAGACCTGTACCAGAGAGTGAGGGTGCAGCTCTGTAATGGGGCTCCTGGCATGAAAGAGGAGAGAATGGTGGAATACTAAGGTAGCTCTTACCTACAGTGCTTCTCGCTCCAGACAGCGCCTGTTTCAGCGTTAAAACATTTCTTTGAAAGAGACCACAGAAAATCTGTACTAGGATCTCCATGGAGGACCTCCTGCCCCCTGACCCCTAATGCAAACAGGAACCTGAAATGTGGCCCTGGTAGAAAAAAGAAAGTTTTCTCATACCTGCCCTGTATCATCTGCCCTCATCTCACCCCATCCTTATCCCCATGCAGTTCACCTTGATCTACCCCCTGCCACGGTATCCCATCCCTCTCTGAATCTCATTTCACTCTGGACCATGTTCAGGACACAAAAGAATGACTGCCTTCACTCTGGACCGCATACAGGACACAAGAGAACGACTGCCTTCAGTCTGGACCGTGTACAGGACACAAGAGAACGGCTGCCTTCACTCTGGACCATGTACAGGACACAAAAGAATGACTGCCTTCACTCTGGACCGCGTACAGGACACAAGAGAATGACTGCCTTCACTCTGGACCGTGTACAGGACACAAAAGAACGATTGCCTTCAGTGTGGACCGTGTACAGGACACAAAAGAACGACTGCCTTCAGTCTGGACCGCGTACAGGACACAAAAGAACGACTGCCTTCACTCTGGACAGTGTACAGCACACAATAGAACGACTGCCTTCACTCTGGACAGTGTACTGGACACAATAGAACGACTGCCTTCACTCTGGACAGTGTAGAGGACACAATAGAATGACTGCCTTCACTCTGGACAGTGTAGAGGACACAATAGAACGGCTGCCTTCACTCTGGACATTGTACAGGACACAAAAGAATGACTGCCTTCACTCTGAACAGTGTACTGGACACAAAAGAATGACTGCCTTCACTCTGAACAGTGTACAGGACACAATAGAACGACTGCCTTCACTCTGGACAGTGTAGAGGACACAATGGAACGACTGCCTTCACTCTGGACAGTGTACTGGACACAATAGAACGACTGCCTTCACTCTGGACAGTGTAGAGGACACAATAGAACGACTGCCTTCACTCTGGACAGTGTAGAGGACACAATAGAATGGCTGCCTTCACTCTGGACATTGTACAGGACACAAAAGAATGACTGCCTTCACTCTGGACAGTGTAGAGGACACAATAGAATGGCTGCCTTCACTCTGGACATTGTACAGGACACAAAAGAATGACTGCCTTCACTCTGAACAGTGTACTGGACACAAAAGAATGACTGCCTTCACTCTGGACAGTGTACAGGACACAAAAGAATGACTGCCTTCACTCTGGACAGTGTACTGGACACAATAGAACGACTGCCTTCACTCTGGACAGTGTAGAGGACACAATAGAACGACTGCCTTCACTCTGGACAGTGTAGAGGACACAATAGAACGACTGCCTTCACTCTGGACAGTGTAGAGGACACAATAGAACGGCTGCCTTCACTCTGGACATTGTACAGGACACAAAAGAATGACTGCCTTCACTCTGAACAGTGTACTGGACACAAAAGAATGACTGCCTTCACTCTGGACCTTGTACAGCACACAATAGAACGACTGCCTTCACTCTGGACCGTGTACAGGACACAATAGAACGAGTGCCTTCACTCTGGACCGTGTACAGGACACAAAAGAACGACTGCTTTCACTCTGGACAGTGTACTGGACACAATAGAACGACTGCCTTCACTCTGGACCGTGTACAGGACACAAAAGAACGACTGCCTTCACTCTGGACAGTGTACAGCACACAATAGAACGACTGCCTTCACTCTGGACAGTGTACTGGACACAATAGAACGGCTGCCTTCACTCTGGACAGTGTACTGGACACAATAGAACGGCTGCCTTCACTCTGAACAGTGTACAGGACACAAAAGAACGACTGCCTTCACTCTGAACAGTGTACAGGACACAAAAGAACGACTGCCTTCACTCTGGACAGTGTACTGGACACAAGAGAACGACTGCCTTCACTCTGGACAGTGTACAGGACACAATAGAACGACTGCCTTCACTCTGAACAGTGTACAGGACACAAAAGAACGACTGCCTTCACTCTGAACAGTGTACAGGACACAATAGAACGGCTGCCTTCACTCTGAACAGTGTACAGGACACAAAAGAACGACTGCCTTCACTCTGAACAGTGTACAGGACACAAAAGAACGACTGCCTTCACTCTGGACAGTGTACTGGACACAAGAGAACGACTGCCTTCACTCTGGACAGTGTACTGGACACAAGAGAACGACTGCCTTCACTCTGGACAGTGTACAGGACACAATAGAATGACTGCCTTCACTCTGAACAGTGTACAGGACACAAAAGAACGACTGCCTTCACTCTGAACAGTGTACAGGACACAAAAGAACGACTGCCTTCACTCTGGACCATGTACAGGACACAATAGAACGACTGCCTACCTTTGCAGTTCACTTCCCACTCCCTGGGATTTGGTTTTCCTCCTCATGAACCCAAATGGGCTCCCGCTCTTATCATGTCCCAGCTGGTCCTGTGGACTCTCCCCTTTCCTGCAGGGTTCCACCCACAGAGCTCTCTCCCTCTGTGGGACTTAAGGTGGACCAGGCATACACAAAAAGGGGGACACCGGGGTCACTCTGTGACACTAACTAACACAATCATTTTGAAACAGCTAATCTTACACACAGAGAACTGCATATCGAACTGATTTTCAAACACAATTTATGTAGGTTATCTTATAGTTAAAAATGAGTTTATGTGCAGCCTTAAAAGTACCCTTGTATCTCTGCAGCTAATTACCTATATAAAACTGATTTAGTGTACAACAGTGTGACAATGTGAAACTGTCTGTCTATGTGACTCAAATGGCCCACAACGTGATAATGTAAAAGTGTGCATCTGCCTGATGCAGTGTGTCTCAGTGTGACACTGTAAAACTGTGCATCTGCATGATTTAGTGAACTTGCATGGCACTGTGAAACTGTTCATGGCTGTGACTCTGTGTACCTCGGTATGACATTCTGAAACTCTGCATCTGCATGGCGTCATGGAGCTCAGTGTGACAATGTAAATGTATGCTTCTATGTACCACAATGTTCTTCAGTACGACACTGTAAAACTCTATAATCTGGGTGTAACTGAGTATGTGTGCCACGCTGTACCTCGGTGTGACAATGTTAAAATGTCCACCTACGTACCACGCTGTACCTCGGTGTGACACTGTGAAATTGTGCATCTATGTGCCACAGTGTATCTCAGTGTAACAGCGAGAAACTATGTATCTGTGAGCCACAGTGTATCTCAGCATGACACTGTGAAACTGCATCTATGTACCACAGTGTATCTCAGTGTAACAGCGAGAAACTATGTATCTCAGCATGACACTGTGAAACTGCATCTATGTACCACAGTGTATCTCAGTGTAACAGCGAGAAACTATATATCTCAGCATGACACTGTGAAACTGTGCATCTACGTGCCATGCTGTGCCTCGGTGTGACACTGTGAAATTGTGCATCTATGTGCCACAGTGTATCTCAGTGTAACAGCGAGAAACTATGTATCTGTGAGCCACAGTGTATCTCAGCATGACACTGAAACTGCATCTATGTACCACAGTGTATCTCAGTGTAACAGCGAGAAACTATATATCTCAGCATGACACTGTGAAACTGTGCATCTACGTGCCACGGTGTACTTCAGTGTGACACTGTGAAATTCTGCATCTACGTACCACAGTGTACCTAGGTGTGACAGCAAGAAACTATGTATCTGTGTGCAAGGTTACATAGGAACAATTTCTGTCTTTGGCTTTCTCCTTTCCTATTTTCTCCAGTTCCAGGCACAATTTCTGGTCTTTGGCTTGATACTTTCAAAGCATTTTCACCATTTTCCAGCAAACTTCCTTCCAGCTCCATTCACTAAGCTGCTGCCACACCAGGACCTCTATGCAATGAGCGTCCATTCCTAGCAGTACCACAGCAGCAAGGGGTGCTACAGGGCAGGAATGAGGTGCATTGTCAGAGCTGTGTGTAAATGAGGGGAGGGTTCTCAGTGCCAGAACAGCAGGAGCTGCTGCAGGGCAGGAGGGAGGTGCATTGTCAGAGCTGTGTGTATGTGAGGGGAGGGGTCTGTGCTGGAACAGCAGGGGGGTGCTGCAGGGCAGGAGGGAGGTGCATTGTCAGAGCTGTGTGTATGTGAGGGGAGGGGTCTGTGCTGGAACAGCAGGGGGTGCTGCAGGGCAGGAGGGAGGTGCATTGTCAGAGCTGTGTGTATGTGAGGGGAGGGGTCTAGGTGCTGGAACAGCAGGGGGTGCTGCAGGGCAGGAGGGAGGTGCATTGTCAGAGCTGTGTGTATGTGAGGGGAGGGGTCTGTACTGGAAAAGCAGGGGGGTGCTGCAGGGCAGGAGGGAGGTGCATTGGCAGAGCTGTGTGTGAGGGGAGGGGTCTCAGTGCTGGAACAGCAGGGGGTGCTGCAGGGCAGGAGGGAGGTGCATTGTCAGAGCTGTGTGTAGGGGAGGGGAGAGGTCTCAGTGCTGGAACAGCAGGGGGTGCTGCAGGGCAGGAGGGAGGTGCATTGGCAGAGCTGTGTGTATGTGAGGGGAGGGGTCTACAGTACTGGAACAGCAGGGGGTGCTGCAGGGCAGGAGGGAGGTGCATTGTCAGAGCTGTGTGTATGTGAGGGAGAGGGGTCTCAGTACTGAACAGCAGGGGGTGCTGCAGGGCAGGAGGGAGGTGCATTGTCAGAGCTGTGTGTATGTGAGGGGAGAGGTCTCAGTACTGGAACAGCAGGGGGTGCTGCAGGGCAGGAGGGAGGTGCATTGGCAGAGCTGTGTGTATGTGAGGGGAGAGGTCTCAGTGCTGGAACAGCAGGGGTGCTGCAGGGCAGGAGGGAGGTCCATTGTCAGAGCTGTGTGTATGTGAGGGGAGGGGATCTCAGTACTGGAACAGCAGGGGGTGCTGCAGGGCAGGAGGGAGGTGCATTGTCAGAGCTGTGTGTATGTGAGGGAGGGGTCTCAGTGCTGGAACAGCAGGGGGTGCTGCAGGGCAGGAGGGAGGTCCATTGTCAGAGCTGTGTGTATGTGAGGGGAGGGGTCTCAGTACTGGAACAGCAGGGGGTGCTGCAGGGCAGGAGGGAGGTGCATTGTCAGAGCTGTGTGTATGTGAGGGGAGAGGGTCTCAGTACTGGAACAGCAGGGGGTGCTGCAGGGCAGGAGGGAGGTGCATTGTCAGAGCTGTGTGTATTTATTTATTTATTTATTTTAACAGTTTTTTATACCGACCTTCATAGTAAATTTACCATATCAGATCGGTTTACAATTTAACAAGGGAAAAACTAGAGTAACAGATTCACGTAAACGAAAGATAACAATAAGTAGGAATAAGTCAAAGTTACAATCAACAGGGGGAGAGAACTTGGATGCTTGTAACAAGCTGGAAAGAAGATAGGCCGGTAAAAATTTTTACCATAGAATGTACAAGTTAAAAACTTAAGGACGGTGCTTTAACCTGAATGTCTCAGAGTCCATTTATTTTTTCTTTGAGAAACGGAGTGCCAGACCGGGTAGGAATGAAGGCCAACTAGTGATTGTCTGGTGGTTCAGGGAAGGTGGTTGTCTGGTGGTTCAGGGAAGGCTTGTTGAAAGAGCCAGGTTTTAAGACTTTTTCTGAAAGATAAAAGGCAGGGCTCCAGTCTGAGGTTTGATGGGATACTGTTCCAGATCGATGGGCCTGCTATCGAAAAGGCTCTGTCTTTGGTTATAGCGAGGCGTGTGGCTTTAGTAGGGGGAACATTAAGAGTGCCTTTGTAAATGTCTCTAGTTGGTCTGATAGAAGAGTAGAGTTTGAAAGGTATTTCCAGGTCAAGTTGAAGTTGATGATGGATGGTTTTGTGGATTAAGGTAATCGATTTGTATAGAATTCTGTAATTTACTGGTAACCAGTGTAGTTTCCTGAGAATTGGTGATATGTGATCGTAGCGGCTGATACTGGTTAACAATCTTGCTGCCGCATTTTGAATCATCTGCAGAGGTTTAGTAGCGGATTTGGGAAGTCCTAGTAGAAGTGCGCTGCAGTAGTCTATTTTGGCGAACAGTAGCGCTTGGAGGACTGTCCTGAAGTCGTGGAAGAATAAGAGAGGTTTAAGTCGTTTTAGAACCTGTAATCTGTAAAAGCAGTCTTTCGTTGTAGTATTGACCATTTTCCTTAGGTTTAGTCGGTTATCTAGAATCACCCCAAGATCTCTAACCTGCTTACATGTGATGTGAGAGTCGAGTGGTGTAGGTTGGTGGATATTGTTGTCATTTGAGGAGATGAGGAGAAGCTCTGTCTTAGAAGCGTATAAGGACCAAGTTTAAGCTGTTGAGTAGATTGGGGATGGAAAGTAGGCAGTTATTCCAATGGGTGAGCGCTTTTGAGATTGATTCTGTTATGGGGATTAGAATCTGTACGTCGTCTGCGTACAGATAATGAAATAGGTTGAGATCTGTTAACATTTGGCAGAGGGGGAGGAGGTATATGTTGAAGAGGGTTGGGGATAAAGAAGATCCTTGTGGTACGGCCAAGATTAGATTTTGTTAGGGGTGACTCTTTATTATTGATTTTGACTTTGTAAGTCCTATTGCTGAGGAAGGACTTGAACCAATTGTACGCAGATCCAGAGATGCCGATATCTGCTAGGCGATCCAACAGGATGGTGTGATTGACGGTGTCGAAAGCCGCCGAAATATCTAACAAGACTAGTAAGAAGGAGTGTCCTTTATCTAACCCCATAATAATATGGTCTGTTAGTGAGATGAGGAGGGTTTCAGTGTTGCGTGATTTACGGAAACCATATGTATGTGAGGGGAGGGGTCTCAGTGCTGGAACAGCAGGGGGTGCTGCAGGGTAGGAGGGAGGTGCATTGGCAGAGCTGTGTGTATGTGAGGAGACGGGTCTCAGTGCTGGAACAGCAGGGGGTGCTGCAGGGCAGGAGGGAGGTGCATTGGCAGAGCTGTGTGTATGTGAGGAGAGGGGTCTCAGTGCTGGAACAGCAGGGGATGCTGCAGGGGAGGAGAGAGATTCATTGTCAGAGCTGTGTGTACGTGAGGGGAGGGGTCTCAGTGCTGGAACAGCAGGGGGTGCTGCAGGGCAGGAGGGAGGTGCATTGTCAGAGCTGTGTGTACGTGAGGGGAGGGGTCTCAGTGCTGGAACAGCAGGGGGTGCTGCAGGGCAGGAGGGAGGTGCATTGTCAGAGCTGTGTGTACGTGAGGGGAGGGGTCTCAGTGCTGGAACAGCAGGGGGTGCTGCAGGGCAGGAGGGAGGTGCATTGTCAGAGCTGTGTGTATGTGAGGGGAGGGGTCTCAGTGCTGGAACAGCAGGGGGTGCTGCAGGGCAGGAGGGAGGTGCATTGTCAGAGCTGTGTGTATGTGAGGGGAGGGGTCTCAGTGCTGGAACAGCAGGGGGTGCTGCAGGGCAGGAGGGAGGTGCATTGTCAGAGCTGTGTGTATGTGAGGGGAGGGGTCTCAGTGCTGGAACAGCAGGGGGTGCTGCAGGGCAGGAATGAGGTGCATAGTCAGAGCTGTGTGTTTGTGAGGGGAGGGGTCTCATTGCTGGAACAGCAGGGGATGCTGCAGGGGAGGAGGGAGATTCATTGTCAGAGCTCTGTGTATGTGAAGGGAGGGGTCTCAGTGCTGGAACAGCAGGAGGTGCTGCAGGGCAGGAGGGAGGTGTATTGTCAGAGCTGTGTGTATGTGAGGGGAGGGGTCTCAGTGCTGGAACAGCAGGGGGTGCTGCAGGGCAGGAGGGAGGTGCATTGTCAGAGCTGTGTGTATGTGAGGGGAGGGGTCTCAGTGCTGGAACAGCAGGGGGTGCTGCAGGGCAGGAGGGAGGTGCATTGTCAGAGCTGTGTGTATGTGAGGGGAGGGGTCTCAGTGCTGGAACAGCAGGGGTGCTGCAGGGCAGGAGGGAGGTGCATTGTCAGAGCTGTGTGTATGTGAGGGGAGGGGTCTCAGTGCTGGAACAGCAGGGGGTGCTGCAGGGCAGGAGGGAGGTGCATTGTCAGAGCTGTGTGTATGTGAGGGGAGGGGTCTCAGTGCTGGAACAGCAGGGGGTGCTGCAGGGCAGGAATGAGGTGCATAGTCAGAGCTGTGTGTTTGTGAGGGGAGGGGTCTCATTGCTGGAACAGCAGGGGATGCTGCAGGGGAGGAGGGAGATTCATTGTCAGAGCTCTGTGTATGTGAAGGGAGGGGTCTCAGTGCTGGAACAGCAGGAGGTGCTGCAGGGCAGGAGGGAGGTGCATTGTCAGAGCTGTGTGTATGTGAGGGGAGGGGTCTCAGTGCTGGAACAGCAGGGGGTGCTGCAGGGCAGGAGGGAGGTGCATTGTCAGAGCTGTGTGTATGTGAGGGGAGGGGTCTCAGTGCTGGAACAGCAGGGGGTGCTGCAGGGCAGGAATGAGGTGCATTGTCAGAGCTGTGTGTATGTGAGGGGAGGGGTCTCAGTGCTGGAACAGCAGGGGATGCTGCAGGGGAGGAGGGAGATTCATTGTCAGAGCTCTGTGTATGTGAGGGGAGAGGTCTCAGTGCTGGAACAGCAGGAGCTGCTGCAGGGCAGGAATGAGGTGCATTGTCAGAGCTGTGTGTATGTGAGGGGAGGGGTCTCAGTGCTGGAACAGCAGGGGGTGCTGCAGGGCAGGAGGGAGGTGTATTGTCAGAGCTGTGTGTATGTGAGGGGAGGGGTCTCAGTGCTGGAACAGCAGGGGGTGCTGCAGGGCAGGAGGGAGATTAATTGTCAGAGCTGTGTATAAGCCAGGGGAGGGGTCTCACTGCTGGAACAGCAGGGGGTGCTGCAGGGCAGGAGGGAGGTGTATTGTCAGAGCTGTGTGTATGTGAGGGGAGGGGTCTCATTGCTGGAACAGCAGGGGGTGCTGCAGGGCAGGAATGAGGTGCATTGTCAGAGCTGTGTGTATGTGAGGGGAGGGGTCTCAGTGCTGGAACAGCAGGGGGTGCTGCAGGGCAGGAATGAGGTGCATTGTCAGAGCTATGTGTATGTGAGGGGAGGGGTCTCAGTGCTGGAACAGCAGGGGATGCTGCAGGGGAGGAGGGAGATTCATTGTCAAAGCTCTGTGTATGTGAGGGGAGAGGTCTCAGTGCTGGAACAGCAGGAGGTGCTGCAGGGCACAGGGGAATTACATTATTAGAGCTGTGTGTATGTGAGGGGAGGGGTCTCAGTGCTGGAACAGCAGGGGGTGCTGCAGGGCAGGAGGGGGGTGCATTGTCAGAGCTGTGTGTATGTGAGGAGAGGGGTCTCAGTGATGGAACAGCAGGGGGTGCTGCAGGGCAGGAGGGAGGTGCATTGTCAGAGCTGTGTGTATTTGAGGAGAGGGGTCTCAGCACTGGAACAGCAGGGGGTGCTGCAGGGCAGGAATGAGGTGCATTGATAGAGCTGTGTGTATGTGAGGGGAGGAGTCTCAATGCTCGAACAGCAGGGGGTGCTGCAGGGCAGAAGGGAGGTGCATTGTCAGAGCTATGTGTATGTGAGGGGAGGGGTCTCATTGCTGGAACAGCAGGGGGTGCTGCAGGCTTGGAGGGAGGTCCATTGTCAGAGCTGTGTGTATGTATGGGAAGGGGTCTCAGTGCTGGAAGAGCAGGGGGTGCTGCAGGGCAGGAGGGGGGTGCATTGTCAGAGCTGTGTGTATGTATGGGAAGGGGTCTCAGTGCTGGAAGAGCAGGGGGTGCTGCAGGGCAGGAGGGAGGTCCATTGTCAGAGCTGTGTGTATGTGAGGGGAGGAGTCTCAGTGCTGGAAGAGCAGGGGGTACTGCAGGGCAGGAATCAGGTGCTTTGTCAGAGCTGTGTGTATGTGAGGGGAGGGGTCTCAGTGCAGGAACAGCTTGGATTCCTGCAGGTCAGGAGGGAGGTGCATTGGCAGAGCTGTGTGTATGTGAGGAGACGGGTCTCAGTGCTGGAACAGCAGGGGATGCTGCAGGGCAGGAGGGAGGTGCATTGTCAGAGCTGTGTGTATGTGAGGGGAGGGGTCTCAGTGCTGGAACAGCAGGGGATGCTGCAGGTCAGGAGGGAGGTGCATTGGCAGAGCTGTGTGTATGTGAGGGGAGGGGTCTCAGTGCTGGAACAGCAGGGGGTGCTGCAGGGCAGGAGGGAGGTGCATTGTCAGAGCTGTGTGTATGTGAGGGGAGGGGTCTCAGTGCTGGAACAGCAGGGGATGCTGCAGGGCAGGAGGAGAGATGCATTGGCAGAGCTGTGTGTACGTGAGGGGAGGGGTCTCAGTGCTGGAACAGCAGGGGGTGCTGCAGGGCAGGAGGGAGGTGCATTGTCAGAGCTGTGTGTATGTGAGGGGAGGGGTCTCAGTGCTGGAACAGCAGGGGGTGCTGCAGGGCAGGAGAGAGATTGCATTGTCAGAGCTGTGTGTATGTGAGGGGAGGGGTCTCAGTGCTGGAACAGCAGGGGGTGCTGCAGGGGAGGAGAGAGATTCATTGTCAGAGCTGTGTGTACGTGAGGGGAGGGGTCTCAGTGCTGGAACAGCAGGGGGTGCTGCAGGGCAGGAGGGAGGTGCATTGTCAGAGCTGTGTGTACGTGAGGGGAGGGGTCTCAGTGCTGGAACAGCAGGGGGTGCTGCAGGGCAGGAGGGAGGTGCATTGTCAGAGCTGTGTGTATGTGAGGGGAGGGGTCTCAGTGCTGGAACAGCAGGGGGTGCTGCAGGGCAGGAGGGAGGTGCATTGTCAGAGCTGTGTGTATGTGAGGGGAGGGGTCTCAGTGCTGGAACAGCAGGGGTGCTGCAGGGCAGGAGGGAGGTGCATTGTCAGAGCTGTGTGTATGTGAGGGGAGGGGTCTCAGTGCTGGAACAGCAGGGGGTGCTGCAGGGCAGGAGGGAGGTGCATTGTCAGAGCTGTGTGTATGTGAGGGGAGGGGTCTCAGTGCTGGAACAGCAGGGGTGCTGCAGGGCAGGAATGAGGTGCATAGTCAGAGCTGTGTGTTTGTGAGGGGAGGGGTCTCATTGCTGGAACAGCAGGGGATGCTGCAGGGGAGGAGGGAGATTCATTGTCAGAGCTCTGTGTATGTGAAGGGAGGGGTCTCAGTGCTGGAACAGCAGGAGGTGCTGCAGGGCAGGAGGGAGGTGTATTGTCAGAGCTGTGTGTATGTGAGGGGAGGGGTCTCAGTGCTGGAACAGCAGGGGGTGCTGCAGGGCAGGAGGGAGGTGCATTGTCAGAGCTGTGTGTATGTGAGGGGAGGGGTCTCAGTGCTGGAACAGCAGGGGGTGCTGCAGGGCAGGAATGAGGTGCATTGTCAGAGCTGTGTGTATGTGAGGGGAGGGGTCTCAGTGCTGGAACAGCAGGGGATGCTGCAGGGGAGGAGGGAGATTCATTGTCAGAGCTCTGTGTATGTGAGGGGAGAGGTCTCAGTGCTGGAACAGCAGGAGCTGCTGCAGGGCAGGAATGAGGTGCATTGTCAGAGCTGTGTGTATGTGAGGGGAGGGGTCTCAGTGCTGGAACAGCAGGGGGTGCTGCAGGGCAGGAATGAGGTGCATTGTCAGAGCTGTGTGTATGTGAGGGGAGGGGTCTCAGTGCTGGAACAGCAGGGGATGCTGCAGGGGAGGAGGGAGGTGCATTGTCAGAGCTCTGTGTATGTGAGGGGAGAGGTCTTAGTACTGGAACAGCAGGAGCTGCTGCAGGGCAGGAATGAGGTGCATTGTCAGAGCTGTGTGTATGTGAGGGGAGGGGTCTCAGTGCTGGAACAGCAGGGGGTGCTGCAGGGCAGGAGGGAGGTGCATTGTCAGAGCTGTGTGTATGTGAGGGGAGGGGTCTCAGTGCTGGAACAGCAGGGGGTGGTGCAGGGCAGGAGGGAGATTCATTGTCAGAGCTGTGTATAAGCCAGGGGAGGGGTCTCACTGCTGGAACAGCAGGGGGTGCTGCAGGGCAGGAGGGAGGTGCATTGTCAGAGCTGTGTGTATGTGAGGGGAGGGGTCTCAGTGCTGGAACAGCAGGGGGTGCTGCAGGGCAGGAGGGAGGTGCATTGTCAGAGCTGTGTGTATGTGAGGGGAGGGGTCTCAGTGCTGGAACAGCAGGGGGTGCTGCAGGGCAGGAATGAGGTGCATTGTCAGAGCTATGTGTATGTGAGGGGAGGGGTCTCAGTGCTGGAACAGCAGGGGATGCTGCAGGGGAGGAGGGAGATTCATTGTCAAAGCTCTGTGTATGTGAGGGGAGAGGTCTCAGTGCTGGAACAGCAGGAGGTGCTGCAGGGCACGGGGGAATTACATTATTAGAGCTGTGTGTATGTGAGGGGAGGGGTCTCAGTGCTGGAACAGCAGGGGGTGCTGCAGGGCAGGAGGGGGGTGCATTGTCAGAGCTGTGTGTATGTGAGGAGAGGGGTCTCAGTGATGGAACAGCAGGGGGTGCTGCAGGGCAGGAGGGAGGTGCATTGTCAGAGCTGTGTGTATTTGAGGAGAGGGGTCTCAGCACTGGAACAGCAGGGGGTGCTGCAGGGCAGGAATGAGGTGCATTGATAGAGCTGTGTGTATGTGAGGGGAGGAGTCTCAATGCTCGAACAGCAGGGGGTGCTGCAGGGCAGAAGGGAGGTGCATTGTCAGAGCTATGTGTATGTGAGGGGAGGGGTCTCATTGCTGGAACAGCAGGGGGTGCTGCAGGCTTGGAGGGAGGTCCATTGTCAGAGCTGTGTGTATGTATGGGAAGGGGTCTCAGTGCTGGAAGAGCAGGGGGTGCTGCAGGGCAGGAGGGGGGTGCATTGTCAGAGCTGTGTGTATGTGAGGGGAGGAGTCTCAGTGCTGGAAGAGCAGGGGGTACTGCAGGGCAGGAATCAGGTGCTTTGTCAGAGCTGTGTGTATGTGAGGGGAGGGGTCTCAGTGCAGGAACAGCTTGGATTCCTGCAGGTCAGGAGGGAGGTGCATTGTCAGAGCTGTGTGTATGTGAGGGGAGGGGTCTCAGTGCTGGAACAGCAGGGGGTGCTGCAGGGCAGGAGGGAGATGCATTGTCAGAGCTGTGTGTATGTGAGGGGAGGGGTCTCAGTGCTGGAACAGCAGGGGGTGCTGCAGGGCAGGAGGAGATGCATTGTCAGAGCTGTGTGTATGTGAGGGGAGGGGTCTCAGTGCTGGAACAGCAGGGGGTGCTGCAGGGCAGGAGGGAGATGCATTGTCAGAGCTGTGTGTATGTGAGGGGAGGGGTCTCAGTGCTGGAACAGCAGGGGGTGCTGCAGGGCAGGAGGGAGGTGCATTGTCAGAGCTGTGTGTATGTGAGGGGAAGGGTCTCAGTGCTGGAACAGCAGTGGGTGCTGCAGGGCAGGAATGAGGTGCATTGTCAGAGTTGTGTTTATGTGAGGGGAGGGGTCTCAGTGCTGGAACAGCAGGGGATGCTGCAGGGCAGGAGGGAGGTGCATTGTCAGAGCTGTGTGTATGTGAGGGGAGAGGTCTCAGTGCTGGAACAGCAGGGGGTGCTGCAGGGCAGGAATGAGGTGCATTGTCAGAGTTGTGTATATGTGAGGGGACAGGTCTCAGTGCTGGAACAGCAGGGGATGCTGCAGGGCAGGAGGGAGATGCATTGTCAGAGCTGTGTGTATGTGAGGGGAGGGGTCTCAGTGCTGGAACAGCAGGGGGTGGTGCAGGGCAGGAGGGAGGTGCATTGGCACAGCTGTATGCGTGTAGGTGGGGTCTCAGTGCTGGAACAGCAGGGGGTGCTGCAGGGCAGGAGGGAGGTGCATTGGCAGAGCTGTGTGTGTGTGAGGGGAGGGGTCTCAGTGCTAGAACAGCAGGGGGTGCTGCAGGGCAGGAGGGAGGTGCATTGGCAGAGCTGTGTGTATGTGAGGGGAGGGGTCTCAGTGCTGGAACAGCAGGGGGTGCTGCAGGGCAGGAGGGAGGTGCATTGGCAGAGCTGTGTGTGTGTGAGGGGAGGGGTCTCAGTGCTGGAACAGCAGGGGGTGCTGCAGGGCAGGAGGGAGGTGCATTGGCAGAGCTGTGTGTATGTGAGGGGAGGGGTCTCAGTGCTAGAACAGCAGGGGGTGCTGCAGGGCAGGAGGGAGGTGCATTGGCAGAGCTGTGTGTATGTGAGGGGAGGGGTCTCAGTGCTGGAACAGCAGGGGGTGCTGCAGGGCAGGAGGGAGGTGCATTGGCACAGCTGTGTGCGTGTAGGGGGGGTCTCAGTGCTAGAACAGCAGGGGGTGCTGCAGGGCAGGAGGGAGGTGCATTGGCAGAGCTGTGTGTATGTGAGGGGAGGGGTCTCAGTGCTGGAACAGCAGGGGGTGCTGCAGGGCAGGAGGGAGGTGCATTGGCACAGCTGTGTGCGTGTAGGGGGGGTCTCAGTGCTAGAACAGCAGGGGGTGCTGCAGGGCAGGAGGGAGGTGCATTGTCAGAGCTGTGTGCGTGTAGGGGGGGGTCTCAGTGCTGGAACAGCAGGGGGTGCTGCAGGGCAGGAGGGAGTTGCATTGTCAGAGCTGTGTGTATGTGAGGGGAGGGGTCTCAGTGCTGGAACAGCAGGGGGTGCTGCAGGGCAGGAGGAGGTGCATTGGCAGAGCTGTGTGTATGTGAGGTGAGGGGTCTCAGTGCTGGAACAGCAGGGGGTGCTGCAGGGCAGGAATGAGGTGCATTGGCAGAGCTGTGTGTATGTGAGGTGAGGGATCTCAGTACTGGAACAGCAGGGGGTGCTGCAGGGCAGGAGGGAGGTGCATTGTCAGAGCTGTGTGTATGTGAGGGGAGGGGTCTCAGTGCTGGAACAGCAGGGGGTGCTGCAGGGCAGGAGGGGGGTGCATTGTCAGAGCTGTGTGTATGTGAGGAGAGGGGTCTCAGTGATGGAACAGCAGGGGGTGCTGCAGGGCAGGAGGGAGGTGCATTGTCAGAGCTGTGTGTGTATTTGAGGAGAGGGGTCTCAGCACTGGAACAGCAGGGGGTGCTGCAGGGCAGGAATGAGGTGCATTGATAGAGCTGTGTGTATGTGAGGGGAGGAGTCTCAATGCTGGAACAGCAGGGGGTGCTGCAGGGCAGAAGGGAGGTGCATTGTCAGAGCTATGTGTATGTGAGGGGAGGGGTCTCATTGCTGGAACAGCAGGGGGTGCTGCAGGCTTGGAGGGAGGTCCATTGTCAGAGCTGTGTGTATGTATGGGAAGGGGTCTCAGTGCTGGAAGAGCAGGGGGTGCTGCAGGGCAGGAGGGGGGTGCATTGTCAGAGCTGTGTGTATGTGAGGGGAGGAGTCTCAGTGCTGGAAGAGCAGGGGGTACTGCAGGGCAGGAATCAGGTGCTTTGTCAGAGCTGTGTGTATGTGAGGGGAGGGGTCTCAGTGCAGGAACAGCAGAGGGTGCTGCAGGGCAGGACGGAGGTGCATTGTCAGAGCTGTGTGTATGTGAGGGGAGGGGTCTCAGTGCAGGAACAGCTTGGATTCCTGCAGGTCAGGAGGGAGGTGCATTGTCAGAGCTGTGTGTATGTGAGGGGAGGGGTCTCAGTGCTGGAACAGCAGGGGGTGCTGCAGGGCAGGAGGGAGATGCATTGTCAGAGCTGTGTGTATGTGAGGGGAGGGGTCTCAGTGCTGGAACAGCAGGGGGTGCTGCAGGGCAGGAGGGAGATGCATTGTCAGAGCTGTGTGTATGTGAGGGGAGGGGTCTCAGTGCAGGAACAGCTTGGATTCCTGCAGGTCAGGAGGGAGGTGCATTGTCAGAGCTGTGTGTATGTGAGGGGAGGGGTCTCAGTGCTGGAACAGCAGGGGGTGCTGCAGGGCAGGAGGGAGATGCATTGTCAGAGCTGTGTGTATGTGAGGGGAGGGGTCTCAGTGCTGGAACAGCAGGGGGTGCTGCAGGGCAGGAGGGAGATGCATTGTCAGAGCTGTGTGTATGTGAGGGGAGGGGTCTCAGTGCTGGAACAGCAGGGGGTGCTGCAGGGCAGGAGGGAGGTGCATTGTCAGAGCTGTGTGTATGTGAGGGGAGGGGTCTCAGTGCTGGAACAGCAGGGGGTGCTGCAGGGCAGGAGGGAGGTGCATTGTCAGAGCTGTGTGTATGTGAGGGGAAGGGTCTCAGTGCTGGAACAGCAGTGGGTGCTGCAGGGCAGGAATGAGGTGCATTGTCAGAGTTGTGTTTATGTGAGGGGAGGGGTCTCAGTGCTGGAACAGCAGGGGATGCTGCAGGGCAGGAGGGAGGTGCATTGTCAGAGCTGTGTGTATGTGAGGGGAGAGGTCTCAGTGCTGGAACAGCAGGGGGTGCTGCAGGGCAGGAATGAGGTGCATTGTCAGAGTTGTGTATATGTGAGGGGACAGGTCTCAGTGCTGGAACAGCAGGGGATGCTGCAGGGCAGGAGGGAGGTGCATTGGCAGAGCTGTGTGCATGTGAGACTAGGGGTCTCAGTGCTGGAACAGCAGGGGGTGGTGCAGGGCAGGAGGGAGGTGCATTGGCACAGCTGTATGCGTGTAGGGGGGGTCTCAGTGCTGGAACAGCAGGGGGTGCTGCAGGGCAGGAGGGAGGTGCATTGGCAGAGCTGTGTGTGTGTGAGGGGAGGGGTCTCAGTGCTAGAACAGCAGGGGGTGCTGCAGGGCAGGAGGGAGGTGCATTGGCAGAGCTGTGTGTATGTGAGGGGAGGGGTCTCAGTGCTGGAACAGCAGAGGGTGCTGCAGGGCAGGACGGAGGTGCATTGTCAGAGCTGTGTGTATGTGAGGGGAGGGGTCTCAGTGCAGGAACAGCTTGGATTCCTGCAGGTCAGGAGGGAGGTGCATTGTCAGAGCTGTGTGTATGTGAGGGGAGGGGTCTCAGTGCTGGAACAGCAGGGGGTGCTGCAGGGCAGGAGGGAGGTGCATTGTCAGAGCTGTGTGTATGTGAGGGGAGGGGTCTCAGTGCTGGAACAGCAGGGGGTGCTGCAGGGCAGGAGGGAGATGCATTGTCAGAGCTGTGTGTATGTGAGGGGAGGGGTCTCAGTGCTGGAACAGCAGGGGGTGCTGCAGGGCAGGAGGGAGGTGCATTGTCAGAGCTGTGTGTATGTGAGGGGAGGGGTCTCAGTGCTGGAACAGCAGGGGGTGCTGCAGGGCAGGAGGGAGGTGCATTGTCAGAGCTGTGTGTATGTGAGGGGAAGGGTCTCAGTGCTGGAACAGCAGTGGGTGCTGCAGGGCAGGAATGAGGTGCATTGTCAGAGTTGTGTTTATGTGAGGGGAGGGGTCTCAGTGCTGGAACAGCAGGGGATGCTGCAGGGCAGGAGGGAGGTGCATTGTCAGAGCTGTGTGTATGTGAGGGGAGAGGTCTCAGTGCTGGAACAGCAGGGGGTGCTGCAGGGCAGGAATGAGGTGCATTGTCAGAGTTGTGTATATGTGAGGGGACAGGTCTCAGTGCTGGAACAGCAGGGGATGCTGCAGGGCAGGAGGGAGGTGCATTGGCAGAGCTGTGTGCATGTGAGACTAGGGGTCTCAGTGCTGGAACAGCAGGGGGTGGTGCAGGGCAGGAGGGAGGTGCATTGGCACAGCTGTATGCGTGTAGGGGGGGTCTCAGTGCTGGAACAGCAGGGGGTGCTGCAGGGCAGGAGGGAGGTGCATTGGCAGAGCTGTGTGTGTGTGAGGGGAGGGGTCTCAGTGCTAGAACAGCAGGGGGTGCTGCAGGGCAGGAGGGAGGTGCATTGGCAGAGCTGTGTGTATGTGAGGGGAGGGGTCTCAGTGCTAGAACAGCAGGGGGTGCTGCAGGGCAGGAGGGAGGTGCATTGGCAGAGCTGTGTGTATGTGAGGGGAGGGGTCTCAGTGCTGGAACAGCAGGGGGTGCTGCAGGGCAGGAGGGAGGTGCATTGGCACAGCTGTGTGCGTGTAGGGGGGGGTCTCAGTGCTAGAACAGCAGGGGGTGCTGCAGGGCAGGAGGGAGGTGCATTGGCACAGCTGTGTGCGTGTAGGGGGGGGTCTCAGTGCTGGAACAGCAGGGGGTGCTGCAGGGCAGGAGGGAGTTGCATTGTCAGAGCTGTGTGTATGTGAGGGGAGGGGTCTCAGTGCTGGAACAGCAGGGGGTGCTGCAGGGCAGGAGGAGGTGCATTGGCAGAGCTGTGTGTATGTGAGGTGAGGGGTCTCAGTGCTGGAACAGCAGGGGGTGCTGCAGGGCAGGAATGAGGTGCATTGGCAGAGCTGTGTGTATGTGAGGTGAGGGATCTCAGTACTGGAACAGCAGGGGGTGCTGCAGGGCAGGAGGGAGGTGCATTGTCAGAGCTGTGTGTATGTGAGGGGAGGGGTCTCATTACTGGAACAGCAGGGGGTGCTGCAGGGCAGGGATGAGGTGCATTGTCAGAGCTGTGTGTATGTGAGGGGAGGGGTCTCAGTGCTGGAACAACAGGGGGTGCTGCAGGACAGGAGGGAGGTTCATTGTCAGAGCTGTGTGTATGTGAGGGGAGGGGTCTCAGTGCTGGAACAGCAGGGGATGCTGCAGGGCAGGAGGGAGGTGCATTGTCAGAGCTGTGTGTATGTGAGGGGAGGGGTCTCAGCACTGGAACAGCAGGGGGTGCTGCAGGGCAGGAGGGAGGTGCATTGTCAGAGCTGTGTGTATGTGAGGAGAGGGGTCTCAGTGCTGGAACAGCAGGAGGTGCTGCAGGGCAGGAGGGAGGTGCATTGGCAGAGCTGTGTGTATGTGAGGGGAGGGGTCTCAGTGCTGGAACAGCAGGGGGTGCTGCAGGGCAGGAATGAGGTGCATTGGCAGAGCTGTGTGTATGTGAGGGGAGGGGTCTCAGTGCTGGAACAGCAGGGGATGCTGCAGGGGAGGAGGGAGATTCATTGTCAGAGCTGTGTGTATGTGAGGTGAGGGATCTCAGTACTGGAACAGCAGGGGGTGCTGCAGGGCAGGAGGGAGGTGCATTGTCAGAGCTGTGTGTATGTGAGGGGAAGGGTCTCAGTGCTGGAACAGCAGTGGGTGCTGCAGGGCAGGAATGAGGTGCATTGTCAGAGCTGTGTGTATGTGAGGGGAGGGGTCTCAGTGCTGGAACAGCAGGGGATGCTGCAGGGGAGGAGGGAGATTCATTGTCAGAGCTCTGTGTATGTGAAGGGAGGGGTCTCAGTGCTGGAACAGCAGGAGGTGCTGCAGGGCAGGAATGAGGTGCATTGTCAGAGTTGTGTATATGTGAGGGGAGGGGTCTCAGTGCTGGAACAGCAGGGGATGCTGCAGGGCAGGAGGGAGTTGCATTGTCAGAGCTGTGTGTATGTGAGGGGAGAGGTCTCAGTGCTGGAACAGCAGGGGGTGCTGCAGGGCAGGAGGGAGGTGCATTGTCAGAGCTGTGTGTATGTGAGGGGAGGGGTCTCAGTGCTGGAACAGCAGGGGGTGCTGCAGGGCACGGGGGAGGTGCATTGGCAGAGCTGTGTGTATGTGAGGGAGGGGTCTCAGTGCAGGAAAAGCGGAGGATGCTGTAGGGCTTTTGTTAGTGGTGTATCCGGGCTCTGTTCTCCAGCTCTGCTGATTTCCTCTTTCTTCCAGTGCCTTCTGGGACATGTAGAACAGTTTCCTTTACAATATTACTGAGCATTAGACCTCGAACAGCGTGACAAATCAGTTTTTTACGAGGATGATTGTTAAACTCTAAATAATCATTTTGCATGTGCTTAACATAAATTTAATTCAATGGACTTCAATCAGTGATAAAACAAGCCCTTGCAATAACGCCATTTACCTTTCCTCATCCTTCCCTACTGGTAAAATTATAAACTTTTACTATAGTGGAAGAAACTTTCGGCTTTATTCTTAGCAGATAGTTATTTATCTTTAAAAGACCCCCCTCCCTCTACGCTCAAGTGCTGAAACGCAAAGCAGACATTAGGAGAGTTCCTGCGTCAGGGGATTCCACCGCAGCGACTACAAAGAGCCTCATCAATATTATCTCAAAACAAGGGAGGAATAGACTCCTAAACCAGGGTGTGCAGCGCCACCTCCCCTCCGGGGCCAGCCTCCTTCGCTCTTTTCTAGCATGGCACCCCCGCCTCCCCTGCCATGCTCTAAAATTTTTTTAATTTATTTATATTTTATTAATTTTATAAATATCATGACTTATACAGTCAATTACAATTACCGATATCTATAGTCCAAAAATAAACAATACTTAATCTTTTACCAATTTTAACTTTTGAAGAAATTATTCAGAGTAGTTAAATCACAAGCAGATTGTGATAAATTACAGGAGGACCTTGTGAGACTGGAAAATTGGGCATAAACATGGACTAGGGGGCATTCCATGAAGTTAGCAGGTAGCACATTTAAGAATAATCAGATCATTTTTTTTTCACTCAACGCACAATTAAACTCTGGAATTTGTTGCCAGAGGATGTGGTTAGTGCAGTTAGTATAGCTGGGTTCAAAAAAGGATTGGATAAGTTCTTGGAGGAGAAATCCATTAACTGCTATTAATCAAGTTTAGTTAAGGAATAGCCACTGCTATTAATTGCTTCAGTAGCATGGGATCTTCTTAGTGTTTAGGTAATTGCCAGGTTCTTGTGGCCTGGTTTTGGCCTCTGTTGGAAACAGGATGCTGGGCTTGATGGACCCTTGGTCTGACCCAGCATGGCAATTTCTTATGTTCTTATGTTAGTTCGTTATCCCTGTAAATGCTTAGTAAGATATGAAAATGCTAGGTATATATATTTTGACCCGGAGGATCTGAAAATATTTTTGGAATCAAAAAAGATATTGAGGGGTAAATTTGACTAAACTAGTTTTGTCATTAAAATAAGTAAAGAAGCTATACTTTCTTTTATTGAAGATAAATATTTCCTGATAAAGCTCATTTTTGAATGTTGGATTACTGCTTATTGCATAGTAATTAGGATATCCAAAGGTAAATTTGTATTTGTTTCTTTATACATTTTTTCTTCTTTCTTTTATACAAATTTCTTCAAGCTCTGAAATTTAATGGGCATAAGAACAGAAGAAACAGAAGAACATAAGAAAATGCCATACTGGGTCAGACCAAGGGTCCATCAAGCCCAGCATCCTGTTTCCAACAGTGGCCAATCCAGGCCACAAGAACCTGGCAAGTACCCAAAACGGATCCTCGTCTTAGGCTATTGAAATCGTTTGCACCGTCGCGCACATCCAGTCAGCTTCCTCATTCAGACCCAAAGGATTTCTGTCAGAGGCGTTAGAGAGGAAAGTGGTGCCATTTTTGGCCTCATGACCAGCATTGGTTAGCGCTGCACCTCATGGAATAAAGCTGCAGCGAGGGCGGCCGTTTCATAATAATAATAATAATAGTAATGTGCCAGGCCCTGACTTCCAGTTTCTCACATACTGGAGCAGGGCTGGGCGCTCCCCACCCTCCTGCTACCATCGTGTGGGAACTCGCTGGACCGGTTCTCCTCCCCACTGCGCTGACTTCTCAGCTTTCCCCTAAAAAAGGCAGAATCTCATCTCTATTAATGTCTCTGTCTAGTGATAGAGGAAAGGAGACAAAAACCCGGGGGCAAAGGAGAGCTAGGAGGAGGAGAGGAGAGAACGATGAAAATGGAAAGAAGGAAAATCATTTCCCCATTCCCAACATCCTGCACCAGACACAGGGCAACTGTAAGAGGAGAAAGAAAGATTTAGGAGAGTGGGAGAGAGAGAAATGTAGACATGTGAGTCTGTGACAGAGGAACGTGAGAGAGACAGAGACGGGAATTGGGGGAAATCTCCAATTTAATTAAATCTATGAATTCCTCCATCAGCTGTAAGGTAAAAATACTCAGCCAGCAGCCAGCTTCAGACAGAAGGGAGGAGTGAGACAGGGAGGTAACCTCAGCTCCACCCTCTTCAAGGTCTCCATCAATGACCTCCCTGCAATACTAGAGAGCTCCTCACCCCAGGACTAAGATTAATGTTTCAAAGGCAGGAGGCAGGAGCCAGGAGTGAGACAGGGTTAAAAGGGGAGGTGAAAGAAGCTATTTTAGCCAAAAGATCTTCATTCAAAAATTGGAAGAAGGATCCAACAGAGGAAAATAGGAAAATGCATAAACGTTGGCAAGTTAAATGTAAGACATTGATAAGACAGGCTAAGAGAGAATTTGAAAAGAAGTTGGCCGCAGAGGCAAAAACTCACAGTAAAAAACTTTTTAAAATATATCCGAAGCAGAAAGCCTGTGAGGGAGTCAGTTGGACCATTAGATGATCGAGGGGTTAAAGGGGCACTTAGAGAAGATAAGGCCATCGCGAAAAGATTAAATGATTTCTTTGCTTCGGTGTTTACTGAACAGGATGTTGGGGAGGCACCCGAACTGGAGAAGGTTTTCATGGGTAATGCTTCAGATGGACTGAATCAAATCACGGTGAACCTAGAAGATGTGGTAGACCTGATTGACAAACTGAAGAGTAGTAAATCACCTGGACCGGATGGTATACACTCCAGAGTTCTGAAGGAACTAAAAAATGAAATTTCAGACCTATTAGTAAAAATTTGTAACCTATCATTAAAATCATCCATTGTACCTGAAGACTGGAGGATAGCAAATGTAACCCCCATATTTAAAAAGGGCTCCAGGGGCGATCCGGGAAACTACAGACCGGTTAGCCTGACTTCAGTGCCAGGAAAAATAGTGGAAAGTGTTCTAAACATCAAAATCACAGAACATATAGAAAGACATGGTTTAATGGAACAAAGTCAGCATGGCTTTACCCAGGGCAAGTCTTGCCTCACAAATCTGCTTCACTTTTTTGAAGGAGTTAATAAACATGTGGATAAAGGTGAACCGGTAGATATAGTATACTTGGATTTTCAGAAGGCGTTTGACAAAGTTCCTCATGAGAGGCTTCTAGGAAAAGTAAAAAGTCATGGGATAGGTGGCGATGTCCTTTCGTGGATTACAAACTGGCTAAAAGACAGGAAACAGAGAGTAGGATTAAATGGACAATTTTCTCAGTGGAAGGGAGTGGACAGTGGAGTGCCTCAGGGATCTGTATTGGGACCCTTACTTTTCAATATATTTATAAATGATCTGGAAAGAAATACGACGAGTGAGATAATCAAATTTGCAGATGACACAAAATTGTTCAGAGTAGTTAAATCACAAGCAGATTGTGATAAATTGCAGGAAGACCTTGTGAGGCTGGAAAATTGGGCATCAAAATGGCAGATGAAATTTAATGTGAATAAGTGCAAGTTGATGCATATAAGGAAAAATAACCCATGCTATAATTACACAATGTTGGGTTCCATATTAGGTGCTACAACCCAAGGAAGAGATCTAGGTGTCGTAGTGGATAACACATTGAAATCGTCAGCTCAGTGTGCTGCGGCAGTCAAAAAAGCAAACAGAATGTTGGGAATTATTAGAAAGGGAATGGTGAATAAAACAGAAAATGTCATAATGCCTCTGTATCGCTCCATGGTGAGACCGCACCTTGAATACTGTGTACAATTCTGGTCGCCGCATCTCAAAAAAGATATAATTGCGATGGAGAAGGTACAGAGAAGGGCAACCAAAATGATAAGGGGAATGGAACAGCTCCCCTATGAGGAAAGACTAAAGAGGTTAGGACTTTTCAGTTTGGAGAAGAGACGACTGAGGGGGGATATGATAGAGGTGTTTAAAATCATGAGAGGTCTAGAACGGGTAGATGTGAATCGGTTATTTACTCTTTCGGATAACAGAAAGACTAGGGGGCACTTCATGAAGTTAGCATGGGGCACATTTAAAACTAATCGGAGAAAGTTCTTTTTCACTCAAGTGCACAATTAAACTCTGGAATTTGTTGCCAGAGGATGTGGTTAGTGCAGTTAGTGTAGCTGTGTTTAAAAAAGGTTTGGATAAGTTCTTGGAGGAGAAGTCCATTACCTTCAGATACCTGAAAGGTTTTAATGATGCACAATCAATAAACCTTTTCCATTGGAAAGAAATCAGTAGACCTAGGGGTCACAAAATGAAACTCCAGGGAGGAAGACTCAGAACCAACGCAGGAAATATTTCTTCATGGAAAGGGTGGTGGATGCCTGGAAGGCCCTTCCTGAGGAGACGGTGAAGATGAAAACAGTGAAAAATTCAAAGAGGCGTGGGATAAGCACTGAGGATCCCTAAAGACTGCAGGATGGAAATGAAGAAATGAGTGCATGGAGGTAACTTGCTGGTGCGGCAGTTACTGCCCTTAACAGAAGGCATGGGATTACTACCCTTAACCAATACACCTTGATACCTTTTGATGCAACTGCAACATCGCAGGGGGCGGGGTGGAACGGGATTTGGGTTGACTTCATATGCAGACAGGGAAAAAAGCACAGAACTCCTACAGCCAAGTCCAAAAGCAAAGCACGCCAGCCGTGCTGGAAGTTTCAGGAGGGCTCCTCACCAGTAAAAATGTTGCTAGAAGTAATTTTTTTTTCTGGTTTGACAGTTGCTTGTTTTTTTATTGTAAATATTTCTACCCTTATCATAAGGATTGGAGGTAACTGCAGGGACTACCCTTAAGAGAAATGTGGGGATGAGATACACGGCGCGGTAGATATCACCATGAGAAGCTTGCTGGGCAGACTGGATGGACCATTTGGTCCTTTCTGCCGTCATTACTCTGTTACTATCAGTTCCTGTCTTGTTCTTGAGTTCCTGCATTCCTTTGCTCCTGCCATGTTCTTGCTTCTGTGTCCCTGTCTGCCTTGCTCTCCTCTTATTTTCCCCTTGCCTCTGTGTCCCCTGTTTCCTCGTCATGTCTCTGTCCTTGTCTTGTCTTTCCCTTGGCTTGCTTCTCTGGATTCTAACCGCTGCCTGGACCTTCACCATTCCTGACTGCTGCCTGCACCTCATCTCCTGCTCGTTTCCTGGTTCTCCTTGCCTGCTGCCTGCCCTGACCCCTGGCTCGTTTCCTGGTTCTCCTTGCCTGCTGCCTGCCCTGACCTCTGGCTCCATTCCTGGTTCTCCTTGCCTGCTGCCTGCCCTGACCTCTGGCTCGTTTCCTGCTTCTCCTTGTCTGCTGCCTGCCCTGACCTCTGGCTCCATTCCTGGTTCTCCTTGTCAGCTGCCTGCCCTGACCTCTGGCTCCATTCCTGGTTCTCCTTGCCTGCTGCCTGCCCTGACCTCTGGCTCGTTTCCTGGTTCTCCTTGCCTGCTGCCTGCCCTGACCTCTGGCTCATTTCCTGGTTCTCCGTGTCAGCTGCCTGCCCTGACCTCTGGCTCATTTCCTGGTTCTCCTTGTCAGCTGCCTGCCCTGACCTCTGGCTCGTTTCCTGGTTCTCCTTGCCTGCTGCCTGCCCTGACCTCTGGCTCGTTTCCTGGTTCTCCTTGCCTGCTGCCTGCCCTGACCTCTGGCTCGTTTCCTGGTTCTCCTTGTCAGCTGCCTGCCCTGACCTCTGGCTCGTTTCCTGGTTCTCCTTGCCTGCTGCCTGCCCTGACCTCTGGCTCGTTTCCTGGTTCTCCTTGCCTGCTGCCTGCCCTGACCTCTGGCTCCATTCCTGGTTCTCCTTGCCTGCCCTGACCTCTGGCTCGTTTCCTGGTTCTCCTTGTCAACCGCCTGCTCTGACTTCTGTCTGGCCTTGGATTCTTGTTCTTGCCACCTGCCAGAACCCAAGGGCTCAACCTGTGGGTGTCGTGAATCTGCTATCTGATGGGAAGAGCAATCAGATAGGAGTTAGCAATCTGTTAGAAAGCTCTGTTGATAAAGCTCTGTGATGAGCTACCTGTTGTTATTTAGAATAGTTGTGGGTGGATCCTTGGACCAGTGGCAGGTGACCACGCCCTCGGGGAAGCTCCCGAGAGGGACCACCGGTCAGGCTCAGAGTATGGAGACAGACACACACTAGTTCTTTTATTAGACAATATAGTAAACCACCAGAGGTGGCAGTAGTGAGCTGGAAGAGCCCGGCTGGGCTGTAGTCCCTCAGGTACTGGAACAGCGATCCCCAGGTGGCTGAGCTGTAGAGAAACTAAGAAGGTGAGTAGGCAAGACATGCAGAGTTCAGGAACAAGTCCTTGACGGTAACACTCACACAATAGTCTCTCTTAAGGCAGCCCAAGAGTTGGTATGCATTAGGCCCTCGAGGAGCGAGTACCTGGTTCCAGGGAAAGCTCTGAGAGATAAATATAGACTCACTGATGTTAAGCAATAAAGACTTCTTAGTAAGCAATATGTTAAACCACCAAAGGTGGCAGTAGTGAGCTGGAAGCACCCGGCTGGGCTGTAGTCCCTCAGGTACTGGAACAGCGATCCCAAGGTGGCTGAAATATAGTGAGTAGGCAGGGTATGCAGAGTTCATGGACAGAACCTGAAGGTATCACTCACACAATGTCTCATAGAGGCCCAGGAGATGGTATGCATTAGACCCTCGAGGAGTGAGTACCTGGTCCCAGGGAAAGCTCTGAGAGATAGATGTAAAATCACTGATGTTGTAAGCAGCGATGACTTCTTAGCAGAAGTGATATCCAGGGGCAGGTCCGGGACGTGGGCCCTTGAGGAGCGAGTACCGGTTCCGGACTGCGACCTGAAAAGTAAAGAGAGTGAGGCCCCAGAGGATCGGGTACCTCTAGTGAAGTCCGAGGAGGCAGAGTAGCTAGGTTTGCGGAGAGCGAATCCGATCCGCAATGACCAGGAGGAAGCAAACCCTTGCTAACTCATCTTGTTAGCGAAAACTGAGACCTTAAATATCTGGAGCCAGTGATGTCATCTCAGGGGGATGCCCCTGAGGTTTGCACCAATGCTGATTCATCAGTCGGGGCGTGTACGCGCGCCCTTAGGCATCTGGTCAACATGGCGGCTTGCAGACGCCACAGCAGCTAGCCTTCCATCAACCCCGAAGGGAGTCACCAACTAGGTAAGGTGGGCGGAGCAGAGACGTCAGACAGCGACGGACACAGCAACGGGAAAGGCGGGTGGTATAGGGGAAGCTCCAATCCATCCTATCACAGGGCGTGCCCACCAGATGATGGAGTGGACTTAGCGGGTTATACGTTAGGTTGCATCAACCACTCCTTGGCACCACCATCCAGATCCGTTACAGTACAGTTCCTCATCTGGTCTCCATCCTCTTGTCCTTGTCTTTCTCTCACTCTGACTGCCTCTTGGGCCCTGATCTCGTGTTAGGATTTGTGGGTATGTGGGCCCCCGGGCCGAGGTGAGAGATGGTAGTGCCCATGGGGAGGAGCCCCGTGAGCCTCATCATTGGGAGGCGAGTTCTCAGCTGTGAGGCATGTAGAGCAACAAGTGCTGGAGAGAGAAAAGTGAGAGGCAGAGGAAGCTAGAGAGAGTGACCCCTGGTGGTGGAGTCATGGAATGTCAGCACGGGAGCTGATGTTAGTACTAGCTTGAGAGTCCTTGAAACTTTATTAGAGAAGTAGAGTGACATTGCCCGCGGAGCGGAGTACACCAAAGAGGGTTTCTCTGTAGTAATGGAACGGCAATGGTCCGCAGAGTGGGGTACATCAATGAGGGTTCCTCTGTAGTAATGGAACAGCAAAGGTCCGCAGAGTGGGGTACACCGATGAGGGTTCCTCTGTAGTAATGGTACGGCAATGGTCCACAGAGTGGGGTACACCGATGAGGGTTCCTCTGTAGTAATGGTATGGCAATGGTCCGCAGAGTGGGGTACACCGATGAGGGTCCCTCTGTAGTAATGGTATGACAATGGTCCGCAGAGTGGGGTACCCCGATGAGGGTCCCTCTGTAGTAATGATATGACAATTGTCCGGAGAGTGGGGTACACGGATAAGGGTTCCTCTGTAGTAATGGTATGACAATTGTCCGCAGAGTGGGGTACACCGATGAGGGATCCTCTGTAGTAATGGTATGTCAATGGTCTGCAGAGTGCGGTACACCGATGAGGGTTCCTAGATATAATGGCAATGGTCCACAGAGTGGGGAACACTGATGAGGCTTCCTCTGTAGTAATGGTATGACAGTGGTCCGCAGAGTGGGGTACTCCGATGAGGGTTCCTCTGTAGTAATGGTATGACAGTGGTCCGCAGAGTGGGGTACACCGATGAGGGTTCCTCTGTAGTAATGGTATGTCAATGGTCCGCAGAGTGGGGTACACCGATGAGGGTTCCTAGATATAATGGCAATGGTCCGCAGAGTGGGGTACACCAATGAAGGATCCTCTGTATTAATGGTATGTCAATGGTCCGCAGAGTGCGGTACACCGATGAGGGTTCCTCTGTAGTAATGGTATGACAGTGGTCCGCAGAGTGGGGTACACGGATGAGGGTTCCTCTGTAGTAATGATATGACAATGGTCCGCAGAGTGCGGTACACCGATGAGGGTTCCTAGATATAATGGCAATGGTCCGCAGAGTGGGGAACACCGATGAGGGATCCTCTGTAGTAATGGTATGACAATGGTCCGCAGAGTGCGGTACACCGATGAGGGTTCCTAGATATAATGGCAATGGTCCGCAGAGTGGGGTACTCACTGTAGCAGAGTGAAAGTTCCAGAGAAGGTCCCGGGGAATGGAGCAGGCAGAAGTCCTAGGTGGAAGGCCCTCCGAGGAGCGGATAGCCAGAGACAGGAGGGGCCCCCAAGGAGCGGGTACCCAGAACGTCTCACACCACAGAACCAGGAGCTGGAACAAACGTCTGTAGCGAGCAAAGCAGTTTCAGCAATGCGGGAACTTGTTGCCAAGTCGTAGGTAGGCAGGGTCAGCCGGCTTAAGAGTCCTTGAAGAATGACGTCATCCGTGAACCAAAAAACACAAGCTCAAGAAAACGCACTGATTCAAGTTCAGAGCACCGTTGCAAAGGCAGAGGCGGATATTCTACAGATAAAGAACTTTAATATTGCCACCATAAAAGATAGAGCGGCTCTATCTCCGCGTTTAGAACTCTTAGAGAATTGGAACATTCTTCTAAATTTAAGACTAATACATTTTCCAAGAATAATGGGGGAAATGCCGATAATTACTTTTAAGAGATATCTTGCAGAAATCCTTAATTTACCTGAGACACAATTTCCTTTGATAAATAAGGTGTATTTTCTTCCTTCAAATGTACAAAATCGTTTAAAGGAACAGGCTGCTCCTCCTATTGATTTTCAAAATTTGACACATTTTTTGGAATCTTGTGCCACAGCGGTTATAGATTTTTCCACATTGTTAGTCTCTTTCATAAAGGAAAGGATATTAGTAAATTAATGGTATGTTACTTCAAAAATGTAAACACTTTGTTTCATGGCAGTAAGGTCCGCATGTTTCCGGATATATCCAAGATCACACAGGAGAGCCGTAAGGGTTTTCTAAATATGAGACAGGAGGCGATATCTTTAGGGGCTACCTTTTTATTACGCCATCCTTGCAGGTGTATTACAAAGAAAGAAAGTGATACATTTAGCAGAGTTGCTTACCTGTAACAGGTGTTCTCACAGGACGGTAGTCCTCAAATATGGGTGAGTAGCGAGCTGAGGATGCCTGAGCAATGCACCAAATGCACCCAAAGACGGGCAACAAGCACAACAACTGGGGTGGAATTTGGTTAGGAGGGCATCCTGAAACCCTGGACGGGTTGGTGGAAGGATGTTGGGTAGTTAAACTGAAAACAAGTTGCGTAGAACAGACTGGCCGAAGATGAAATCTTGTCTGCCAGTCTTATCTAAGCAATAATGTGCTGCGAAGGTGTGGAGAGAGCTCCAGGGAGCAGCCTTACAGATATCAGGAAGTGGCACTAAGCGTAGGGGCGCTACTGATGTCGCCATGGTCCTGACAGTAGTGTGCGTTTACAAATTCTGGTAGCGGAAGGTCTGCTTGCTGGTAGCAAAAAGAAACACAGTTCTATAACTAGGAGGAGAGGGTCTGCTTTCTCACAGGATTTCCCAATTTGATGGTGTCAAAAGAAACAAACTGTTGAGTGGATTTCCTGTGGGCCAACGTGCGGTCTAGATAGAAGGTTAGGGCACAACTAAACACTGGAATTTGTTGCCAGAGGATGTGGTTAGTGCAGTTAGTATAGCTGTGTTTAAAAAAGGATTGGATAAGTTCTTGGAGGAGAAGTCCATTACCTGCTATTAAGTTCACTTAGAGAATAGCCACTGCCATTAGCAATGGTTACATGGAATAGACTTAGTTTTTGGGTACTTGCCAGGTTCTTATGGCTTGGATTGGCCACTGTTGGAAACAGGATGCTGGGCTTGATGGACCCTTGGTCTGACCCAGTATGGCATTTTCTTATGTTCTTATGTACGTTTGCAGTCCAAAGAATGCAGAGCCTGTTCTCCTGGGTTTGCATGGGGCCAGGGAAAAAAGGTAGGTAGGATGATGGATTGATTAAGATGAAATTCCGATACTACCTTTGGTAAAAACGTAGGGTGAGGGGAGTCCTAGATGGACGTACAGCGCCTCGCTCCGTGGAAGATTTTTCCTAAGTGCCTAATTGCTTGGAATCTTTTCCTGAAATGCCTCACACTAAGCGAAAGGGAAAAGTAAAATGAAATGTTACCTCTACACCAAATTTGGATTACAGACAACCGCTAATCGAGGCGATGTTCTCCTGAGCTGTGCAACAGACACCGGAGGGAGGAGCCGCGGGAGCCGCCGACCTTGAGCAGACGCCGAGCTCCACGGCAGAAGGAATATCCCGGTGCGCCGACCCCAGAACCACCAACCCGGATTCTCGGAGAAGGTACTGCCGAATGGAGAGAGGAGCAAGCAGCTTTGATAAGATCTGAGAGGTGGATATCGCACGCTCTTCTCTTACAGGGCGCCACGGGCTCTGAAGCCGCTGCTGCAGCTGAGGAAGAAGGGGACCCTGTGGAGCAGGGAGAAAGTGAACCAGAGGTACAAATTATTTGTCAAACGCCATTGGTTAAACCTGCAATAATAACTTCAGACTCTATGTGGAACGTTTTGTTATCAGATAAATACCTTGGCACGTTAAAGGAAAATTTAGAGAATACTGAAAAGCTTGGTTCCAAGGTAATTTTGTTGGAAAACTCAGTAAGAGAGATGGAGTGGAAAATCAAAAAGGTGGAAGAAGTTAAAAATAATCTTATTACGTCAGATACTATCTGCTTTAATAGAATGGAAACATTGGAAAATGAAAGTAGAAGAGTTTACCTGAGAATCCTTAATTTTCCAAGGATGAAAGCAGTTTCCCCAAGAGAATTGTTTAAAAGTTCTTTAATAAATGTATTAAAATTCCCCCCAGAAGGAATTCCTGCCATGTCAAAGAAATACTACATAGCTAGGATTAAAGAGGAAGTTTTGCAGCCACAACGAGAAGGACAGGAAACCTCTTTAAATATTGCAGCATTGCTAGACGGTTACAGAAATGAGAGATACCTCGCTGTCTGTTACAGAAAGGGACTCGGTCTTAAGAATATTCCTTCCTAACCAACAACATCATTTTCACGGATACAGAGTACGGAGATACCCTGAGGTGACAAAGAACACTCAAGAAACAAGAAAGAGATTCCTCTCGATGAGGAAGGAAGTCATATCAAATCAATATACAAATCAATAATAAATATACAAATAATATATATAAATATATATAAATATATATATATATAAATATATATTATATATATAAATATATATAATATATATATTATATTATATATATATATATATATATATATATATATAATATATATTTATATATATTATATATATTATATATGTATTATAAAATATATAAATATATATTATATATATAAATATATATATAAATATAAATATAAAATATATATATATAAATCAATATACAAATCAATCACCTTAATCCACAAAACCATCCATCATCAACTTCAACTTGACCTGGAAATTCCATTCAAACTCTACTCTTCTATCAGACCAACTAGAGATATTTACAAAGGCACTCTTAATGTTCCCCCCACTAAAGCCACACGCCTCGCTACGACCAAAGACAGAGCCTTTTCGATAGCAGGCCCATCTATCTGGAATAGCATCCCATCAAATCTCAGACTGGAGCCCTGCCTTTTAACTTTTAGAAAAAGACTCAAAACCTGGCTCTTTCACCAAGCCTTCCCTGAACCACCAGACAATTACTAATTGGCCTTCATTCCTACCCGGTCTGGCACTCCGTTTCTCAAAGAAAAAAAAAAAAAATGGACTCTGAGACTTTCAGGTTAAAGCACCGTTCTTAAGTTTTTAACTCGTACACTCTATGGTAACAATATTTTTACCAGCCTTTCTTCTTTCCAGCTTGTTGCAAGCTTCCAAGTTCTCTCCCCCTGTTGATTGTAACTTTGACTTATTCCTACTTATTTATTTATTTTATTTATTTATTTAATTTTATATACCGGCAACTGTTTGCACATCGTGCCGGTTTACAGATAACTTAAAACAAGGATATATATAGGCAAAGCCTTTACAAGGAACATTGTGTAACCTAGAACATAGTAACAGATCAATAACTAAATAAATAGGGGAGGGAGGGGAGGGGGTGGTCGAGACAAAGGGGGGGGGGCAGGGGGGGGTGAAGACGGAAACGTGAGGAGAAAATATGTACAGGGAAACAAAGAACAAGTGGTATGTACATAGGTTGTGTGCAATATTTGAAAATGCGCAAGGGCAACAGTGAAAAGGGTAAGAAGATATGTACGGTGCTAATAAGAGATAAATTATTGTGTGCATGATAAGTGAGGGGTTTGTGGTTGTCTTGAGGGGATGGGTGTAGGTCCTGTGGTGGGGGTGTTAGTACTAGTACTAGATGGAGGTTGGGTTAAGGTGTTTATAGGTGGTGAAGGTGATTGGGGGTATGCTTGGAGGAAGAGCCAGGTTTTGAGTTTCTTTTTAAAGGTGGGTGTGGAGGTTTCGGTGCGAAGGTCAAGTGGCATGGAGTTCCACAGGGAAGGGCCTGCGAGGGAAAGGGCCCTATTGGTGGTGGAGATGAGTCTTGTGGATTTTATAGATGGGGGGATAAGAGTTCCACGAAGGGAGGAGTGGGTAGGTCTTGTGGAGGTACGAGGGAGGAAGGGTGGGCTTAACCAGTTGTAGTGTTCATTAGTAATACTTTTGTGGATGAGGGTAAGGGTCTTGTATAGGATGCGTGAATGGATGGGCAGCCAATGGAGATTGATGAGGGTGGGGGTAATGTGGTCTTTCTTCTTGACATTAGAGAGGATGCGTGCAGTAGCGTTTTGAAGGAGTTGGAGAGGTCTGAGGTGGGTGGCAGGGAGTCCAAGTAAGAGTGCGTTACAGTAATCGATTTTTGAAAAAATTAGTGATTGGAGTACTGTGCGGAAGTCATGGAAGTAGAGGAGGGGTTTGAGTTTTTTGAGGGTTTGGAGTTTGAAATAGCAACTGCTAAGGATAGATTTGATATATGGTTTGAAGGTTAGTTGGTTGTCAAGTATAACACCCAAGTTTCTTGTGTCGGAGATAAAGTTAGGAGTCTGAAGCGTGGAGGGACAGGGTATGGGTGCATGTTTGGAGGAGATGAGGAGGAGTTCAGTTTTCTGAGGGTTGAGGGCTAAGTGCATGTCGGTGAGAAGTTGGTTAATGGAAGTGAGAATGGTGTCCCATCTATGTAGAGCAATGAGTACAGTATCTGTGAAAGGAATGAGTATTTGCACATCATCTGCATAGATGAAGTGTGTAATACCAAGGTTAGAAAGGAGGTTTGTGAGGGGGAGCATGTAAATGTTGAATAGCGAGGAAGAGAGGGAGGATCCTTGGGGGACGCCACAGTCGAGATTAACAGGGGGGGATGTGTAATTATCAATGAGGACTGTGTAGGTGCGGTTTTGGAGGAAGGACTTTATCCAGGAGAGGGCAGTACCTGAGATTCCTATACTGGTGAGAGTGTTGATAAGGATGTTATGATTTATAGTATCGAAGGCAGCGGAAATATCTAGCATGGCAATGAGATAGGATTTACCGGCATCCATTCCTTTGATGATGGTGTCTGTGAGGGAAAGGAGTAGGGATTCGGTACTGAGGTGTTTACGAAAGCCATGTTGTGTAGGTGGGAGTATGTTGGATTGTTCTATGTGGTCAGAGAGGCGGGAATTAACTAGTTTCTCAATGATTTTGGAGAGGAAAGGGAGATTGGAGATGGGACGGAGGTTGGATAGGTTGGAAGGATCAAGGGAGGGTTTTTTTAGGATAGGTTTGACCACAGCTTGTTTCAGGGAGTTGGGTACCAGGCCGTGTTCCAGGGAGCAATTCACGATTTTGGAGAGTGAGGTGGCTATTGTTTTAGGAATAGCGAGTAGTAGTTTAGTAGGGATAGTGTCTGAGGGGTGGGAGGAGGGTCTCATCTTTTTTAAAATGTTTTCTATTTCTAGTGTTGAGGAGGGTTCAAAAGAAGTGAGGATGTTAGGTGTTTGTAGGATGGAGGGGGTTATACTGTTAGTGTTGGGGGAATTTTTGGGGTTAGGGGTAAACTTGGCGGTGATGTTAGCTATTTTGTTCTTAAAGAATAGGGCAATATCATTGCATCGGGTCTGTGTGGAGGGGACTTGGGGTGCAGACATATTAGGTTTGGTAAGATTTGAGACTAGGGTGAACAGTGCTTTTGGGTTGAATTGGAGGTGGTGAATTTTCTTGGCATAGTATTCCTTTTTTGTAGTTTGAATAGCGTTTCTATATGCGTGCATGAGTTGGTAATAAATGGTTTTTGTGGCAGTGGTGGGGTGTTTGCGCCAGTGTCTTTCTGCTGTTCTAAGCTGGATTTTTTGGGTTTTGAGTGTCTGGGTGTACCAGGGTTTTTTAGATGATTTGGTTTGGGTGATTGTTTTTTGAATGAATGGACAGAGGTTGTTGGCGATTTTCAGGGTAGTTTCTGTCCAGGTGGATATAGCACTGTCTGCTGACTCTTGGTCAATATGGTTTGTGATGTTGGAGCAAGCCGTGGCCAGGGTATCTATAGGGCAGGTTTTACGGAATTGGAAGGATTTAGGCTGGGTAGGGGGGGAGGTGGGAGGGGTTTGTAGAGAGAGAATTGTGTTGATGATGGAGTGATCGGACCAGGGGACAGGAAGGCATGTAGGGGAGTGGATGATGTTTATGAGTGAGTTGGTGAAAATGAGGTCAAGGGTATGACCAGCTTTGTGGGTTGGAGAGTGGATAAGTTGGGTAAGGCCCATTGCGTCTAAGGTTGTGATGAAGGCTTCGCATGTAGGGGATTGTGGGATGGTGTCGACATGCAGGTTAAAGTCGCCAAGGAGTATCGTGGGGATGTCGGGGGAGAGGGAGATGGTGAGGAATTCAATGAGGGGGGAGGGGTCTTTTTCTAGTAGACCAGGAGGGGTATATATAAGGCATATTTGTAGGGATTGCGATTTGAACAGGCCTACTTCATATTGGTTGGGAATATTGCAGGTTTGTGAGGTGAGCTTGAATTCTTTTTTAGCTATGAGGAGTAGGCCCCCTCCTCTTTTCTTTTTTCGGGGGATAGAGAAAATGTCATAGTTTTCGGAAGGTAGTTGGTTAATGAGGGGGGTGTCGCAGGGTTTGAACCAGGTTTCGGTTACTGCAAAGATTTCTGGTTTGGAGTCAGTTAGAATGTCATTGAGAAGGTGTGTTTTTTGTTTAAGGGATTGGGCGTTGATGAGTAGAAGTGAAATGAGGGAGATGGTAAGGGCCTGGGAGGTGGGAGATATAGGGATGGAGGTCAGACGCCTTTTTTGAGTGTTGTGGTGGCTGTAAGAGGGGAGGAATAGTTTAGAAGTGGGTCCGAGTGGGTAAATGGGTGGACGATGGTGAGCGTGAGGGGGCATTATTGGATGGGGGGCTAGTAAACAGTTGTATTGGAAAGCAAAACAAATTGGGATGTGAGGGAACCTTAAGGCAATTAAATAGATTTAAAACAATTGTAGCAGAATAATGCAGATGCATGCACGGTATTACAAATGAACAGATTGAGGCAACTTAAACAAACTATTGCACTTGGTGGGAGTAGTGGAGTTGGTGTAGAAGACATGCAATTTCACAGCTGACAGCAATTGGTAAGGGTAATGCAGGAGAATAGCTTAATGTAATATAGCAAACAATTGCAAATTGTAGTTGTAATATAACAACTAGTAGTATTATAACAGTTACAGTTACAAATGGTAGTCAGGCATTTAGATAACGTAGGTTATGAAATGCAGATACTGGACTCACGTTTGATACGCTTGACGTGAAAAGAACACAGTATTTGAAATTTGTAACATGGGGTGGCAGAAGTTTGTGTATAGTCCATGGCCTGTTCTTAGTGTATTCTTGTCTCCAAAGGGCAAGCGTCGGATTTTGACGGGGTGATCTTAGCCTTAGTCACATTACTGGATGCAGTGTAGGAGGAATAGTAGAGCGCTGCACAGGGCGACACGAAGGGGCGAAACAAAGGGGCAGGCCCCTTTGTCGCGCTCCTTCGTGCGCGCGACGCCGGGCGCACGACGCCGGTAGAAGAACGCCGATTAAATGCCCCTGAGGCGGCGGCTGGTGATGAGGTCACCCCGGCGCCTGGCTCGTGATTGGCAGGCTGGGGGATCGCTGTGGACGCAGGTAAGTTGGGCCTCGAACGAGGAAGGGCCTGGACGCAGCGCCTCGCGGTCGGCAGGGAGCCCGTTGGGGGGAAGGGTAAAATCGAAGGCCTTACCCCGACTGGCTTTTCGCGCCGATCGCGCAGGCCCGAGCAGCCGCTTCCCCCGAAGTCCGTCGAAGAAGAGAAGGCCGCCGGAGAAGAACGCCGATTAAATGCCCCTGAGGCGGCGGCTGGTGATGAGGTCACCCCGGCGCCTGGCTCGTGATTGGCAGGCTGGGGGATCGCTGTGGACGCAGGTAAGTTGGGCCTCGAACGAGGAAGGGCCTGGACGCAGCGCCTCGCGGTTGGCAGGCTATTATTGTTATCTTTTGTTTATGTGAATTGTTACTCTAGTTTTTCCCTTTGTTAAACTGTAAACCGATCCGATATGGTAATTTACTATGAAGGTCGGCATAAAAAACTGTTAAATAAATAAATAATAAATATCAAGGGGGTGGAGGCAACATTTACTCTCCGTTTCCCTTGCAAATGCTTTGTAATTTACCAACAGTCTAGATATATTTTCTTTCATCCTTTGCAATTAAAATTGTACTTAGATTCACACTCCTGAGATAGCACCACAGGGATGTAGCGCATAAGTGAGTTATTGCATGAGTCGTACTCTAAACGGGTTATTTATTGTTACTATATGAATATTACCTGTGGACTCCCAAGTTTCCTATTATTTTTCAGAATTGAGATGTCATTTTTATATCTAGACGTACTGATTTCCTCTAAATAAGGGCTATTTCTGAATTATCTGTTATTCTTGGAACAATTTGTTTCTGTAAGATTTTGTTTAAATTTCAATAAAAATAAAATAAAATTAAAAAAAAAAACCTTAGGGTGAGTGGGGAGCACTCCCCTGTCATGCAGATTTCTAGTGTAAGGCAGGTAGGTAACTAGAGCCTGCAACTCACTAACTCTGCGAGCGGAGGTCATAGCGAAAAGAAAAACTACTTTCCCGGTGAGATAATGCAGACCACAGGAGTGGAGAGGCTCAAATGCAGGTTTCAGGAGCCGCGTTAAGGTCCCAAGCAGGGGCGGAGGGCGCAGTGGAGTTTTTAAGTGGAGCAAGCATCTCATGAAGCGCGTTACTAAGGGTTGTGTTGAAATAGCGACATCCCCCACGCCCTTATGAAACGCGGCTACCGCACTGACGTGCACCCTGATGGAGGAAGTTTGCAGGCCTGACTCTGACAGGTGCCAGAGATAGTCCAGAAACTTCGCCGTGGAACAAGTGAAGGGGTCTACGTACATGGAAGTGCACCAGACTGTAAACCTCTTCCATTTATAACGATAAGACCTTCTCATGGAAGGCTTTCGTGAAGCTACTAGGACTCGGGACACCGACTCTGAAAGGTTAAGAGGTTGGAGTATTAACCTTTCAACATCCAGGCCGTCAGGGATAGGGCCTGGAGGTTGGGGTGGCGTAGGCACCCGTAGTTCTGAGTTATTAGAAGCGGATCCTTCCCCAGAGGAATGTGTCAGCGCCATGAGAGGTCCTGGAGGATTGGGAACCACACCTGGCAGGGCCAATGAGAGGCTATTAGAATCATTAAGCCCTTGTCCCTCCGTAACTTCACGAGAGACTTCGATATGAGTGAAAGTGGAGGGTACGCGTAGAGGACCACTGGCCCACGAGAGGGCGAAAGCGTCCCTCGGTTGCGAGTGGTGGCTGCGAGTTAGAGAGCAGAAGTTTTCTACTTTGCGGTTGTGGCTGACACAAAGAGGTGTATGTGAGGGTAACCCCAACGTTGGAATATTGTGTCCATTACCATGGGGTTGAGAGACCACTTGTGCGGATGAAATGTGCAACTCAATTTGTCCGCCAACACATTGTCCACGCCCGGCAAGTAGGTGGCTGTGAGGTGCATCGAGTGGGAAAGGGCCCACGCCCATATCTGTGCAGCTTCCTGACACAGGAGGTAGGAGCCCGTTCCCCCTTGCATGTTGATGTACCACATCGCCACCTGATTGTCGGTTTGAATTAGGATGGCTTTGTTGGAAATGCAATCCTGAAAAACCTTGAGAGCATATCTGATTGCCCGAAGCTCCAGGAAATTTATCTGGTGTTTGGCTTCCTCTGGAGACCAGGTTCCCATGAGGTTGGAGGCATCTGTCGTCAAGGTAATTTGAGGTTCTGGAGCCTGAAATGGAAGGCCTTGAAGTAGATTGGAGTGTTGCATCTACCAGGCGAGCAACAGGCGGAGCTGTGTGGTAATACTGGACATTGGCTGACAAGCTTGAACCCACTGGGATTTTAAGGTCCACTGCATTACTCTCATGGCTAGGCGGGCATCGGAGTGACATGCACCTTGGACACCATGTGACCCAGCAATATGAGGAAGTGACGAGCAGTCGAGGATACTCAGGTCTGTAAAAGATGTGCCAGGGAGGCCAGGCTGAAAGCCCGATCCTGAGGGAGGAAGGCTTTCACCTGTATAGTGTTTAGGTCGGTCCCTATAAAAGATAGGGTTTGGGATGGAACTATCTTGGATTTGGGATAGTTGATTAGAAACCCTAGGGAGATCAGGGTATGGAGAGTGAGACGCAAGGATGCCAATGCGGCTTGTTGAGTCGGATCCCTTATCAACCAATCGTCAAGATAAGAGTAGACATAGACACCCTGATTCCGGAGGAAGGCTGCGACCACCACGAGGCACTTGGAAAAGACTTGTGGGGCGGACGCTACGCCGAATGGTAGTACACGGTACTGGAAGTGGCGAGGGCCAACCAGGAATCGCAGGAATTTGTGATGAGATGGAATAATTGAGATGTGTGTGTATGCGTCTTAGAGATCCAGAGAGCACAGCCAATCCCCTCTTTGTAAAAGAGAAAGTAGAGAGCCCAAGGTCACCATCCTGAACTTTTCCCTTTGTAGATACTTGTTTAGGGCACGAAGGTCCAGGATTGGACGAACGCCACCTGACTTTTTTGGGATGAGGAAATACTGGGAATAGAACCCTTGCCCCTGTTGGGAGAGGGTTCTATTGGTTCTATTGCTCGGGACTGGAGGAGGGTTAAAATCTCCTCTTCTAGAAGGGGAGAGTGGTGGGACGATCCCCACGTCAGCCGAGGTGGGGAGTCCGCCGGTACAGTCAGGAAGTTGAGGTGGTAACCTGTCCTGTACCTCTGGTCTTAGGATTTCAACCAGGCCCACCTTCTTGCACTAATCCCAGCTGCGGACACCCTAGAGTCAGTGTCAAATATGCCGTACGCAGCGCGGACTCATGCTTGCCCGCATCCAGGCCTTTTTGAGCCAGAGCATTAAGGTCATCCTGGAACTGGTCAGGTAAAGATTCAGAGAAATCCTGGATCTTCTTAAAAAGGTTTCTGTTATACTGGGTCATGTATAACTGTTAAGAAGCAATGCGAGATATAAGCATTGAGCCATGAAAGACCCATCTGCCAAACGCATCCAGGGATTTTTGATCCTTCCCTAGAGGTATGGAGGACTGAGGTTTGGAACGACGTGCCTTTTTCTGGGCTGATTCCACAACCACAGAGTGATGATCCAGTTGAGACCTTTGAAACCCAGGAGCCGACTGTACAAGATAGGTGGCATCTGTTTTACGGTTGACAGGCGGAACTGAACCTGGGTGTTCCCAATTCCTCTTCAGCAGGTCAATGAGGATTTCATGAATAGGAATGGACATGAGTTCCTTAGGGGTAATCAAGGAACTGGAGTGCTTCCAGCATCTTGTGCCTTGAATCCTCTTCTGTCTGAAGCTGAAATGGAATTGTCTCAGACATTTCTTTAATGAAAGTTAATAAAGGACGGATCCTCTGGAGGAGAACGCCTTCTCTCTTCAGGGGGAGAGGGCTCTGAAGGCAGATCATCTGTATCCTGGGAAGAGTCATCAGTCCAAGGATCATAAGGTTGATCACCAGCTCCCTGAGGATCTTCAGAAGGAAGAAATGGCATTATTCCCGAAGGGCCAGGCCTGGGCATTGACGGTATCGGAAGAGGCACTGACGGCATCGATGGTGGCACCGATGGAACCAGCGACATCGATAGATGAGACAGTGGCAAAATTCTAGATAGCGGTATGGGTATCGGTGTTTCTTCGCCATCCGATGTCGAAGCCATGGTGTCGGGTTTTCATCAGTGCCTCGGTCCTTCTCCTGAGGCGATGAGGAAGAAGTCGACACCTTCGGAGTAGTCGATGCCAGTCAGGCAGCACCGGTGTCCTGCTGCTGGCGAGAGGTCGATGGCATCGGCTCAGACGAAGTCGAAGTGGTCGATGGAGTTGGGGGTTTTGAATGAAAAAGAAACTCCATCTTTTCTAAGCGGGCTTTACAGCCCTTCGGCAACATTTGGGCACATTTGGTGCAAGTTAGGGTATCATGGCCGGCCCCCAAGCACAATACACAAACTCTATGCAGGTCTGTGATGGACATTGTCCGAGGACAATCGGGGCACCGACGAAAACCCGACGCCATGGCTTCGACAAAACGTTAGCCATGGTGCGGTCAATGGCCGGTAGGCCCCGAAGGGAAAACTCGACGGGAATCGACCGCAAACGAGGGTAAAGCCTTACCTTTCGACTGCGGAGTACGGATATCGATAGGGGGACCCCTATGGGGTAGAATTTTAAAATTTTTTTTAAAGAAGTTCCATAAGGAAAATTCCAGTCAGGAATCTCTAGAGCTCCTTAACCCGCGAGGCTACTGCTGCGCGGAAAAAAGAAGACTGAAGGGGGACCCCTGCTGGCTGCAGGGTTGGTGCCGTGCTGGGCATGCCCAGTAGGGGCCAGTCAAAGTTCTAGAAACTTTGACAGAAGTGTTCCGTGATTGGGCTCCACCCTGTGATGTCACCCGCTTACAATGGAGACTACGGTCTGTTATGCTGGCTTGCGATTTGAACCTTCGTGCACAAGTTGTTCTTGTACTGCTGGCAATACTAGTGCAATTGATTGGATGAAACAGCATCATTGATTGGAATAGTGGAGCCCCTGAGGCAGCGGCTGTAAAGCTGCGAAACTCGGCCTGAGTCGGGCGTTTTTACTTGACACGTCTCTGCATCAATAAAGTGTTGGAAAAGATCCAGGCATCTATTTTTTTGTGTTTACCAGGGGGACCCGGGAACCAGGGCGTGCAGGTCGGTGATAGCTGGCGGAGGCCGCGAGTTGACCCTGAGGAGTCAGTGTAGTCAAGCAAGAGGTGAGCCACAGCGGTCGCAGCACCTCTGCTCTGGATACTGACACCAGCAGTGACCTCTGACTGCCCCCCACCTCAGCCTAGCTTCCAACGCTGCCAGACCGCTCTCCTCAGGACCTTGGCTCAACCTGGGGGAAGAGACCAGTAAAGGTGAAGCTTGGATCCTCTTCTAGTCTGAGCGAGCCTGCCTACTGTCATTGGGGGTTCAAGTGGTCCACCAGCCGTGCAGCGCCAATCTTACCACAGCTGAAGGGCACTCACCCTGTGACACAACAAGAGGAAGACGTTGGTGAGAATGCATCCGATCAGGTCCTTGATGAGCTATCTGGGATACTGTGTCCAGTTCTGGAGGCCAGGGTGCAGGCGGCGCAGAGATGGGCTACCAAAATGGTGTTTGGTCTCTATCAAAAAGCTCTAACTGGTGAGAGCTCAATTACACGTACCCAAGAGGTGAGGAGGCAGGGGGATATGGATGGAGCCATTCAGATATCTCAAAGGTATATAAACAGGGTACGAGAAGCAAGGACTGCTCTAGAACAAGACTCCAGGGAGGTAAATTCAGAGCTAGCATAGAAAATAACTGGGGATCCCCTAAGCATCCCGGGGCGGCGGTGCAGACAAAACCAGTGGCGTAATTCATTATTCAGTGAGGCCTGGCACCAGGCGCAGAGCTGCCACCTCACCGGCCTGCGCTGAAGCCCTAACGGGGCCGCGGCACCGAGTTCAAAGGCCCAGGACTGGTGCCGACGTGGAAAGGCAGGCAGCAGCTGGGCTCTTTGTACACCGAGCGCGGCGCTTCCGCCCTCCCCAGACAGAATTAGAGGGAGGAGGGTTAGGAGGGGGCCGTGCTCTGCAGCCGGGGAGCGGTGAGGGCAGAGTCTGAGGGGACGGGGCAGTCACTGTGCCTCAGGCCGGGGCATCGCTCTCTGCCCTGGGTGGCGCTGGAGCCGCACGTCTGCCCTCCCTCGCCCCCATCCTCGGAGAGGGGTGAGGAGGCGCTGCCATAAGAAGGGGGGGGGGGGTCGAATCAGCCCAAGGTTGAGACTCGTGGGCCGCCGCCGCGGCGATCGCCCCCGCTTCCGCTCTGGACACCTGTGCTAATTCAGCCCCTCCCGTAGCGAGGCGGCGGGCGGGGCACTGCGGGGGCGTGGCCTGCAGCAGTTTACTGCAGAGGGCGTTTCGCGGACGCTCCTCCCCCTGGGCGTGGTTAGCGCGAGCCCCGCCCCGCAGGATATAAGGTGCCGCGCCGCTGCTGCTTCGTCATTTCTCACTGAGACTCGTTGCAGGTTGTGGGTGAGAAGGGAACTGCAGTCATGGTGAGTGCGGGGGCTCCCCCAGGGAGGGCATCTGAAGCACAGCACAGGCATGATGACCTGGCAGGGGGGGACGGGACTCCCCGGAGTGGGGGAGAAGTGGAAGGAGACTCCCCGGAGTGGGGTGCTTGTGGGGGAGACGTGGAAGGAGACTCCCCGGAGTGGGGTGCTTGTGGGGAGACGTGGAAGGAGACTCCCCGGAGGGGGGTGCTTGTGGGGGAGACGTGGAAGGAGACTCCCCGGAGTGGGGGAGAAGTGGAAGGAGACTCCCCGGAGTGGGGTGCTTGTGGGGGAGACGTGGAAGGAGACTCCCCGGAGTGGGGTGCTTGTGGGGGAGACGTGGAAGGAGTGTGAAGGGACGGGGGTGGGGTGTATCTGTGAAGGGAGGGTGGGGTGCTCCTCTGGAGGAGGGGGATGTAAGGGGAGCAGTGCGGTATTTCTGTGGAGGAGGGGGAGTAGTGGGTGTCTCTATGGAGGAGGGGGTGGAACTAAAATCGAGTTTGCTCTATGATGAAGCCAGGAAGTTGGTTGAAGGTTGGCAGCTGGCAGGGGAGGTGACAGCTCTGTGCACTCATTCTTCCCTGTATGTACTTGGAAGCCTCCCTGTTTGGGGGTGGGGGTCACACCTGATCTGGGGTACCTGCCTCAGGTGTTTCTCTGGGGGGCGGGGTTTAGTTGCCAGCCTTGATTTCTCAGTCCCTTTGACCCTCCTGCTGAAGGTCAGGAATGTGCTGATTGCAAATGGCGCGAGGCAGAGGTGACTAGGGAAGTCCCTGGCGCGTGTGCAGGACCTGCCCGTGCACGGAGGTGACATCCAGTGAGCCTGTGCAGGGCCTGCCGGGACCTTGTCTTCTGCAATGATATTTCCTATTTATTCTGCATTATCAGTGCATGCCAGCCTTTAAGTCCAAGGTTATTCGCAAAAGCAGCACACCTCCACCCCCAGCCCTGCAGTTCAGAGTGCAAATCTCACCCTCTTTGCTCCTAGCAATATCAGCCGTATGGTCTGTTTCCGGCTTGTCTGCCTATCTGCACAATTGCTCTGCTGTGTTGCTAACAGCTGTGCTGGGCACATCAGTCAATGAACATTAACACAGTTCATTTTCAGGGGATCTCCCAAGCATGACTGCTGGTCTGTATAAAAGCAGCCTTTACCGTCCATCTCTGCCCCGGGACCTTCCTCCTCTTGCCCTCATTGGCCCTGGTGCTAGACAGTCAGTGTAGTCTCACAGGAGGTGGGGAGAGACGCACAAGAGACGAGGACAGATGAAGGGAAAGAGACAGAGTAGGGGGAAGAGAAGACTCGTGTTGCATTTGGTGGTTTGTGGACCAACCCTGCAAACTGCCCCCTCACCTCTCAGTCCGGGCCCTGGGCAGAATAAGATGTGCTTGCGGTAGGAGGCCACTCTCGGCCACTGCAGGTCCTGCTGCTCTTTCAGGCAAGATGCCGCCAGCTTCCCTCGAGGCTGGACACCGCCAGCTGCCTGCCAACACGCTTCCCTTAAGCATGTGTGTGGCTGACGACAGATTTTCAATATATGTATAAAGAATCTGGAAAGGAATACGATGAGTGAGGTAATGAGAAGATATAATTGCGATGGAGAAGGTACAGAGAAGGGGAATGGAACAGCTCCCCTATGAGGAAAGACTAAAGAGGTTAGGACTTTTCAGCTTGGAGAAGAGAGGGCTGAGGGGGGATATGATAGAGGTGTTTAAAATCATGAGACGTCTAGAACGGGCAGATGTGACTCGGTTATTTATTCTTTCAGATAATAGGACCAGGGGGCTCTCCATGAAGTTAGCAAGCAGCACATGTAAAACAAACTGAAGAATTTTTTTTTACTCACAATTCTCTGGAATTCCTTGCCAGAGGATGTGGTATTGGCAGTTAGTATAACTGGGTTAAAAAAAAATTTGGATAAGTTCCTGCAGGAGAAGTCCATAAACTGCTATGAATAAGGAATAGTACCTTGAGATTATTGAATGTTCGGGTACTCGCCAGTTACTTGTGACTTGGATCGGCCTCTGTTGGAGACAGGATGCTGGGCTTGATGGATCCTTGGTTTGACCCAGTATGGCAATTTATGTTCTTATGGTCCATCATGCCCAGTATTCTGTTTCCAATAGTGGTCAATCCAGGTCACAAGTACCTGGCAAAATACAAAACAGATCTCCTGCTGCTATCATGCAATATGTAATGGCTATTTCTTACGTCTACTTGGTTAATAATTTATGGACTTCTTGTCAAACCTTTTTTTTTTTTTTTTAAATCCAGCTATGGTAAGTGCATCAGACTTCCAATCTCTTCTCAGCCGTGGGGATAGAGAAAGGGGTAGTGGGGTGCGGGGAGGAGCTGAATGAGGAGAATCCTAATGAGCGTCCTGGATCTGCAGAGGGCCTTTAGCCCCCAGCAATGGTCTGACCCTGCTGTGATGTGGGAGGGTTGGACCTGCACAGGCTATAAAGTCTTGTTTGCTGATAGTTCATGTGATAAGTGCATAGCACGTGACCAGATTCAGAGTGACGAGAGCAGCTGTTCTGCTTCCTCATACATGCAGTCCACGTCTCCTGCCATGTCCACTGCACTCTCTACTTCCCCTCAAAATGGGACCATCCACAGCAACTATATCCAAACTACGCCATCAGAGATCTTGTTTCTCATGTTTTCTTTAATTCAGACATGTCCTTGTCTCCATCTCTTCCACGTATCCACTACCCTCTCTTCCCGAGATTACTCCTGAGTCTCCCCCCTTTCACCCTCATCTCATGACCTCTTGATCTAAAGGGTCACCTCCTGTGCATGGAAACCTTGCATGTATTTAAATGTCTCTATCAAATGTCCCATATCACACTTTTCCTCCCAGGGGTACGTGTTTAGATCTTTAAGTCTCTCCCCATGTGCTTAGACTGAAGACCACTGCCCATGTTAGTAGCCCCCTCCGGAGCGACTCCCTCCTGTTTCTATCCTTCTGAAGGTGGGGTCTCCAGAACTGTACTCATATCCCACGTGAGGTCTCACCAGGGACCTAGACAGGGGCAATATCACCTCCCATTTTATTTATTTAGTGTCTTTCTATACCAGCATTCGAGATATGTATCACATCATGCTGGTTTACAATCAACAAGGGGGTGTAAAATGAAAAATAAAACTTTAACAGGTGTGGAGCGAAAACGTTGCAGTTACAATAAAACAGGGATGTACACAACTGGGAGCAGAAAAAAAAAGCGAAAGAGCAATTTACAAAGTTATGGGATTGAGAATGTTATTGTTTACTGTGTTATGGTAAGGACTGAGAGCAGATTGACAGTGAATTGAGGTTGTTGGGGTCTGGAAAGGCTTTCTTAAATAGCCACGTTCTGAGCCTTTTCCTGAATGTTGGCAGGCAGGGTTCCTGTCGCAGATCCGGAGGGATGGAGTTCCAGAGAGGAGGTCCTGCTGTGGAGAAGGCCCGGTCTCTGGAGGTTGTATGTTGAGAGGTTTTGAACCTTTTCCTGAATGTTGGCAGGCAGGGTTCCTGTCGCAGATCCGGAGGGATGGAGTTCCAGAGAGGAGGTCCTGCTGTGGAGAAGGCCCGGTCTCTGGAGGTTGTATGTTGAGAGGTTTTGAACCTTTTCCTGAATGTTGGCAGGCAGGGTTCCTGTCGCAGATCCGGAGGGATGGAGTTCCAGAGAGGAGGTCCTGCTGTGGAGAAGGCCCGGTCTCTGAAGGTTGTATGTTGAGAGGTTTTGGGGTGTGGTACATGTAGTGAATCTCTGGGTCTGGAGGAGGTATGTTTTCTGAATGGGATTTGTAGGTTAAGCAGAGCATGGTGATGGATAGATTTGTAGATGGTGGTTATGGACTTGTATAGGATTCTGTAGTGAAGGTCTTTGAGGATGGGAGATATGTGGTCTCTTCTCCTCGTGTTTATCAATATTCTGGCTGCCAAGTTTTGAAGCATCTGAAGAGGTTTGGCGTGAGATGAGGGGAGACCTAATAAGATAGTTACAGTAATCTATCTTAGAGAAGATTATTGCTTGCAGAACTGTTCTGTAGTGATGAAAGAGGAAGAGTGGTTTTATTCTTTTTAGGACATGAAGTTTATGAAAGCAGTCCTTAGTTCATTGGTTAATGAATGATTTTAGGTTTAGCAGATTATCAATGATAGCTCCCAGGTCTCTTACTTGTGAAATTTGTAGGTTGGTTGGTGGATTTGTGGTGTTGCTGTTTTCCGGGGATATGAGAAGTTCGCTTTTTGAGGAATTTAGTATTAAGTTGACTGGAGAGGAGGCCGTTGATTTCTAGACGGCAATTGTCCCAAAATTCTAGAGTTTTTGTGATGGACTCTTTAAGGGGGATCACGATCTGGACGACATCGGCGTATAAGAAGTGTTTTAGGTTCAGTTTGGTCAGCAACTGGCAGAGTGGGAGAAGATAAATGTTGAAGACCATGGGAGAGAGGGAGGAGCCCTGAGGAACTCCTAGTGGGGATGGATAACGCTGAGATTCTTTATTGTGAAGTTTGACCTTGTAGCCTCTGTTCCCGAGGAATGTTTTGAACCAGGCCAGTGCAGTACCTGTAATGCTGATGTTCGCCAGCTGATTTAGGAGGATGGACAATGGGTGTGAGCCTGTCACACGCATGCGTACAAGTTCATACACGAGTGAGCCTGTAGTCGCATGTTCTCTCGCATGCATAGGGTGTATGTGTGAGGATAAAGCTGCTTCAGCCCTCCCCCAACAATCTTGGGGTGACTGGAAATAAAAAGATCCTAGGTACAGAGTGAGGGAGAACCTTTTAATCCTTAGTTTTAATTTGTGGCTGCTACGTGATTGGTGCTTTGGGGAATGTTTAACATTCTTTAATCGCTGGATGTTGTGTGTTAGTATGGCTTTGCTATTCCTGTTTGATATTTTGAGTATTGCTGTTGGCTGCTCTGCATACAGTCTGGCTTCTTGTGGATATTCCTGATTTATATTTGTTTTATTGTTTGATATTGTGAGTATTGCTGTTGGCTGCTCTGCATACAGTCTGGCTTGTGGATATTCCTGATTTATATTTGTTTTATTGTTTGATATTGTGAGTATTGCTGGGGGCTGCTCTGCATACAGTCTGGCTTCTTGTGGATATTCCTGATTTATATTTGTTTTATTGTTTGATATTGTGAGTATTGCTGGGGGCTGCTCTGCATACAGTCTGGCTTCTTGTGGATATTCCTGATTTATATTTGTTTTATTGTTTGATATTGTGAGTATTGCTGGGGGCTGCTCTGCATACAGTCTGGCTTCTTGTGGATATTCCTGATTTATATTTGTTTTATTGTTTGATATTGTGAGTATTGCTGGGGGCTGCTCTGCATACAGTCTGGCTTCTTGTGGATATTCCTGATTTTATATTTGTTTTATTGTTTGATATTGTGAGTATTGCTGGGGGCTGCTCTGCATACAGTCTGGCTTGTTGTGGAGAGACTGAACTGGAGCACACACTTCTTGTTATGAGATGCTCTGTATTTGTCTCCAGCAGTTGACAGACAGACATCTGTTGGATATATTTTGTGTAATCTGAGGTGTTAAATATCTGAATAAGATCTTGTATCCATTTTCTAAAGATGATACAATGCTGAGTGGCTAAAACTAGCCCCGGCTTTCTTTCCTGCCCGCATGGTCTTAGGAGTCTTATTTGCAGTGACTTGTAGCCAAGTTGCCAGATAAAGTTAACAGCAAGCCAAGGGAAGCACTTTCGGGATGTGCTGCTCTTGGTTATTTAGACACAACTTGGAATTTGTTTGGCTCAGTTCTGCAGGCAATGGGGAAATGAAAAAGTCTCTTCTGCAGATGCAGGATCCCTATATCTGGGGAATGTGTATTTCTTAGGCCAGCACCGGGGGGGGGGGGGGGGGGTGAGTTTGCCCCTTTGTCACTAATCTGTCACTCTAGGGGGGGGTGCTATTTGCCCCTTACCCTCCCCGTCCCCAGTCTGACCTCCTTACCTTTGCCCCTGAGGAGCATGGATCAGTTTGGGGGGGGGGGGGGGGGGTAGGTGCCGTTTGCCCTGTGCAGACTTGTGTTTTGTGGTCGGGGGGAGGGGGCACTCCAGTTCTCGCACAGGATGCTGGTTAGCCATTGGTGGCCCTGTCATACATCATCCAACCCCAGGACCTCCATATTAGCCTCTCCAAAGTATGGAAAGCATTGGGTCCTGACCTAGCAACACAATCCAAAATCCTATTCCAATCCCCTTCCATCAATACAGCCCTCCTGGACTTCAGAGACTCTATTAGTTAAGACCTGGCATGCTCACTACTCTGGTGACAAGCGCCCCATTGAGACTGATTAACTTTGTGTCAATAAGGGGAACAGGATGGCTACCCCCTTACTCTGACACTTGACAGAGGCTCCATAATCTGCCCATTCCCTTTAATTTATCCTCCCTCTGTGATAAATGGGTTCCTTTAAGAAGACCATTCCCATTGTTTCCTTTTTTTTTGGACTGGCCTATTAAGCCCTTAAACATATTCTACATTCAACACTTCATCACGGTCATGCCTTGTGGACAAATCTAGAGGCACTGTGAGTCTGCCCAGTACCCCTTGGCCTCTCCTCTCTTCCTCATCCACCACATGGTTTTCTTCTAGTAACAAGAAATCAAGTGACCCAGTTCTGTCCCCCCTGGTAAGGAGATATCCCAGAGCACGTCTGCTGCCCTATCCACGAGCTTCTCTTCCCTCCAGCACCCCTCCCCATAGCTAATAAAGCTGTTGTCTGAATATCTAGCCTGCCAGACAGACCCAGCTTGTGGGTGCCTATTTTATTTTGTTAGGACTTCTAGTTATTGTAAATCCTAAATTAGGCTTTCTGCAGCAATGTCCCTAAACCCACTCTGTGCAAAAAGGTGCAAACTTAACAAGTACATTCTTTTTGCCCCCATAATGTACCCTGGATACCTACTATCGCTCATCCGCAAACTTAACTTAAGGTGTCGGTGACTTCTGCACACCAGTGACCACGTAAACATCTGGTAATGCCTCCATTGATCTGTTATTCTTTTAATCTAAATCCTTCAGAAACAACTCAACTGGTGCAAACACTTCAGCTACCCCCCGAATGTGTGCACACAGAGTATGCTGCATTCATCACTCCATAAAGAATACAAAAATATAGAGGGAAGAGAAGAAAATCCAAACAATAACACAGGCCCAGTCATTCGTGCAAACATAGGCTGGAGCTAGTAAGAGGCAGGTGACGCTGCATAGGGAAAGAAGCACTATCTAGGTAAAACGTGATGCTCTACAAATCGAGACCTCACCTGAAGTACTTGTGTCCACTTCTGAAGACCAAACCTCCAGAAACGTTAGAGCGGATGAGGTCTGGAGAAAAGCTACAAAGATGATGCAGTCTTGCACCAAAAGCCCTCTGAGACTTAATTATTTACTACCTTCCCGCTCTCAGGTACAGATTTGCTTCTTGGACATTTACGTTTTTCAGTGAAAACCTTTCTAGAATGAGGTGTCACGATGGGAAACTTAGAGGCAATCTTTGTAGAAAGGGTGGCAGATGCTCGAAACACGGAGCAAAACTCCTCTTCATCCCCTCCGGACACAGATTCTGCTCTCTGCAGTTACAGCCGGTTCGTTCTGCTCGTGGGGAAGGCTCCAGATAGGAAACGTATTACAAATAAAGTAAACACAGGCATGGGAACAACTTAACAGTCCAAATCAGAACTGGGACTGAAAGGGTCCAAAGCAAATGCAGAAACGGGGAGTAGACTTCTACTTACACTGCCTAGTGATGGACTAGCAGCAACTTTAAAGCATTACATGGACAGTAAAATAGATTTGGTGTTCAATTCTGAAACAGTAAGATCAGCTATGAGTAGGTCTACTGCAGTAGTCTGTGCATCCAGCCATCGGGAAAGTGACAAATAACTTGGAATCATTGTAACGAGGGACATTCAGAGCAAAAGTCTTGAGACGTTGACAGTCCTAGTGGGTATGGAAGACCCGTGGACGCCACATCAACCTAATAGCAAGTGCCTTTTTATTAGTGGAGGGCAGATGTTTAAATTACATTTGATTAATTAGCCTTCCATGATATCTGAAGATTGAAGTCCTGATGAAAATGTTAAAAGATAATAAATGGCCTGTATTCCCCCCAGATCTAAGGTTTGAGACACTCTTGTACGACCGTGATTGTATTAACGTCATGGTTTGTCAATTTCCTAGAAGACCCTTAAGAGAGAAAAGGTTCTGGGATCATCTCTTCTGGATCTTTCAGCAGTACACATCTTGGGTCAAATGAACACACAAGCAGACTACCTCAGCAGGTCACTTCAGCTAGGAGAATAAACTTGCAATAGAGAAGATTTGATGCAAATGGAGTTCCAGAAATAGATCTCAAGGGAACGTGAACCATCAGGAGAATGCAGCTGTCATACCCTGAGCCCTTGATCCATATTCCTATGGAGTGTAAGAAATGCCATGCTGGGTCAGAGCAGGGTCCATCGAGCCCAGCAGATCGCCCAGTAATTGATCCGTTTCTTGTATCTCACTCTCGGGGATAAGTGCTGGCTTTCCCAAGTCTTCCTGGCTTATAACTGTTTATGGACCTTTTCCTTCCAGGAACTTCTCCAATCCTCTTTTTTTAAACCCCATCCTCTGGCAACAGATTCCATAGCTTCATCATGCACTGAGTGAGAAAATACATCCTATGATTTTTTTATCTAGTTGGCTTCATGGAGTGTCCCCAGTGCTAGTGTCTTAAAGGATAAATAACATTCCCTATTTACCCATTGCACCTCACTCATGACTTTATAAATCTGTCGTCTCTTTTCCAAGCAGGAGAGCCCTAATCTGTTTAACCTTCCTCCATAAGGGAGCTTTTCATTGCCTTTATTTTGACTCACTTCTCTGTAAAGTTTTCCATGTCTGCTATGTCATCTATGCCCTTTTGAGATGGGCAACCAGAACTGCACACAGGACTCGAGGTGCAGTCTCACCATGGTTCTAGAGAAGGGCATTATAATATTCTCAATCTTGTTCTCTATTCATTTCCACATTCCTAACTCTCATTTTGCCTCTTTGAATGTCACACACTGAGCCAAAGATTTCAAAGTATTGTCCACAAGGATTCGGCGGTCTCTTTCCTGGGTGGTGACTCCGAGCACAGAATCAGCATCGGGTACCTGGAGCTGGGATTGTTTTTCCTTATGTGCATTACCTTGCATCTGCCATTTACAAGCCCAGTCTCCTAAGTCCTTCTGCAGTTCTTCAGTCTGCTGCCGTTTTAACAACTCAGAACAACTTTGTCATCTGCAAATTTGGTAAGGTCACTCGTCCCTTTCTTTAGATCACAGGTCCCAACTCCACCACCAATGACCCTTTCCTGCAAGTCCCTATGATAGCCAGGGTGTGCTGGAGAATAGCAGTCATAATGGTCTTCCCACCCTGACTTATCGAGTTTAGTTTGTAAAATGGACACAACTTGTACAAAGCACAGTGGCCAGACCTCTGGTAAGTGCCAGATCTTCAGTCCTTCACAATCTTCACCAGGACAAAACTCAAAATCCTGTTTCACCCACAAATGTGCGTATAAACGAGTCCCAGAGTATCTGCTGCCTCTACATCCCAACAAGAGTTCAGGTCCTCTCAGATGCTTTGTGCAGGAGAAAGGAGGCTGCCGGCTCTAATCCCACCCAAACTCTGGAACATGGTTCTGCTTTCCGTGCTCCCTCCCTTTCAGAGAGAAAGCAAAGGAATGGCTATTTGGCCAGGCCTTCTCCCGGTTTGCTTGATAAAACTGCTCTAATCCCACCACCCATGAACTTCTATGGAGGGGAACCAAAGCTGCTAAACTGATACAGAACTGCACTTCTGCACCACCCGTAGATCTTGCAATCTGTCTTTCTTAACTATGAGCTGCCACCCACTTTGCCAGAGGCCAATGCTGCTCTGGTTCTGGTATTTTAAGTTGTATTGGTTCGGGTAGTGTTGGTCCTGCTTGAGCTCTGCTCTGATACGGACCTCTTAAGCTCTTCTATCTTACTGTAATGCGCTTTGAGTCTCGTCCGGATCAAGGCTGCCTGGCCTGTGTCCCTGCCCTTGATGAAGGATTTGCTACTGAAGCAGCCCTGCAGGGAGTCCCTTCCATTGAAAGGAAACCGTAGTACCCGGTACCAAACTTCCTGGGGTCACTGCCGGCCTGCAGGGCAGGTAAAACAAAGTGGACTAGAAAGATTTGGGGATCTTACACCTGGATCTCAGGCTAAGTGTTCATCTGGTGAATGTGTGAATGGTAATGACGGGCTTAAAATATATGAACATAAGAACATAAGAAAGAAGAACATAAGAACATAAGAAAATGCCATACTGGGTCAGACCAAGGGTCCATCAAGCCCAGCATCCTGTTTCCAACAGTGGCCAATCCAGGCCATAAGAACCTGGCAAGTACCCAAAAACTAAGTCTATTCCATGTAACCATTGCTAATGGCAGTGGCTATTCTCTAAGTGAACCTAATAGCAGGTAATGGACTTCTCCTCCAAGAACTTATCCAATCCTTTTTTAAACACAGCTATACTACCTGCACGAACCACATTCTCTGGCAACAAATTCCAGAGTTTAATTGTGCGTTGAGTAAAAAAGAACTTTCTCCGATTAGTTTTAAATGTGCCCCATGCTAACTTCATGGAGTGTCCCCTAGTCCTTCTACTATCTGAAAGAGTAAATAACCGATTCACATCTACCCGTTCTAGACCTCTCATGATTTTAAACACCTCTATCATATCCCCCCTCAGTCGTCTCTTCTCCAAGCTGAAAAGTCCTAATCTCTTTAGTCTTTCCTCATAGGGGAGTTGTTCCATTCCCCTTATCATTTTGGTAGCCCTTCTCTGTACCTTCTCCATCGCAATTATATCTTTTTTGAGATGCGGCGACCAGAATTGTACACAGTATTCTAGGTGCGGTCTCACCATGGAGCGATACAGAGGCATTATGACATTTTCCGTTTTATTCATCATTCCTTTTCTAATAATTCCCAACATTCTGTTTGCTTTTTTGACTGCCGCAGCACACTGAACCGACGATTTCAATGTGTTATCCACTATGACACCTAGATCTCTTTCTTGGGTTGTAGCACCTAATATGGAACCCAACATCGTGTAATTATAGCATGGGTTATTTTTCCCTATATGCATCACCTTGCACTTTTCCACATTAAATTTCATCTGCCATTTGGATGCCCAATTTTCCAGTCTCACAAGGTCTTCCTGCAATTTATCACAATCTGCTTGTGATTTAACTACTCTGCACAATTTTGTGTCATCTGCAAATTTGATTATCTCACTCGTCGTATTTCTTTCCAGATCATTTATAAATATATTGAACAGTAAGGGTCCCAATACAGATCCCTGAGGCACTCCACTGTCCACTCCCTTCCACTGAGAAAATTGCCCATTTAATCCTACTCTCTGTTTCCTGTCTTTTAGCCAGTTTGCAATCCACGAAAGGACATCGCCACCTATCCCATGACTTTTTACTTTTCCTAGAAGCCTCTCATGAGGAACTTTGTCAAACGCCTTCTGAAAATCTACAATGTAAATTCTGGGGTGTTTTGTTGCACTTTTTTCTGGGGTGTTTTGTTGCACTTTTGCACTTTGAAATGCTGCTTTTGTTTATAAACATTTGATTTTCTACCTTTCCCCAAGTTACAATCCTTACAATTAAATTTACCACAGAGGCATTCATGGAGCGGGATGCCAGTGGTCAGTAGTTGGTGTTCCACCTTCATGGAGCGGAAGGATGGAGGGCTATCTCCAAAAAAAACCAAATAAAAACAGGGGTGGGTAAGAGTATGGGGCAAGGGGGTGGCCTGCTTGTTACAGCGGTTGCTAACCCTAATTTGAGCTGGATGTCACTTGGATGCAGATACGGAGCTGCTCTCTAAATTGGTGGAGGGGAATTAGGGCTGGAGGGTACTGGAAGCCAATAGTAACAGGTGGGAGAGAAAAAGGGGGAAAAAAATGGATAAAGTGCGTGGCTTGCAGGGCAGACTGGATGGGCCGTTTGGTCTTCTTCTGCCGTCATTTCTATGTTTCTATGTTACTAGTGGTTGACTCAATGAATAATTAAAACAGAATGTAGCACCTATATACAGCCATGAGAGCGGAGGGGTTGAGGAGAGAGCAGCTAGCACAGAAGCAGTGAGAATCCGGCATCTGATGGGGGCTGAGGTTGTGAGCTCGTGCTCAAGCACTTAGTGTAGAGGCTGATCCTTGCCGTCCTTCCTGGGACCTTGCAACATAATGATGCTTCTTACTATTTGCTTTGAAGTTTTATTTACAAGAAATATTCTTCAAACCCAAATTTCCTGAGTAAACATCAGCATGCCCTGGCGTAGGGAAGTATGAAATGCTTTTCAGCCTTTCCTCTTGTGCTTGAGGGGCAGTTAGGATCAGGGATATTTGGAGGTGCCAGAAGTGGGGGTAGATCATGCCACAAATTCGGTGGGACCCAAATAGTATCTGTATGTTGGCTGCTTCTAAATGAGTGAAAAATCAATAAGAACTGAATCCATGTTTGGTGTAGCCTAGGATTTCCTTGGTTTGAAAAGGGAGTACTGGAAAATAGAGCTGTAGTCATGAGTGGGACCTGGACTTGGCTTCCATCTGTCTCCCCCTAGTGGAAGGGAGGAGAAATCCTGGTCTGAGCTATTGTGCTAGAGCCTCATGAAACCTCCCTCCCCCCTCCCCCCAGCTTCTCATTCTCCTGAATCTTCTGTGATTACACTGAAGTGCTTGAGGGGATGAGACACCCCTGCTCGGTGCTGTCGGAGACAGGAGCGGAAGCAGCGCTACAGTGGGCTGTGCCCCCAAAGGTACCACTTTCTGAGGGTACAGCGTAGGCCTTAGTGTGCTCTCTGCTGAATGTTCGCCATAAAGCAGTGCTGCAAACACCTGATCAGTCTCCTTTTATCTCTAGCGTGAGTGCATTTCTGTCCACGTGGGCCAGGCTGGGGTCCAGATGGGCAATGCATGCTGGGAACTGTACTGCCTGGAGCATGGCATCCAGCCTGATGGACAGATGCCCAGCGAGAAAACCATTGGGGGTGGAGACGACTCGTTTACGACTTTCTTCAGTGAGACCGGTGCTGGCAAACACGTCCCCAGAGCTGTCTTTGTAGACCTGGAGCCCACCGTCATTGGTGAGTAATTGCATGACCAGAGTTCAAGTCATGTGTGATTGGTAGGTGCAGATACTGTGGGAGTGCATTTCCTGTAGATTAATGTCCTCTTCAACGGTTACCTACATTCAGCATCCCCTTTAGAAAAGTGCAAATGTTTATTTGCATTGGAAACTTCCAAAAGCAATAGAATTTAGAGCATGCTATTGCTTCCTAATATTTTATGATGTATCTGAAGTTTGCTTGCAGGTGCAATTAGATGTAATAGGTTCTAAACACTTTATTATGCACAGCAGTCAGAGCTGAGTTCTAGTGGCGGTGACTCTGTTCTGATAACTTGCACAGATCCTATGGAAGATTAGATAAAATCAGGAATTATTTACAATGGTTTATAATGGTGCTGGCCACTGAGATGGTTCAGGATCGTAGCACAGGCCCCAGCTTCATGCCTACTGTTTCCATTTTCTATTATAAACTGGACAATAGATAATTTATTATCCCAGTATTAACCCAGTAGATTAAATGAAAACACTTTACAACTCCAGTTTTTGTGGATGAGAGAAAAAAATTAACATTTTATGTGCTTCTAAAGCCAAGTGTGCTGTCCAGTGACGGAGGCTGCTAAAACCAATCAGCTTCCATAAGTTTTGGGAAAATTCCAGTTTGCTGCTATAAATTTTAAGATCCTATTGCTGAAATTCAGGGCATGGAAGAGATTGGCCCCCCTGACCTGAGAAGGACAGTGGGTATCACTCTTCCCTCCCCTCTTAGAAGAAATGTTTGATCAAGCTTAAACAAAATCTCGCAAAACTCTGCTTAAAGTCAGGTGAGCAGCCCCAGATCTCCCTCCCAGCGAGGCCTTAATGATTACTTGGATGTGTGGCACCATCTGGACATGGCTCTTGTGCCAGCAGACACATCTGATCTAAACTGAACCCCCAAGTAAACAAAGTTAGGTAACCTACTCTGCGGATCACTTGGAGTGGCCTACAAACTGCACCGTAGGAAGGGCCATTGCTGGACAATCGCATGCATCAAGGGGTTGAGTACCATAAGGAGAAAGCTAGTCAGGGTTCAGGAGACAGGTGAAACTGGTTGCTGACCACAGCAAGCAGATGACCTGGCAGAGTGGTGACATCAGATGGGCGATGTCCGTCTGTACAGAACGCAGGCAAAAATGCCAGGCCTTTCCTGTCTTCAGTGGCATAGCACGACATGTGCCGACTGCAATGAAAAGAGAACAGGCTCATTGGAAGAGAGGAAGAAATAGGACTTTGGGACATGGACCCGACAGGGTTCTAATTAGCATGAAAGCTGACTGAAGAGATTGCAGGATACCGAGGGAGCTGTTTGTAGTAATATGGCAGTCTTACTCTTCCAGATGAGGTTCGCATGGGCATCTATCGCCAACTTTTCCACCCGGAGCAGCTCATCAGTGGCAAAGAAGATGCTGCCAATAACTATGCCCGTGGGCACTACACCATTGGCAAAGAGATTATTGACTCTGTCCTGGACAGGATCAGAAAACTGGTAAGCAGGTTCCATGACCCAGGGGCAGCTCCTATACTGAAGCCGCTTGAGCTGTTTGTTTGCAGGGTCCCAGATCCAAGGTTCTGCGAGATGGCCTATGAAGTTTACCCAGTCTGTTCCTGAGTCGTGCTCTTCCAGGCTCAGCCCTGGTGCTATGCACGGACGCCTTCAAGGCAGTGGCCAGGGGGAGTGAAGACGTTCACTGTGCAGCACAAACTGCCCTTGTCATGGGACCTTTAACCCAGACCTATTGCTCATGCTCTGTGCTGGTCATCTGAGGCTCCCAGAAGCTTCACGAGAGCTCTGAGCACCAAGCACCTCTTTGCCAGGCTGCATTTTCCAGAAATTATTTAATTATTTAAGCTACCCCAACTAAACTTATCCACTGAGAGGAATAAAATATGTACAAATGTAGAAAATGTGAGTCCTTTCTGCAGGAGGGGTAGAAGCAGACGGTCCCAGTGCTTCAGCAGCTGGATAGGGAGGATGAAGACAGCCTGGCTTGTCTCAGTTTCTCTTGCCTTCTCTGGGGGAAGGAGACAGACAGCAGGACAGTGTGAGATCCCATTGGCCTTGTGCATCAATTCATCCATTTTGGCGTAGTGACATCACTTATGGAGCACGGAACGCTTTTGGATTATGTTCCATAGTAAAATATAAATAGAATTTATTTGGCAGATTATCAGTTATACATTTTTATAATCTCAGTGAGTATCTGATCAAAAAAGGCAAGAAACCCTTCCTTCAAAGTTACATCACCTAAACTAAGTGATCTGGAAGACAGGAAGGAATACCATCCTGGTTCTCCAGCACCCCAAGGTGCTAGCAGCAGAATGTATAAGGGAGAAAAAACTTCCCAAACCTGTCCTGAGGAGGTCAGGATATTCACAATGAGAATACCCAGGCTATAGTTGCATCCATTAGAGACCTGTTTAGGAAATAGAATTCATGGATATTCTGAAAACGCAGCCTTCCCCTAGCAAGGCCTTGGAAGATCTGCTTTAACCTACCATGCATCTCTTGCACTTACTGATTTGATTGTAACATTGAATTTTGTCAATTGCCTGCAGGCTGACCAGTGCACAGGACTGCAGGGATTCCTGGTCTTCCATAGCTTTGGTGGTGGCACTGGATCTGGTTTCACCTCCTTGCTGATGGAGCGACTATCTGTTGACTACGGCAAGAAGTCCAAACTGGAGTTCTCCATCTACCCAGCTCCTCAGGTCTCCACAGCTGTAGTTGAGCCCTACAACTCCATCCTGACCACTCACACCACCCTGGAGCATTCCGACTGCGCCTTCATGGTGGACAACGAGGCCATTTATGACATCTGCCGCAGAAACCTGGACATTGAACGCCCAACTTACACTAACCTGAACCGTCTTATTAGTCAGATTGTATCCTCAATCACAGCCTCCCTCCGGTTCGACGGTGCCCTGAATGTGGATCTCACAGAGTTCCAGACCAACTTGGTGCCTTATCCTCGTATCCATTTTCCTCTAGCCACTTATGCCCCAGTGATCTCTGCAGAGAAAGCTTATCATGAGCAGCTTTCTGTATCTGAGATCACCAATGCTTGCTTTGAACCGGCTAACCAGATGGTGAAATGTGACCCACGCCATGGTAAATACATGGCTTGCTGCCTGCTATACCGTGGAGATGTGGTGCCCAAAGACGTCAATGCAGCCATTGCTGCCATCAAAACAAAGCGTAGTATCCAGTTTGTAGACTGGTGCCCAACTGGTTTTAAGGTTGGTATCAACTATCAGCCCCCTACTGCGGTGCCTGGGGGTGACCTGGCCAAAGTGCAGCGTGCTGTGTGTATGCTGAGCAATACCACAGCCATTGCTGAAGCTTGGGCTCGCTTGGACCACAAGTTTGATCTGATGTATGCCAAGCGAGCCTTTGTGCACTGGTATGTGGGAGAGGGGATGGAGGAAGGGGAGTTCTCGGAGGCCCGGGAGGACATGGCTGCCCTGGAGAAGGATTACGAAGAGGTTGGGATAGATTCTTACGAGGATGAAGATGAGGGAGAGGAATATTAATTCCGCCCTATACTGTGATTGTATTTTATTTCTGCAAATGGAGCTTATTTTTGTTTCATTATGATGCCCTTTCTATAATAAAAATCAGTCCAGATCTTTTTAAACGCATTTGACTGGGTAGTTTTTCTTCTGCATCTTCAGTCCTTGCTTGGTGTGGCAGAGTCCACCACCTGTTAATAAAGATGTAAAATGTTCTACATTTCCATAAAAGATACGGAATGACTGAAGGTGCCCTCCGCTATTGACCTCTGTGCAGCCTCAGTTTAGAATTTCCTTGCATTCAGGAAGGAAAAATTCAGCTTTTTGGAAATGAACTGTAGATTCTTGACCACTCGTGCAGTTATCTCATGTCTGTCTGGGAAAATCTTGAGTGGTTTGGAAATCACTGGGCTCCCTTTAATTTGCTTCTGGCTATCTTCCTAGCGCTGTAAGATTGTCTTGGAAACAGTTTACTACCTTACCAGTAACTTATATAGTTAGAAAGCAGAGTTGGCTTGTCTGCCAACAGTAGAAGACAAGTTTGTATGACTGACAGGTTCCTAATTTGAGACGTGACAAAGTAGTTGACCAGTTTTCCTCGTGCACACCGTAATCTGAGAATAAAGCATATCTAGTGGATGACTGGTAGATTCTGTTTATGCTTTGAATGAAGGTTGTCTTGGTGTAAAACTCAAGATGTTGAATGCTCTTCTGAAAGTTTGGTTTGCCTTCGTACAATCATGAACCAGCGGGCTGGCTTCCTCCTACACCATTGGGCTTTCAGCTGAGTTGGAAGCAGACTCTCCTGGGTCTGTTTAAATGAACCATAAGACTTCATGCACAAGCAGCTAGGCTTTTCCTCCCAGACTAACCCAGCCATGGAGCACAGTACATTCTGGTACTCGTGCACCTGGAGTCTGGTCGCTTGGTGTTGCCATTGTGCAATGGCTAGCACTTTTCTCCTAACAGCTGTAAACTGAACCCAGGTCTCTTGCATGGCTGGTGACTCGTCCCCTCTGTCCCCAGAGGTATGCAGAGTGGTTCTTGCTGCTAAGCAAGGCAATGGCTCTTTTGTAACTATTGAATAACTGTCTAGCTTAGATTTGCTTTAGCTGGTTTGTCCATTCTTAGTCTCTTCAGGCCCTTAGTTCTCTCCATATAGCTTATTGGGGAATGTCCTTCCTTGTTGGAGCTCCTGAATAATATGGAGTTTCTTCTAGGCTATATCAACTCTGCAGTAATGTAAAATGGCAGCAGCTGCACTCCTATAACAGACAATCTTTAGGCAGAGAAGCACCCCCGTTGTACTGCCTGTGGGCACTGGTCTTGTGTGATCTGTGGTCTCCTTCTCCCATGCCTGCAAAATTCCTTTTGTGGCTGTAGCATGCATGTTCGACTCCTGTAACCTCTACTGGAAGTTCATTTCAGACATCTGCCTCCCTCCCTTCAGCTTGATAGGATGACACCTTGTCCATCAGCTTTTCATTTGATGGAAAATGCTTCCTTCTGGTGCTTTACTGAAGCCTGCTAGAGTTTAGCTGGGATTGTGGGTTACTGCGCTAGCAAGTAGAAGGGCCTTAAGGAGCTGCCCTCGTCACAGACTAATCTCTGTGCAGAGTAAGGTTTTCTCTACATCATCCAGAGCTGAACACTTATTCATCAGACTAGAAATACTACTGTTGCTGTAGGGGATGTATAACCTATACACTGAAATATACTGACATCCTCGTCTGGCAGAAGTAAAAAGAATAAAACAAAACATTGCCTCTCTATCAATCCAATTGTGACTACACTTTCAGGCCGGGCATTTTAGACACACTCTTACAGTATAAGGGGTAATAAACTGCTTTTCTGTACACCCTCCAACTTAATATCATAGCAATGTTAAGTCAGAGGCACCAAAAATAAAAAAAAAATCTGTCCACCTGCCAGCAAGTTAGAAAAACAGACACTGAACTTTGCTGGCATGCGTTTCTCTAACCTGTGGCTGTCAGGGGGTTCAAAACAGCTGCTGGTAAAATGAAGCATCAGTTGGACCTGCTGACAGCCACCTCTATCATTAAGGAGGCATGAGGGATGCACTAATGTCCCTAGCACTTCCTTATTAGCACTCGGCCTCATTTAAATAGAGAATCGCATGCCCAGGAGAGCGGGCACTCAGCTCAGAGTGCCCGCTCGCCATACCCTTTGAGTTGGTCTGTCAGGATGCACAATAGTCAATCTCAACGTGGAACTATCAAAGGGCTAGAACAGCTCAGGGCTCCCCAGTTTGGAGAAGAGGTGAGAGAGGGCCAAAAAATCCTGGGTGGGGTGGAAGAGGCAAACAGGGAATGGTTATTTACCCTTTCAAATGGTACTGGGAGGCTCGTGACACCATAAAGTAGCAGATTTAGCACAAATTGTGCATTTATTGAAAAAGCTTTCGCCAATCAAGCTGTGGCATTTGTTGCTGGAGTGTGGTGAAGGCATCTAGCACTGTGGGGTTTAAGAGTCAGGCAGTCCATGAACCATTGTTAAGCCAGGTAGACTGGGAAAGCCACTGCTGCTTATCCCTGGGCATCAGCAATAGGGAATGCATCTAGTCTTTGGCTGCTGTTGGAGACAGGATGCTGGGCTGGAAGGACCTTGGTCTGGCTCTGCATGCCATAGTCCTAGGTCTTACTACATGCAACATGTGACTCTTGACAGCTAGGGAATGCATCTAGTCTTTGGCTGCTGTTGGAGACAGGATGCTGGGCTGGAAGGACCTTGGTCTGGCTCTGCATGCCATAGTCCTAGGTCTTACTACATACAACATGTGACTCTTGACATCTAATGTTCACAAACCATCTCAATTCACATCTAACCGTCATGCACACATCTACCTAAAATTATCAGCAATAAATGCTAAGCACCAGGCTATATTTAGTGAAGGAAAAGCAGACTACATAAATCTGGGACACCAGCGTTCAAATCCTTGGGCCAGTCACTTTACTCTGCCGCCTCTGGTACAACTTTACATTCAGCCCTGTGGGGACAGGAAATATCTCCACTACCTGAATGCAATCTGATTTGAAATAAAAAAAAATATAGCAAATGTTGCTTACCTGATGTAACAGGTGTTCTCACAGGACAGCAGGATGTTAGTCCTCACAAATGGGTGACATCGAGGATGGAGCCCTGTACGGAAAACTTTTCTGTCAAAGTTTCAACAAGCTTTGACTGACACTGGCACACTGGGTGCACTGAGCATGCCCAGCCTGCAATTATCCCTGTGAGCCACAGGTGTCTCCCTCAGTCTCGTCTTATAGCTAAAAAGCGCAAGCGAAACTAAAATAAAAGTATACAGACCCAACTCCGCGGGGTGGCGGGCGGGTTTCGTGAGGACTAACATCCTGCTGTCCTGTGAGAACACCTGTTACATCAGGTAAGCAACATTTGCTTTCTCACAGGACAAGCAGGATGGTAGTCCTCACAAATGGGTGAGTACCGAGCTGAGGATGCCCGGGAATGCACCAGAAACACCGCAGATGCGCAAAGGCGTAACGACTGAGGTGGAAATGGGAACGGAGGGCATCCGCAACACCATAATGGGTTCGTGGAAGGATGTTGGGTAGTGAATTGAAAAAAGTAAGAGTAGGCGGACTGGCCAAACATGGAGCATGCCGGCTAGTCAAATGTAAGCAATAATAGGCTGCGAAGGTATGGAGAGGACTCCAGGCTGCAACCTGATAAAAAAGTACAAGCAGCAGTAACCAAAGGGAAGCTGTTAAGGCTAAGACGGACACAACAGTATGTGGATACCCACAGTGTTGTAGTGAAATGTCTGCTTGTTGGTAGGAAAGGAAATATAGACCACTTAATCAGAAGGATTAGGTCTGTGTGGCCACTGGAAGTAGCAGCTTGACCCTTGCATGAAGGAAAGAGTCAAGTGGAATTCACATGGAATGCAGTGCAATGTAGATAGAATGTAAGCGCAGCATTACTGTCCAGGAATGTGGAAAACCCAGTCTCTCCCTAGGGCGAGAGAGAGAGGTTAGGAAAAATTAATAGAGTATTTCCTGAGGAAAGGAGATACAACATCTACCTGAAAAGGATAGAAAGTTGAATGCGTAGAACTACTCAGTGGCAGAGGAACGGAGTCAGGTGAGTATGGAAAGAGTGCATAACTCACGGACCCTGCTGGCAGGAATGACATTAAGAGGGAAAGAAGTTCCCTTGCCAAACTGTGGAAGAGAGGAATGGAAAGGCTCAAACGTAGAATGTATGAGACTTATAAGGAGAATATATATGTTCATTCCGTGATTAGAGAAATAGAGGCGGCTTGATCAGTGGATAATCCATGGTAAGCTGACTCAGAGAGGATTACCGAAAACGGGAACCCAACTCCCAAAACGATACACCTCCTAAGAGAAAGGTGTATCTATGTGGAGGATGTCTGGAGAACAGAATCCGAGGGAGTAAGAAAAAATGGTGGAAAAGTAAAAGGGGTAATACCTCTTTTTTTTTTTTTTTTTAGCGTCAGGAGGTAAAGCCTGCCATATTAAACGGCAAGATTTATGTTTAGAAGGTTTTGTGACGCTACCAGAACCTAAGAACATCAGTAAGTCTATGATTTGGGACTGACTGGTGAGGGAATAAAAGGTTACTGATATGATGGATTGAGAAGTATGGGAAGCATTCTGATCTCAGTCAGGGAGTGGGGAAAAGAATACTGAACCCCATCCCAGTTCAACATTAGAAGAATGCTGGCTACGAGAGGCAGCAGAAGAGATATATTGAAGAGGCCTTTGATGGAAGAAAAGGCATCTAAGGGAACGCATAGGAAACATGTGCAGGGAGCAGAACCTGTGCATCGTATGGAATGATGCAGACTCCGAGGAAAGTTTAGTTAAACTCAGCGTTAAAAGATTTGCCCTGTACACATGTAATTGAGACCATTCGAGAGGATAGAACCTACGTGGAGAAGGTCTGATAGAGCGTTCATTAAATCTCTTAGATATGTGGCCCAAGGACGCATGAAGTGAACAAGGGCCAAGGGTAGAGCTGCGCAGCTGTCTAGCAGAGCAGCTAAGAGGTAATGCGTGCTTATGAGTTGGAAAGCACATTGTCCCTATGCTGTCTGTCTGTATGCACAAAGAATTGTTGCAAAAGCAGTATTGGAAGGCATAAGGGCATAACTCATGGGTGCAACGTCCAGGAAGTTTATGAGAAACTATGCTGGAGTGCAATAGATGCATAATGGGTTGACAGCTTTCAGGAGAAACTTTATAACCCTAAGGAATTGCGAGCATGAGTCGAAGGAGACTAGGTCCTAGTTCGAACTGGGATAAGAATCAGGGACGAAAGCAATGAAACCACTTAGGTCCATTGAGTATAGAATGTCACTGAATATAACCCATAGCAGTTTTGAATTATGAGAAAAATGCATAGTGGGAAGAAACCCCATAGCCCAACCATGAAAAGTTGAAAGGCTGAGGTTATGGAAAATATGCGCAGGGACATATAACAATGTATCAGAATGTCTGTGCGCATGCTGAACAAGAGGGTCTTAAGACTGTGGTGTCCAGAAGTGTTACAGAAGGGATTTATGGCAGTGACAGTAATCCCAGTTAGTAAATGTATAGTGAGTCCTGAAAAAGTGAGAGCTCCTTGCATGTACTGAAAGTGGTTAGCAGTAGTCTATGCAAGGAAATTGAATGATGTTACACTCCGCAGAGAAAACAGCATTCACCAACAGTGATGCAAGAGACAGTTCACTTACCGAAGCTGGTGCCAGCGGCAGAGCTTGGGGTTGTAATGTTGACTCACCATAAAGCACATAGAAACATTAAAATAATGTACTTACTGCAATATGGAGTGATGGTAACCAAAGATACCATTGTACCTGTGACTTCTAAAGAAAGTTGGAGTTTCTTAGGTCCAGGATGTGCGGAGAGTAACTATTTTCTGTTAAAAGAAAGAATAGTGCAATTAAAACTCCCCAACCCCCCTCCCTTCTCCCCTCTGCACTTCGTAGCGCCTGGGGGAGTGTACCGGGACTTTGGTACAAGGTGGGGTGGCCGCTCTGATATCTGACCAGATGGGAGACCAGGAGGTGTCCCAATGGAGGATATCATGTAGGCTCCTGCAGGTGTGTGAGCGGTAAGTGGTACCCGCATTTCTGTATGCTGTACAAGGAGACACTGAGACCTGTGGCCAGGCCTCAAGGTGGACTTGTACATGGGGCAATGGTTGCTGAATCTCATGTTTAGCAGATCAGCCAATGCAGCTGGACCTTGGTTGGGAGGGAACCAAGAGTCAGAGCATTGGTCGGCACAGGGACTTGTTACTGACAAGAGAAGAAGCCCTGCTGCAATCCCAAGAAGATAGAGGGGTTCTCCTGATATTGTGGCTAACATAGTGATATGTGACACTAATACAGTTCTAAAAGGCACATGACCCAGAACTTTTCGAACCACGGTCCGAATGGGAGAACACAACTCTATGGGAATGCCGCCGAAGCGGGTACTTACCATCCGACGTGTATCGCCGCAAGACGAGCCGGTGAAGATTGTTGACTCCGACGGTCTCCGGAGTCCTCGAGGGTAAGGCCGGGGACGTAAACGTCCATCTCGCTCTGAAACCCGGTATGGTGGCACAGGTACAGAGGAGACAGGCCAGGCGTGAGTGGCGTTTAGACTGCTAAGTGTAACAGATGGCCATAGTCCCACACCACTTGACGGTGGGGCACGCCAGGAACAGAGGAGCCCTAACGGAACTCATGTTCCCTTCCCTCGTCACAGCGGCTCGATGTGTCGTGACGCCAATGCAGAAGCTGTCGGACCTGGATCCGGAAGTTCTGGATCACCAAGGACTGCCAAAACTGTAGGAACAGTGCTGATGGCAGTGGTGATGTCGCTCTGCCCGAGCGTTGTCCAGCCTGGAGAAGGATGGCACCGATGTGCTGGATGGCGTCAGCGGCGGACGATCACGATGTCGGCGATGATGGGTGCCACGGTGCTCGGCCCGGTCTTTCCCCAGCGCCGAGATGGAAGCCCTCGTCGTCCTGGAAGGCGATCGATGACGAACTGTCAGCACGCCTGCTCTGCTCCTGACACAATGGAGTGTCTTAAGCTAATACGGGGCTTAATAAAGAACCCAAGCGTGGAGCAATGTGAGGAGGTGAGGGTATTATGTGGCGGTGCTATGTCGGTATTGACGATATTGAAGGCAACCTAAGGGGCTTCGAGGATATCATCAAAATGGGTATGAAAAATCGTCGATGACTGGCCAGGAGAATGATGACAGTGACGGGCACTGACAGCAGTGGCATAGGTATCTTTGAAACGATGTGGAATTGAATAATCGAAAAACATTGCCGTTATTGAAAAAGATACCGGCATCGACGAAGTCGAATCAATAGGGCGTCAAGGACACCGAAGGAAAACGGAGGTGTCGAGGGCATCGATGCATGGAGGCGGGCATTTATGCCGTTTGTGGCATGGCCACGGGCATCAACTATAGGGCCACAGACGTTGACGGTATCGATTTGGACAGACTCAGATTTCCAAGTGTACATGGCATCGGTGCCCCAGACACGTGTGTCGGTGGCATCGATATGGACACGTATGGAATCGATGGCATGGATCTCCCAGTCGATGAATTCCATCCCGGCATCAACGCCAGTCCTGGAATCGGCATGGGCATCGATGCCAGCCATAAGGCTGGCATTGGCATCAACGCCCATCCACGGAATCGAGCCGGCATGGATACCCACCGATGGGACCCACCTGGGCATCGAATTTCACCGATGGGAGCAGCCTGGCATCGACTGCCCTCGATGGATGCATTCTAACATAGATGCCCATGGATGAAACACCTGGGCATCGGTGTCCATCGATGCAAAAGGACCTGGCACCGATGCCATCGACGGACGGCCATCCGGCACCAATGCCATCGACGGACAAGCCATCCGGCACCGATGTCCATCGATGGGGACCATCCGGCACCGATGTCCACCGATGGGGACCATCCGGCATCGATGCCCACCGATGGAAAAGGGCTGGACATCGGTGGGGAGGATGGGGCATCGATGGCATCCCCAAAAGGGGGGGTGGCATCGATGAAGTGACCCTGGGATCGTTAAAAAGTGTCTCGGGCAGCGGTGGCGGCGACCCGAGTATGCATGGCAGTGACTAACAGCGTGTGCGTCAATGGCATGCATCCGGGTAGGGACGGCACCGAGGAAGCCCAAGGAAAAAAACAGTGCGTAGGAGGAAAAAGCCTGGTAGCACTGAAAAGCAAAAAACATGGATAAAGGCATCAGGGCACCGTGGGGGGAGGGGCGCTGATGACATATAAAAGCCCAGGGCGGTTTAGGAGGGTCCCGGTGTAGCGATAGGGTATCGACTGCGTGAGGGTATCAGGGAACGAAGGACTTGAAGCTACAGAGGTCCTAAAGTTAAGGAAAAAATCCCTACCCCACTAGCATAAGCAAGCAGAGTGTCACAGAGATACTCGCAAGCTGTTTAAAGCTAACTGAAAAATGGGGGAAGGGAAGGCTTCAGTCAGTTAACAGCCTTAAGATAGTGACAGGAACCGACCGAAAAATAAGAATTAGTACTCACCGAGCGTCGTAAAAAACGTACGCGGAGGGAGACCTGTGCAGGGAAAAGTGTTTTTTGAAGTGAAAAGTTAAGTGTTTCCATGAGGTAATTAGTTAAAAAATCCTCACAGAGCTCCAACCGCTATGCTGACTGCAGAGCGGAAAAAAGAAGACTGAGGGAGACACCTGTGGCTCACAGGGATAATTGCAGGCTGGGCATGCTCAGTGCACCCAGTGTGCCAGTGTCAGTCAAAGCTTGTTGAAACTTTGACAGAAAAGTTTTCCGTACAGGGCTCCATCCTCGATGTCACCCATTTGTGAGGACTAACATCCTGCTTGTCCTGTGAGAAATATATAATCTCAGATCAAAGTACTTTCTAAAAAGCCATGCTGTCTGAAAATGTCAGCATTCACCATTTCATCAGGTTCTATGGATGCAAGGTCTACCCCTTCTTAAACACTTCAGCTCTGCCTCGGGGCCATGCAGGGCTCGTCTGACTCTGCTCTTCACTTGAATATTAGCTTTTTTTTTTTTTAATCTGGTCCTGAGAGGTGTGAGTTGTGTGTTAAATCTGCATTTCCAGAAATGGGTTTAGGGTGCCTAAAGCAGAGGATAGTGCAGAAGGAAATAATGAATTATCTACAATCCCGTGGGCTGCAGGACCTGAGCCAGCCTGGATTCACCAGCGGAAGGTCCTGTTGGATAAATCTGACTTTTTTTGATTGAGGGACTAGAAGTTTGGATTAAGGAAGATCCCACTGTGATTTACTTGGATTTCAGACAAGCTTCTGAGACTGCTAGTGCTATGTATGTTTCATGTTGAGCTGTGAGCTGCTTCAGGCTAATGCAGTAGCGATCTATAAGTTTAAATATGGTCTGTGCACGGGAGCCTTGTGAATAAAATGAGAAGCTTGGGAGTGAGCACCCAGGTGGCAGACTGAAAGGAGACACTGTAATGGTAAATGGAGCCTACTCTGAAGAGAGCAGTGTTTGATTTTATTATGGATGTGATAATGAAATCTGCTTTAAACAAATACTCCACTCTGGAATCTAGTGGCATATGAGCTTTTAAATTAAGTGGAGGGCCACAGGGATCGGTATTGGGACCACTTCTGGTCAATACCTTTGTGAGTGACATTGCAGAAGGGATAGAAGGTAAAGTTTGTCTATTTGCGGATGATACTAAGATCTGCAGCACAGTGGACACACCTGAAGGAGTAGAGAATGAAAAGTGATCTAAGAATGGCTGAAGATTTGGCAGCTGGGATTTAATGCCAAGAAGTCCAGAGGCATGCATCTGAGATGTAATCCAAAAGAGATGTATGTGATGGGGGTGAAAGACTGATGTGCCCAGACCAAGAGAGGGATCTTGGGGTTAAAGTGACTGATCTGAAGGTAGCAAAGCAATGTGACAAGGCTGTATCTTACATAGAAATGACGGCAGAAGAAGACCAAACAGCCCATCCATTCTGCCCAGCAAGCTTTTATACTTATTTTTTTCTCATACTTATCTGTTACTCTTGGCCCTTATTAGTAACTTTTTGGTTCTAGTTACCATCCACCCCCACCATTGATGTAGAGAGCAGTGCTGGAGCTGCATCTAAGTGAAGTATCTAGCTGAATTGGTTAGGGGTATTAACTGCCGCAATAAGCAAGCTACACCCATGCTTATTTGTTTACCCAGCCTGTGCCATTCAGTCCTTGGTGGTTGTCTGAATATAAATCCTCTTTTCTTCATTCCCCCTGCCATTGAAGCAGAGAGCTATGCTGGATATGCATTGAAAGTAAAGTATCAGGCTTATTTGGTTTGGGGTAGTAACCACCGCAACAAGCAAGCTACTCCCCGGTTTTTTTTTTTTTGTGAATGCAAATCCTTTTTCCCACATTTCCTCTTGCCCTTGAAGCATAGAGCAATGCTGGAGTCACATTACCGTGTGTATGTTTATTGAATAAGGGTATTAATCACCAGGTAGTAGCAGTCATTCCCACAAGCTACCCCCATGCCTCTTCTTTTCATTCACATACTCTAGACTTTATGGATCCACAGTATTTATCCCCCATCCTTCACAGTTTCGGTCTTCACCACTTCCTCTGGAAGGGCGTTCCAGGCATCCACCACCCTCTCCGTGAAGAAATACTTCCTGACATTGGTTATGAGTCTTCCTCCCTGGAGCTTCAAATCGTGACCCTTGGTTCTGCTGACCTTTTTCTGACGGAAAAGATTTGTCGTTGTCTTTGGATCATTAAAACCTTTCAAGTATCTGAAAGTCTGTATCATATCACCCCTGCTCCTCCATTCCTCCAGGGTGTACATATTTAGATTCTTCAATCTCTCCTCATAAGTCATTCGATGAAGACCCTCCACCTTTCTGGTCGCCCTTCTCTGGACCACCTCCATCCTGTCTCCTTTGAGATACGGACTCCAGGTGAGGCCTCACCAAGCACCTGTACAAGGGGATCATCAAAGGGGCATGGGATAAACACTGGATCTCTAAAAGCTAGAGGATGGAAATGAATAAAAAAGCTTGGGCGTAACCTGCACAGAGTGGCAGTTACTGCCCTTAACAGAAACGTGGGGGCAACCTGCAGGGAGCGGCAATTACTACCCTTAACAGAAACTTGGGGGCAACCTGCAGGGAGCGGCAATTACTACCCTTAACAGAAACGTGGGGGCAACCTGCACGGAGCGGCAGTTACTACCCTTAACAGAAACGTGGGGGCAACCTGCAGGGAGCGGCAGTTACTACCCTTAACAGAAACGTGGGGGCAACCTGCACGGAGCGGCAGTTACTACCCTTAACAGAAACGTGGGGGCAACCTGCACGGAGCGGCAGTTACTACCCTTAACAGAAACATGGGGGTAACCTGCACGGAGCGGCAGTTACTGCTCTTATCAGAAACATGGGGGTAACCTGCATGCAGCGGCAGTTACTGCCCTTAACAGAAACATGGGGGTAATCTGCACAGAGCGGCAGTTACTACCCTTAACAAAAACATGGGGGTAGCCTGCATGGAGCGGCAGTTACTACCTTGGAAAGCTTGCTGGGCAGACTGGATGGACCATTTTGGTCTTTTTCTGCCATCGTTACTATGTTAGGTATCAGTTCCTCAGGTAATATGCCAAATCCCCCATTTCTCTTTCTCCCCTAATGAGGAAATGGGATAGTGGTGGCCTAGGACTTGCTAATTTAATTTAGCATGCAACCGTCATCAGTTGGGAGGCTGGCTAATGGGAACTAGTTTTTGTACACTTTTGATGCTAGACAGGAAGTTACTCTGGCTGTTAGAGCCCATCCGCAGGGCTGGTCGCGGACCATGCTGGGACGGGGCAGGTTCAAACAGAGTCTTAGACATGGACGGGCGCAAATGCAAGGGGCTCCAAAGGCCAGGACAGGATTCAAGGTCAGGATACAAGATACAGGATTTTCAGACAACTTGGGGTTCAAGACTTAGGATTCAAGCAGATGTCTTCTGGAGGCTTGCACTGCGGAGGCACCCTACACAGCCCACCTGTGGGGCTGGTCACGGACCATGACATGGTACGCCAGGAAAGGTTTTGACGAGGAACCAGGGGTTCATGACAACTGGACTGGAACGTGGACATCAGGAACGGAGGACAGATATCTGGACTGGATCACGGACATCAGGAACTGAAGACGGACATCTGGACTGGAACACGGAGATCAGGAACTGGAAGATGGACATCAAGACTGACCATGGACATCAGGAGAGGAAGACAAACATCTGGACTGGATCAAGAACATCAGGACAAGACAAGGAGCTCCCACAAAGAACAAGAAACACAGGACCTTGAAGAAGCGATGGAACATCGAGACTCCTGGAGAGAAGGACAGGAAGATCCCAGGAGCATCTAACTCCTTGCGAAGGCAAAGCTTGAATGAACGCTGGGCCCTTTTGAGGGCTGAAGAGGACTGCGCCCGAGGAGGAGCTCGCAGGGGCCACATCTGATGGCCCTTTAAATACAGAAGAGAGGCACACCCCCGCGCCTTAGGAGATCCAGGAGAGAAGCAGGTTCGATGGTGGCGTCCTCCCAGCCATGTGGAAGGCCCAGCAAGTGAGGCAGGCAGCGGGAGCAGCCCTGCCATGAAGCTGGAGGAAAGGCAGGCTGCAGGAGTGGCTCCATGCTGCGAAGAGGAATGAAGACAGCGGCAGGGATGGCTTTCCTGCCGGGAAAGGACCGACAAGGATGGCTCCCTTGCCGTGCGAGGACCCCAGGAGCGGCTGCAATGCGTTGGGGAGAGCAGGAGCATCAGCGGTGGTCCCGACCGTGTGGGAAGGGTCCCAGCGGCTCAGCCCTGCCGCGCAGGGCAGGAGGCGGCCGGGGAGGAGCCTGGACACAGCGGCACGACTGCCGCAGAGGAAGCAGCACTTTTGCTTTGGCAAATCCAATAGTATAGCTTATTCAATGTGGAACATCTGAGGAAGGGAGAAAAAGACATTTCCTTATCTTGTAATTCATTTCTCTTAGTGTCAGCAGGAATAACCGAAACAGTCCACCCAAAACGATTAGCGTGGATTAAGGTGCTGTATATCTATATCATCAAAATAAAAACCAAACCAAACAAAAAAAGATCTCCCTGCTATTTATAAAAAAGCTGAGGCAGAGGAGTAAACTGCACTTTTTATAGAGGGGGGGCTAATTTTGTCTTAGTCTATTGGCCGGAGGAGCATGTCACAGTTTTGGTGGAACACCAAGAAACCTAATTAACGGATAAGGAAATTTCCTTTCAGATCCTTCAGTCTCTCTATGCATGGCTTGTAGTGCAGGCCATACAGCATTTTGTGGGCCCTCCTTTCAATTACCTCTGTCTTATCAGTCCTTTTGTGAATGTGGTTGTTAGAACTGAACACTGTTCTCAACATGGGTCTTCCCAGATACCTGTACAGTCTCTCACAGAGCGATACTTCTCTTTATATACTGTGACTCAGTGCCCTATAGAAACCCTCAGAACACCGTAATAGACCAGTGCCAGCAGTCCAGGCCCGGTCCACCTTAATACAAGGCACCTCCTCAGGAGTCTGCTCAGAGGAGAGCAAGATAGGCTCCGGGCATGAGGAGAAGGCAGATCCGTAAACATACCTGACCTACTGAAGTTGTTTTGCTGAAGGACTGCAAGATAAGCAGTTTGAATTTTGTTTGTGTGTGAAGAATAAAGTTGTACAATAGAGAAAGCTGGAGTCCAGACTGTATTCTGTCCTCCTGCCAGCCATAGACCCCTCATGCTCTATGACAATACACATAAATTGCATTTTCTTTACCAGCTGCATTATCACACCGACTGGGTACCTTCAGATCATCAGAGACGAGTCCTTCCTTTCTAGTCCTCTCCCTCCAAAATGGTATTTGTTCCTTGGATTTCTGCATTCCAAATGCATAATTTAGCATTTTTTTAAATTAAAATTTAGTTGCCAAACTCTTGACCATTTCACCATTTGGTAGATGTGTTTAAAAAATGTTTGGACAAGTTCCTAGAGGAAAGGTCCATTAACCATTATTAAGGTAGAGTTGCAGAAATCCACTCCTTATTCTTGGGATAAGTAGATTGGAATCTATCTATCCCTTGGGATCCTGCCAGGTTCTTGTGACCTGGATTGGCCACTGTTGGAAACAGGATACTGGTCTTGATGGACCCTTGGTCTGACACAGTATGGCAAGCCTTATGTTCCAATTTTGTAATCTTATCTATCCCCTTGGCATGTGTATGCTGTTGATTTTCATATCATAACCTTTTCTCTCTCTGAGTCCAATTGTTCAACTTCTCATGGAGGTTATACCTTCTCTTCCAGTTCCCAGACTGGATGACCTGCTCACCGATCTTCTTTGTGGAATGGTATCAAAGACTTTACTGAAATCTTGATAGGCCACTTCTACTGCTCTGGTCATCTCATCAAAAAATTCAGTCAAATGCGTTTGGCAAGATCTTCTCCTGGTATAACCACATTGCCTGGGATCCTGTAACCCACAACTTCAAGCTATTGCAACAATTCTGTTCTTCAGTAGTATTTCCTTTACTTTGCTCACCACCAAAGTCAAACTAACAGGTTTATAGTTTTTTGCTTTCTCTTTGTTGCTACCCTTGTGGAGTACTGCTATCTCTGCTCTCTCAAAACATCAATATTGTTTGGTTATCTTTCCGAATAAAGTCCAAGATGTGATTCTTATTTGATAGGATTTAGTATCCTTTTTCAGGCACCATTTATAGAAGAAATTAAATCATCTTGTATACAGAGCTGATGTGCTGCTTTTGTCTCACACCTGTTGCACTCCAAGAAACATCATAGTGAGCAGCCCCTGCTTTTCAAATTCCACATCATTAGAAATGACACCGTGGGTTCAACATAAGAAAATGCCATACTAGGTCAGACCAAGGGTCCATCAAGCCCAGCATCCTGTTTCCAACAGTGGCCAAAACCAGGCCATAGGAACCTGGCAAGTACCCAAAAACCAAGTCTATTCCATGTAACCATTGCTAATGGCAGTGGCTATTTAGTAAGTGAACTTAATAGCAGGTAATGGACTTCTCCTCCAAGAACTTATCCAATCCTTTTTTAAACACAGCTACACTAACTGCACTAACCACATCCTCTGGCAACAAATTCCAGAGTTTAATTGTGCGTTGAGTAAAAAAGAACTTTCTCCGATTAGTTTTAAATGGGCCCCATGCTAACTTCATGGAGTGCCCCCTAGTCTTTCTACTATCCGAAAGAGTAAATAACCGATTCACATCTACCCGTTCTAGACCTCTCATGATTTTAAACACCTCTATCATATCTCCCCCCTCAGCCATTTCTTCTCCAAGCTGAACAGGCCTAACCTCTTTAGTCTTTCCCCATAGGGGAGCTGTTTCATCCCCTTTATCATTTTGGTCGCCCTTCTCTGTACCATAACCATCGCAAGTAAAGGGAAAAGAGGCCACCAAGGTGATTCCGTAACTGTAGTCTTGTTCCTAGAGGTGTGGCCATTCTAATTTAGAGTCAAGTTCTGCAAAGCCAAAGTAGTGCTTTCAGAATCCAGTGCCTATTTCCAGTGTTTTGTGACATAGCCTGGCTCTTTGAAAGTGATAGGCTTTCTGTCTTCTATTTGGAGAGATCTCTAATGCAGATTCATTGTAGCCTGAAATTGACTTCTGAGGTGAAAAGATCGACCATAGTAATCCTCACTGCCAAATACCTTCTTGTCCAGTCATCAGCCACCTGAAAAAGTCTTGTCTGCTCTAGTGTCTTCTGGATTTGGGATACAATCTAAAGTTGCTGGATGCCTTTCTCCCATTGCTTTCTCTTCCTTTCTTCAGAGATTGTCTCTTCCTATCTGTTGATGGATACTGCTGTGGTTATTTATCCTGATGTGTACTCATGTTCAGAGATATGTGATGGTAGGCCCACATTATTACCTGTAAGCTCATCTCCTTTGGCTAAGTTCTTAAATTGTACTTCCTACTCTGATCTATACATGGTGGTTGGAATTATGAGTCTTGACGAAAGAGATACCGAAGTGCACGATGCATAAGAAAAGCTTAAATCCAAATTCATTCTATGACCAGGATTTTCTAGGATGATTTGTAATTGCATTCATAAGAACATAAGAAAATGCCATACTGGGTCAGACCAAGGGTCCATTCAAGCCCAGCATCCTGTTTCCAACAGTGGCTAATCCAGGCCACAAGTACCTGGCAAGTACCCAAAACATTAAGTAGATCTCATGCTAATAAAGCCAGTAATAGCAGTGGCTATTCCCTAAGTCAACTTGATTAATAGCAGTTCATGGACTTCTCCTCCAAGAACTTATCCAAACCTTTTTTCAACCCAGCTAAACTAACTGCCTTAACCACATCCTCTGGCAACAAATTCCAGAGCTTAATTGTGCATTGAGTGAAAAAGAATTTTCTCCGATTTGTTTTAAATGAGCTACTTGCTAACTCCATGGCATGCCTCCTAGTCCTGTTATCTGAAAGAGTAAATAACTGATTCACAATTATCCATTCTAGATCTCTCATGATTTTAAAGACCTCTATCATATCCCCCCTCAGCCGTCTCCCAAACTAAACAGCCCTAACCTCTTTAGTCTTTCCTCATAGGGGGGGCCTTTCCATCACTTTTATCATTTGGACGCCCTTCTCTGTACCTTCTCCATCGCAATTATATCTTTTTTGAGATGCGGCGACTAGAATTGTACACAGTATTCAAGGTGCGGTCTCAGCATGGAGTGATACAGAAGTATTAAGAAATTTTCTGTTTTATTCACATCCTCTGGAATTTGTTGCCAGAGGATGTGGTTAGTGCAGTTAGTGTAGCTGGGTTCAAAAAAGGTTTGGATAAGTTCTTGGAGGAGAAGTCCATTAACTGCTATTAATCAAGTTTACTTAGGGAATAGCCACTGCTATTAATTGCATCAGTAGCATGGGATCTTCTTGGTGTTTGGGTAATTGCCAGGTTCTTGTGGCCTGGTTTGGCCTCTGTTGGAAACAGGATGCTGGGCTTGATGCACCCTTGATCTGACCCAGCATGGCAATTTCTTATGTTCTTATTCATCATCCCCTTCCTAATAATTCCTAACATTGTTTGCTTTTTTGATTGCTGCAGCACACTGAGGTGAAGATTTCAATGTATTATCCACTATGACGCCTAGATCTCTTTCCTGGGTGCCGGTTCCTAATATGGAACCTAACATTGTGTAACTACAGCATGGGTTATTTTTCCCTATAATGCATCACCTTGCACTTATCCACATTAAATTTCATCTGCCATTTGGATGCCCAATCTTCCAATCTTGCAAGATCCTCCTGTAATTTATCATAATCGTTTGAGATTTAACTGCTTTGAATAATTTTGTATCATCTGCAAATTTGCTTACCTCACTTGTCGTATTCCTTTCCAGATCATTTATAAATATATTGAAAAGCACCGGTCCCAGTACAAATCCCTGAGGCACTCCACTGTTTACACTTTTCCACTGAGAAAATTGACCATTTAATCCTACTCTCTGTTTCCTGTCTTTTAACCAGTTTGTAATCCTCGAAAGGACATAGCCTCCTATCCCATGACTTTTTAGTTTTCGTAGAAGCTTCTCATGAGGGACTTTGTCAAATGCCTTCTGAAAATCCAAATACACTATATCTACCGGTTCACCTTTATCTACATGTTTATTAACCCCTTCAAAAAAATGAAGCAGATTTGTTAGGCAAGACTTCCCTTGGGTAAAGCCATGCTGACTTTGTTCCATTAAATCATGTCTTTCTTTATGTTCTGTGATTTTGATCTTTAGAATAGTTTCCACTATTTTTCCCTGGCACTGAAGTCAGGCTCACTGGTCTATAGATTCCCGGATCACCCCTGCAGCCCTTTTAAAATATAAGGATTACATTGGCCACCCTCCAGTATTCAAGTACAATGGATGATTTTAAAGATAGGTTACAAATTTTAACTAATTGATCTGAAATTTCATTTTTTAGTTCCTTCAGAACCCTGGAGTGCATTCCATCTGTCCCAGGTGATTTGCTACTTTTTAGTTTGTCAATCTGGCCTACTACATCTTCCAAGATTTCGTTCAGTTCATCTGACTCATCACCCGTGAAAACCATCTCCAGAACCGGTATCTCCCCACCATTCTCATTAGTAAACAAAGAAGCAAAGAATTAATTTAGTTTTTCTGCAATGGCCTTATCTTCCATAAGAGCCCCTTTAACCCCATGCTCATCTAACAGTCCAACCGACTGCCTCATAGGTTTGTTGCTTCGGATATATTTTAAAAAGTTTTTATTATAAGTTTTTGTCTCTACTGTCAACTTCATTTCAAATTCTCCCCTAGCCTGTCTTATCAATGTTTTACACTTAATGCTTATGTTTTTCCAAATTTTCTTCAGATGGATCCTTCTTCCAATTTTTGAAGGATGTCTTTTTGGTTAAAATAGTCTCTTTCACCTCACCTTTTAATCATGCTGGTAATTGTTTTGCCTTCCTTCCACCTTTCTTAATGTGTGGAATACATATGGACTGCGCCTCTTGGATTGTATTTTTAAACAATGTCCATGCTTGTTGAACACTTTTAGCCTTTGCATCTGCACCTTTCAGTTTTTTTCAATTTTCCTCATGTTATCAAACTTTCCTGTTTGAAAATTTAGTGTTAGAGCTGTAGATTTACATATTGTCCCCCTTCCAGTCATTAGTTCAAATCTGATCATGTTATGATCACTATTGCCAAGTGGCCCCACTACCGTTAAGTCTCTTACCAAATCTTGTTTCCACGAAGAATTAGATCTAAAATAGCTCCCTCTCTCGTCGATTCCAGAACCAACTGGTCCATGAAGCAGCCGTTTATTCTAGCCAGGAACTTTACGTCTCTAGCATGTCCTGCTGTTACATTTACTGAGTAAATATCAGGGAAACTGAAATCTCCCATTATTACTGCAATGCCAAATTGGTTAGCTTCCCTGATTTCTCTTAGCATTTCATCATCCGTCTCAGCATTTTGTCCAGGTGGACGGTAATATACTCCTATCACTATACTCTTAACCAACACATATGGGATCTCTACCCATATAGATTCTACTGTGCATTTAGACTCTTGTATGATCTTTATCCTGTTGGACTCTATGCCCTCCTGGACATAAAGTGCCATACCCCCATTAAATTAATCCTTCCTCTCATTGTAATATAATTTGTGCCCTGATATAGCACTGTCCCATTGGTTATCCTCCTTCCACCAGGTCTCTGAGATGCCAATTATGTCAATCTCATCATTTGCTGCTATACACTCTAACTCTCCCATCTTACTTCTTAGACTTCTGGCATTGGCATACAGACATTTCAAAGTGTTTTTTGTATGTATTAACATCCTGCTTTTCAGTTGATATGGATAATTTGGAATCCTTTAGCTCAGATGATTCTTTACTTATAGGCACATGGACTACTTTTGCTTTTAATGGAACCTCACTGTCAGGATGGCCTAACTCTCCTGTTTCATTAGTATCCTTTGAAGATACCTTCCTCCGAACCATGCACTGCTGAGTGACTGTTGGCTTTCCCTCTTGTTCTAGTTTAGAAGCTGCTCTATCTCCTTTTTAAAAGTTAGCGTCAGCAGTCTGGTTCCACTCTGGTTAAGGTGGAGCCCGTTCTTTTGGAAAAGTCTCCCCCTGTCCCAAAAGGATCCCCAGTTCCTTACAAAGCTGAATCCCTCTTCCTTGTATCATCATCATCTCATCCACGCATTGAGACTCCGGAGCTCTGCCTGCCTCTGGGGACCTGCACGTGGAACAGGGAGCATTTCAGAGAATGCCACCCTAGAGATTCAGGATTTCAAGCTTTCTAGCTAAAATCCTAAATTTGGCTTCCAGAATCTCCCTCCCACATTTTCCTGTTGTTGCTGCCCACCTGTACCACGATAGCCGGCTCCTTCCCAGGACTGTCTAAAATCCTATCTAGGTGATGCGAGAGGTCCCCCAACTTCACACCAGGCAAGTAGGTTACCAGGTGGTCCTCATGTCCACCAGCCACCCAGCTAACTACATCTGATTATATTTCTGGTGTTTAAAAAGTAAATCTGGGAATTATCAGTATAAAGATAGTACTGAAAGCCATCTCTTGTGTGTATATTGCTTGCAGAAGGAGTTGTGGTATAAAAGTTTTAAAGAGTGTGGGCCATGATTTAGGACACACATGAGGCCAGATGTCTTTGCACTACGAGGGACGCACTGACTGACTGATATTTTCCCTAAATTGGCTCGCTCTCGCTTCTATGAGGTGACAAGACTGCTATGGATTCCTTATTGTCGTTGTGCAAAGAACTAGCATTTTCTGGGATAGAAGACACTCTAATCGTTGTAGAAAGTATACTTCAGTAGGGTTTACATCCAAGCGTCATCCTAGTTTTGCCTATAAATTATTTACTATTATAAGGCACTTTATCTAGGTAGGGAACAATAGTATCCCAAGGTTTGCAGGTATGCTGCTACTATTGCCAGAATATTAGTCTGAAGTCACAGTGGAGGAAACTGCCCATCTTCTCTCCTCCTCCAACTCCCTACTTGTTCCTGTGACCCCATTCCCACACAGCTCCTCAGCCCTGCTTTCCCTGAAGTCATCCCCTTCCATCGGTCACTTTCCACTAATCGTATTCCCACTTCCTTCAAACACGCTGTGATCACACCCCTCCTCAGAAAACCCTCCCTACACCCTACCTGTGCCGCCACCTATCCTCCCATCTCCCTCCTCCCTTTTGCATCAAATACTATTCAAATATGCCATTCATCTGTTTTCTTTCATCACAAGCCATTCTTTATCCACTCCAGTCTGATTTTTACGTTCTACATTCCACCCGACAGCCCTTTTCAAAATCTCCAATCAAAGGCCTTTGATTCTTATCTTTCTTGACCTATATTTTGGTTCTGAAACTGTTGATCATAATCCTCTCTCCTCACTTGCATTTCAGATGTCGGTCATGTCTTGGTTCTCTTCTTATCTCTCCCTTCACACTTTTAGTATGTTCTTTGCTGAATCCTCCACTATCCCCTTCCTGCTATTGATTGGTGGCTTCTCTCGCTCTAATTCCGTTGATGCTCTGGTCTGCTCTCACGGCTTTCAATACTATCTTTATGCCCATAATTCCCAGATTTACTTTTTTTATATCAGCAATATATTCAGGTATTCAAGTCCCAAATCTCAGCTGGTTTGTCTGACATTGCTGCTTGGATGTGCCACCTCCATCTTAAACTCAACGTGACCAAGACAGACCTTATTATTTCCCCCTTTCTCTGTTTGTGAATAACACTGTCATCCAGCCCTTAATCTTGGAGTCATCTTCAAACTCACTTCTCTCTTTCTCTACACATATCCAATACCGCTAAACTTTTTCTCTCTATAACATCACTAAAACCCATCCCCCTTCCTTTCTGAACATCTCCCACTTAGACTACTGCAACCTTTTCCTCACAGGTCCCAAAGTGAGCCATCTTTCTCCACCATACTCCATCCAAAATTCAGCTGCAAGACATCTTTCGCCAGTCACTACACCCCTACACCCCCTTTTCTCAAGTCACTACATTGGCTCCTTATTCCTTACCAAATACAGTTTAAGCTCCTTACTCACCTACAAGAGCGTTCGCCTTGCAGCTTCTCACTACCTCTCCTCTCTTATCTCTCTCTATATCCTTCCTCACGTGCTCCACTCATCCCTCTTATCTGTGCCCTTCTCCTCTACCACCACTTCCCAACTCTGTGCTTTGCACCTGGCTGCACCGTGTGCTTGGAATGGACTTCCTGAGCAGATCTGCCATGCTCTCTCTCTCGCCTTATTCAAATCCAGTCTAAAACCCAAACTTTTTGAGGCTTCATTTAAATCTAACCCCCTTGATTAATCCCACTTACAGCCTTTTTGATTTTAACTATTTCTTAATAAATGATATTCCTAAAATCTCTTTTGCCCTGTGCATTTGTCTTGATTAGTTTGTAAGCTTTGCTCAGCAGGGACCGTCTCTTATGTGTTTTTGTGCAGCACTGTCACGCCGATAAAGGCACAGTTTAGCCCCCGTTTGGCCCGCGCTATTATTACCCCTTATACTGTAAGGGGTAATAGCGCATGGAAAATGCGCAGCCAACTCCCCCCCCCCCCCCCCCCCCCCCCCCCCCCCCCGAAACTAATAGCACTCATCACATGCAAATGCATGCTGATGGCCCTATTAGTTATCCCTGCGCGATACAGAAAGTAAAATGTGCAGCCAAGCCACACATTTTACTCTCAGAAATTAACGCCTGCCAAAGGTAGGAGTTAGTTTCAGACGGCACCGGGAAAGTGCACAGAAAAGCAGAAAAAACTGCTTTTCTGTACACCCTCCGACTTAACATCATAGCGATATTAAGTCGGAGGCCCTAAAATTAAAAAAAAAAAAAAAATCTGCCCGCGGGTTGGAAAACGGACACTCACCTTTGCTGGCGTCCGTTTTCCGAACCCGTGGTTATCAGCAGGTTTGACAACCATCGCCGGTAAAATTAAGCGTTGGCTGTCAGACCTGTGACAGCCACCGGTTCCGCCAATAAGGAGGCGCTAGGGATGCACTAGTGTCCCTAGCGCCTCCTTATTAGCATGGGCCCTAATTTAAATAAAGAATCGCGCGCCTAGGAGAGGTGCCTGGGCGCGCGTTGGGAGAGCGGGCGCTCGCCTCGGAGCGCCGGCTCTCCCGTGGACTTTATTGAATCGGCCTGTGTGTGAATTAAGTAGTGCTCTAAAAGTGATTTTAGTAATAGTAGTGAAGAGCCTGGGCTGAGGTGATTGCAGAAGTAAAGACCCTGATTGGTAGTGTTATAAGGTGGTTAAAGACTAGGAGTATCATTGCTGCATCAGACTTGCACTTAGAGTAAGGTTCCCAGGCTGAATCACGCTCTTAGATAGCGCAGTTTGCATTGTCTTTGATTAGAGATTCAGAATGGGCCACCAATTCCTAGATGTAAGGGGAATAAAATTCTATTACCATAATCAGAACGATAGTTTTCTAGTCTACTGCTTTGTGGAGAGTAAGGCATCTTTCTCACGGTGTTTGAGTTCCCTTATCTCAGAGTCATAGGACCTTAGATCAAGACCCAAGAAAGATGTGAAAACACAGCTTAGAGCCTCCTTCTCTGTCCTGTGTGGATAAAGAGGCAGTAGGTACTATTTGTAGATCAGGGCAGCGCCAGACAAGAAGCTGCAGCTCTCTGGACATCCCTCCCCCCAGGCGACGGGCTTAGCCCAGTTCTGGTTAATATCATTCCTCTAACCCGCTGTGTCTTCCCAAACAGGCTTCACAACTTTCAGCTCTAGCGTGCAGGCGTTTCTTGGCACTGTTCCCCTGCTCTAAGCCGGGAGCAGAAAGTCAGACTTCTGCTGAGAGCAAATACGCATTCTGTGATGTTACAGAGGTCAGCGGCAGCAGGGTAACAAGTCGGGCTGTGCAGAGAGAGAGGTCAAGGGCAGGGGGTGATCTATTTTAAGGGTAATTTCAATTTAGCTCAAGTGGAACAGCTGCGCGGATCCTCCCTCCCATCAGGTTTCAGAGTGGGAATGCTCTCACGATAACGTCACAGCCTTACAGAGGGGGAGATGCCATTACCTGCTGTCTCATCAGTGGCCTATTTTCAGACTTCTTGAACTTTTTTCTGGGAACATCCTCAAAAGAGAAAAATGAAATGCCAGTGCATGTGGCGCTGAACCCGTTGTGATCGCATGGGGATCCCAGAGAGAGAGACACAGATCCACGCCAGCTACAGAAAAGATCAGGTTTAATATTTCAGACAGCTTGTAAAAGACAGCACAATGCTGAGAGAAAACACAAACTCACAAGTCAATGCTCCAAACCTAACCCTGACTCAGATACTAAACTGCTCATGAACAGGAGGCAGAGTGCTGCCAGTCCTTGCAGGTTATAAATAATGTTTAGGCGGTGGCCTGTAAGCTGACGTGCAAATGAAGAGAGCCCGAGGGGAAGGAGGGCCAGCGTGGGAACAGGGCAGTGCGGGATCGGTCAGGCAGGGCCCCCTCATTGGGGGATGGTTGTACTCAGCCTGGGCCTGGACCAGGAGGAGATGAGCGCTCAGCGAGAGGAGGGTGGGATTTGCTGTTAGTGGAGGGAGAATTGAGAAGAGCGATCACTTTCAGCCACGTGATGCTGGTGGTGAGGAGGGGGGCCAGGCGATCACTGTCAGCTGTGGGAGTGGAGGGAGGGATCCACTGAGCAGTATTGGGTGAGGCATTTTGAATCCTGGGGTCCCACCCTTCTAGACATGGCTCCCTTATCTTTGACTTGATTAGACTGTAAGCTCCAGGGAGCAGGGCCATCTCTTATGTGCATCTGTACAGAAATGATAAGAGGTTGTAGAAGTGAAGAGTATAAATACTTGGAATAAATCCTAAAATCACAAGACAATTAGAAAGTAAAATGACATGCTGCAAAGCATGAAGTGCCTTCTCTCACCAGGAGTCTAATGTCAGCTACAGACAGACATGAACCGGGGCACAACGCCCCTTGACCCAGAACTAAAACTAGCAGTCGGCAGAGGCTCACGGGATATCATATCCTGGTAGTAGCCTGTCCTATTGCAATTGGCTGGAGCTCCTTCAGCTGATGCAGGACCGAGGGGATATGGGGTCGCTCTTGAGGGTTTGCCACCATGATGGAAGAAAGCAGCATCATAAGGCTTTCAGAGTACCTGAGGAGAAACAGAAACGCCCACACTCACATCTCAGTTACAGCCTCTCCCCTCACATGCCTTTACGCTTATCAATCCCCTTAGATCACACATCCGGGAATTCATCGTACCTGGGAGTCTTGGGGACGGGAATGTTGCTCTGGACGGCTAAAGCCACGCTGTCACCTTTCTGAAATATCATATCGTATGGACCCTCGCCAAACATCATACAGAACAGCACACAGCCTAAAGACTGAGACACAAACAGGGAAATACATTCTGTACACACTGTATCACAGGGAGATGCAGCCTACAGCCTGACACACTGATACAGAAATATATTCTATACATACTGTATCACAGGGAGATGCAGCCTACAGCCTGACACACCGATACAGAAATATATTCTATACATACTGTATCACAGGGAGATGCAGCCTACAGCCTGACACACCGATACAGAAATATATTCTATACATACTGTATCACAGGGAGATGCAGCCTACAGCCTGACACACCGATACAGAAATATATTCTATACATACTGTATCACAGGGAGATGCAGCCTACAGTCTGACACACCGATACAGAAATATATTCTATATATACTGTATCACAGGGAGATGCAGCCTACAGCCTGACACACCTATACAGAAATATATTCTATACATACTGTATCACAGGGAGATGCAGCCTACAGCCTGACACACCGATACAGAAATATATTCTATACATACTGTATCACAGGGAGATGCAGCCTACAGCCTGACACACCGATACAGAAATATATTCTATACATACTGTATCACAGGGAGATGCAGCCTACAGCCTGACACACCGATACAGAAATATATTCTATACATACTGTATCACAGGGAGATGCAGCCTACAGTCTGACACACCGATACAGAAATATATTCTATATATACTGTATCACAGGGAGATGCAGCCTACAGCCTGAAACACCTATACAGAAATATATTCTATACATACTGTATCACAGGGAGATGCAGCCTACAGCCTGACACACCGATACAGTATGTATAGAATATAATTCTGTATCACAGGGAGATGCAGCCTCAGCCTGACACACCTATACAGAAATATATTCTATACATACTGTATCACAGGGAGATGCAGTCTACAGCCTGACACACCGATACAGAAATATATTCTATACATACTGTATCACAGGGAGATGCAGCCTACAGCCTGAAACACCTATACAGAAATATATTCTATACATACTGTATCACAGGGAGATGCAGCCTACAGCCTGACACAATGATACAGAAATATATTCTATACGTACTGTATCCCAGGGAGATGCAGCCTACAGCCTGACACACCGATACAGAAATATATTCTATCCATACTGTATCACAGGGAGATGCAGCCTACAGCCTGACACACCGATACAGAAATATATTCTATGCATACTGTATCACAGGGAGATGCAGCCTATAGTTTGACACACCTATATAGAAATAAATTCTGCACATACCGTATCACATGAATGTTCAGTGTACAGCCTGACATACCTCACAGAAATATATTCTATACATATGGATTCACATGGATGTAGAGCATACAGTCTGACACACCTATACAGAAATATAGTCTATATGTATACTGTATCACTTATATATAGCGCATACAGCTTGACATTCCTATACAGAAAAATTCTACAGATACTGTATTACATGGATGTGCAGCCTACAGCTTGACTCACTTATCTAGAAATATATTCTACACATAATGTATCACATGGATATATAATGTGAAGCCTATAGACTATTCTACACCAGGGATGGCGAACTCCAGTCCTCGAGGGCCGCAAACAGGCCTGGTTTTCAGGATATCCACAATGAGCACATATGAGAAAGGTTTGCATCCAGTGGACGCAGTGCATGCAGATCTTTCTCATGCATATTCACCTTGAAGAAAACAACATCCTACTACCCACGCAATTTGGCTTCAGGAAACAACTGAACACTGAGACACTACTACTATCACTAAACAACACTGTATTCAAAGGATTTGAAGACGGACCCAGTTACCTTTTAGTCCTACTTGACCTATCAGCAGCCTTTGACATGGTAAACCACTCAATCATGATTGACCGTCTATCTGAAATTGGTGCAAAAGAAAAAACCCTACAATGGTTCACATCCTATCTATCACAAAGAACCTACCAGGTGTTGATCAACGACACCCTCTCAAAAAAAATAAACCTAGACACCGGAGTTCCCCAAGGCTCCGCTCTATCTGCGACACTCTTCAACATTTATCTGCTCCCAATATGCCACTTCCTCTCAAACCTTAAACTGACCCACTTCATATATGCGGACGATATCCAAATATTAATCCCAATACACAATTCTCTGAAAGACACCTACAAAAAAACAGTCACCTACCTCACCAAAATAAAGCAACTACTGACCAACATGAAACTCATCCTAAACTTCAATAAGACAGAAATAATCATACTGGATAGAAAGAACAACGCTCCCCAACTACCACCACTCAACCTAATGAACCAAAATGTTGTAATCTCACCTTATTTATTTTATTTATTTTATTTTATATACCGGCAACCGTTTGCACATCGTGCCGGTTTACAAGTAACTTATAACAAGGAATATATAGGCGAGGCCTTTACAAAGAACAATATGTAACACAGTAACAAAGCAGATAACTAAATAACTTGGGGAAGGAGGGATAGATACAACAAGGGGGGGTGGGGGAGGGAGAGAACAGATACATAAGGATAAGATATATACATGGATTTGAGGAGCAGATGGAATGTACACTGGTTATATATTTATTTATTTATTTAGCATTTTTCTATACCGACTTTCCAATAACAAAATTATTGATCAATTCGGTTTACATTTTAAACAATAACAACAATGACAAGTAACAATGGAATTATATGGAATTATATAAGTGCAGATTATATAAGTAATATATGGAATTATATATGGAATATATGGAATTATATATGGAATATATGGAATTATATAAGTGCAGATTATATAAGTAATATATGGAATTATATAAGTGCAGATAAAAACAGACACATTATTTTAAAGTAAGGGTTGAATGAAGTGTTTGAAGTTCTTAGAGGGAAAGGGGGTTAAGTGTAGGGTGTGGATCCTGGAGGGGATTAAAGGATTTTAGGGGGGTATTGGTGAGAGATGAAGGTAGGGTGAGAGTGTTAGAAGGTGGTGAAAAGGATTGGGGGTATGCTTGGAGGAAGAGCCAGGTTTTGAGATTCTTTTTGAAAGTGGGAGTGGAGGTTTCTGTGCGTAGGTGAAGAGGCATTGAATTCCAAAGGGAGGGGCCTGCAAGGGAAAGGGCTCTATTGGTGGTGGAAATGAGTCTTGTGGATTTTATGGAAGGAGGAATAAGGGTTGCTTGGAGTGATGAACGGGTAGGTCTAGTGGAGGTACGAGGAAGGAAAGGTGGGTTTAGCCAGTTGTAATGCTCGTTGGTGATACTTTTGTGGATGAGGGTAAGCGTCTTGTAAGCAGCCTTGGAGTCATAATTTATTTATTTTATTTATTTATTTAAGGTTTTTTTATACCGGCATTCATGAACTCGTTCACATCATGTCGGTTTACAGAAAACAGGGGTGCGGATAATACAACCAAAAAACATAAATAACGTGATGAAGAGAAGCAGTTACAATTAACAAGGGCTAATGAACTGGGAATGTAAGAAATAGAAAGAGATAGAGGAGAATAATTATATACAAAAGTTCAATATAAATATGGTGTCTCATATGTACAGTCTCTGAGTAGAGAGTTTGTTTATGGTGCATATTAGGTAGAGTTCGAGAAGGCTTGCCTGAAAAGCCATGTCTTGAGTCTTTTCCTAAAGGTTAGGAGACATGGTTCGTTTCTGAGTTCTGGAGGGATGGAGTTCCATAACTGTGGGCCTGCGGTGGAAAGGGCTCGGTCTCTTAAGGTGCTGTGATTAGTGGTTTTCATGGGTGGAACAATGAGGCATCCTCTGTAGGCTTCCCTGGTCGGTCTTGTGGATTTGTGGAAGCGGGGAGGAATTTGTAGATCGATTGTGGTATGTTGGTGAATGATTTTGTATATCAAGGTGATGGATTTATAAATGACTCTGAAATGAATTGGTAACCAGTGGAGGTCTTGTAGCACTGGGGAGATATGGTCTCTTTTCTTAGTGTTTGTCAGTAGACGGGCTGCTGCGTTTTGGACCATTTGGAGCGGTTTTGTGTATGAGGAGGGGAGGCCAAGTAAAGTGGAGCAGCAGTAGTCCAATTTTGAGAAAATGAGGGCTTGGAGGATGGTTCTGAAGTCTTTGGCATGGAAGAGTGGTCTTATCCTTTTTAAAACTTGCAGTTTATAGAAACAGTCTTTGGTGGTTTTATTGATGTGGGCTTTGAAGTTTAGTTTATTGTCGATTAGCACACCTAGATCTCTTACATGAGTGGTTTGTAGGTTGTTTGGCAGAGAGGTTGTGAGATTGTTATCAGGAGTTATGAGTAATACTTCAGTTTTGGCGGAGTTTAGTACCAGATTGAGGCTGTTGAGGAGGTTTTTGATTTCTAGGTGACAGGATTCCCAGTATTCAAGGGTTTTTGAGTATGATTCTTTGATGGGGATCAGGATCTGGATGTCATCTGCATAGAGAAAGTGTATTAACTTGAGGTTGATGAGGAGTTGACATAGTGGTAGGAGGTAAATATTAAAGAGTGTAGGGGATAAAGAGGAACCTTGTGGGACTCCGATGGTCGAGTCGTGGCGTGATGATTCTTTATTCTGGATTTTTACCTTGTAGCCTCTGTTGGTTAGGAACGATTTGAACCAGGAGAGCGCTAAACCAGAGATTCCTATAGCAGCTAGCAGTTTGATGAGGATAGCGTGATTTACGGTATCGAAAGCTGCTGAGAGGTCCAAAAGGATCAATAGAAAGGATTGACCTTTGTCTGTACCTAAGATGAGTAGGTCTGTTAGGGAGGTAAGTAGGGATTCTGTGCCCCTATTTTTGCGGAATCCATGCTGTGAGGCGGATAGAATTTTGTTGTCTTCGATGAAGTCCGATAGTTGGGCGTTCACAAGCCTTTCCATAATCTTAGCTATGATAGGGAGATTAGCTATTGGACGGTAGTTGTTGGGGTCTTTTAGGTCCAGGTTGGGTTTTTTTAAAAGAGGTTTGAGTGAGGCTTGTTTGAGGTCTTCTGGGAAGGAACCTTGGGATAGCGAGCAGTTGATGATGTCTGCTAATGTTTTGGATATGGTGTCTGGTATTGAGAGGAGAAGTTTTGAGGGAATATGGTCCGCTGGGTGCGAAGATGGTTTCATTCTTTTAAGGATGGTTTGGATTTCGGAAGACGAAGTGGGTTCAAACATTTCAAGATGAATGTTTTTGATGTGAGGCATTAGGGCTGGAGTTAGAGGGATGATATTGGAGGGAAGTTGAGTAAGAAGATTTGTGATTTTGTTTTGAAAGAAGATGGCGAGTTCATCTGCTTTAGCTTGAGCTTGGTTACTAGGGCATTCTGGTGAGGGTACTTGGGTTAGGGAGGAAACATAGGAGAATAGAGCTTTCGCATCAAAGACTAAGTTGTGGATTTTGGAGGCAAAAAAAGTCTCTTTTTGATTTGGAGGTGCTGGCCTTGTATTGTTGTAGCGTGCGTTTGTAGGCTGAGAGTGTGCTAGCAGTAGGACTTTTCCGCCAGTTGGATTCCATTTGTCTTAATTTTTGTTTTAGCCTTCTAAGATCGTCGGTGAACCATGGTTGTTTTTTGGAGGCGTCTGGGTGGGATTTTTTTGTTGTTAGAGGGCAGAGCTTATTGGCTATGGATTCTGTGATGGAGTTCCATGATCGTAAGGCCGTATTGGGATCGGTGAGAACAATAGCGGGAAGGTGTTTGGTCAGCTGATTGGTGAGGTCGTCGGGGTGACAAGGTTTCCTGTAATTAAAGGAGGGAGTAGGTGGATGAGGAGCAGTAGATTTTTCCAATGCAAATGAGGTAGAAATCAGGGAGTGATCCGACCAGGGTATCTTCGTATTTTTTGGTGGGGAAGACGATTTTATGCCTTTGTTGATAAAGATCAGGTCCAACGTATGTCCTGCTTTATGTGTCGGGTTATTGACTATTTGGGTAAAGCCCATCGCTGAGAATGCTAGAAGGAGAGTTTGGCAACTAGTTGAGAGAGCTGGGTTATCCATGTGGAGATTGAAATCTCCTAGTATTATTGCTGGGGCGTCCAGGTTTAGGAAGGTTGTGGTTATTTCGATGATGGGTGAGATGTCGGCTTCTAAGAGTCCTGGGGGGGCGTAGATGAGAAGTATTTGAAGTTGGTGTGATGTGAAGAATCCAATTTCAAGTTTGGTATCGGAGTGGATCGGATGTTGTGAGAATTTGAGGTCTTTTTTAGTTGCAAGTAGGATTCCTCCTCCCCTCTTTTTCAGTCTAGGCAGGGAGAAGATGTCGTAGGTTAGCGTCGGTAGTTGGTTTAATATTGCAGTATCTGAGGGTTTCAACCATGTTTCAGTTATTGCGCAAATATCTGGTTTATCGTCAGTGAGGTAGTCGTTGAGGATTAGTGATTTTTTGGTTATAGATTGCGCATTGAATAGTGATAAGGTGAATAGGGAGAGGCCTAGTAGTTGGGTTATCGGAGCTATTAGGATTGGTGTGAGTGTTTTAAGGTTGCGAAGGTTTGCTTGTCTGGTTGGATTTCTTTTCTGTGAGAAATAGTGAGGTATGATTGGGATTGCAAATGTTGGATGCATTTTAGAGGCTAGGTCCATTTTAAATGTGGGTGTTGTTATAGAGGATGCTGTGTTTGTTTGAGTGGAGTTGTTGAGTGGAGTGGCGTTGTTGAGTGGATGCTGGAGTCCTGGAGTGGCTGCTGGGTGGATGCTGGAGTCCTGGTGGTGGATGCTGGAGTCCTGGCGTGGATGCTGGGTGAGTGCTGGGTTCCTGGGTGGTTGTTGGAGTGTGTAGTCGTTTGTGAAGTTTGATTGTCTTTGTTTAGCGTTGTTGAGAGGCTGCTGGAGTCCTGCAGAGTTGTCAGTGTGTTTCACCGGTACAGCTGTTTGCCTCTGTATATGTCGTCCTGAATTGTTGTTTGAGAGGGAGAGCGTTTGAGCGTTAGATGGCTGACCTTGAATGTGTAGACGGACCTGGTTCTGATACGCTTGGAAATCTTGGTGGATTTTAGCAGCTGTTCAGCCGGCTTCCAGTTAGTGGACGAGGATTCCGGGGCTCTCAGGGGCCGCACGAAGGGGCGCACAAAGGGGCGGGCCCCTTTGTCGCGCTCCTTCGGCGCGCGACGTTCGGCGCCTCGGATGTCCGGGATTAAATCTCGTGTGCTTCTCCGGGATTGGTTGAGGAAGAACCGTTGCAAAGAGGGCGGCAGAAGTCGAGCCAGCTCTTTAAATTTGGCGCGGTCGCGTGGTGCTGAGGTCACCAGCGCGACTGGGGCGGCGTCGGTCCGTCTTTCGTGCGGGAGGGCCCTTCTTGTGGCTTCCTGTGGCGGTGGGCGGAGAGCGGCGAGGCAGCCGGATCGCTGCGACCCCAAGAAGAATCCGGAGGAGGAGGTAGGTGGTACGCTTCCCCGTGGCCGGAGCAGGGGCCCACGGAGGTAGGGCGAGATTTAAGGCCTTACCCCGATGGGCTCAAGCGCCGGCTGCGCGGGCCTCTCTCCCAGCGTCTATCTGCTCCGGGGACCTGTGATCGCTGTTGCAGTCCGTCGCAAAGAGGGCGGCAGAAGTCGAGCCGGCTCTTTAAATTTGGCGCGGTCGCGTGGTGCTGAGGTCACCAGCGCGACTGGGGCGGCGTCGGTCCGTCTTTCGTGCGGGAGGGCCCTTCTTGTGGCTTCCTGTGGCGGTGGGCGGAGAGCGGCGAGGCAGCCGGATCGCTGCGACCCCAAGAAGAATCCGGAGGAGGAGGTAGGTGGTACGCTTCCCCGTGGCCAGAGCAGGGGCCCACGGAGGTAGGGTGAGATTTAAGGCCTTACCCCGATGGGCTCAAGCGCCGGCTGCGCGGGCCTCTCTCCCAGCGCCTATCTGCTCCGGGGACCTGTGATCGCTGTTGCAGTCCGTCGCAAAGAGGGCGGCAGAAGTCGAGCCGGCTCTTTAAATTTGGCGCGGTCGCGTGGTGCTGAGGTCACCAGCGCGACTGGGGCGGCGTCGGTCCGTCTTTCGTGCGGGAGGGCCCTTCTTGTGGCTTCCTGTGGCGGTGGGCGGAGAGCGGCGAGGCAGCCGGATCGCTGCGACCCCAAGAAGAATCCGGAGGAGGAGGTAGGTGGTACGCTTCCCCGTGGCCGGAGCAGGGGCCCACAGAGGTAGGGCGAGATTTAAGGCCTTACCCCGATGGGCTCAAGCGCCGGCTGCGCGGGCCTCTCTCCCAGCGCCTATCTGCTCCGGGGACCTGTGATCGCTGTTGCAGTCCGTCGCAAAGAGGACGAAAATTCCGTCGCAAATTGACAAAGAACCTTCCTTCAAGAACCACATCACTACTAAAATCAAAGACGGATATCACAAACTACTAACACTACGTCGTCTAAAACCTTTCCTTTCCCCCAACGACTTTAGAACAGTCCTTCAACTACTCATCTTCTCCAACTTGGACTACTGCAACTCCCTGCTATTCAACTTACCTCTCAACACCATCCGTCCACTCCAAATCCTCCAAAATACAGCCGCAAGAATACTCACTGGAACTAAAAAACATGATCACATTACTCCTACACTTATATCACTACACTAGCTTCCAATAAAATTTAGAATAGAATAAAAAATACTATCCATATTACACAAAATAATATACGAAGAACAAACAAACTGGCTAAGTACATCCATAAAACTGCACTCTCCAAACAGAAACCTCCGCTCAGCTAATAAAGCTAATAGATTAAAGATTCCACCTGCTCGTTCCAAACAACTTACCTCAACTTGTAAGAGAGCCATATCCCTAGGAAGTCCCAAACTCTGGAACACCCTCCCAATCGAACTTAGAACACAGCAAAACTTAAAAACCTTCAAAAAAGAACTAAAAACCTGGATGTTTACCAAAGCCTACCAAAACACCCAATCACTCTCAGATATTACTTCACTCCTACTGGACCTATGCAAACATGTGGAACCAATGCAAGCACGTAATATAACACATAACCAAAACGGTATAGTTTGACATCCGATCTAAGTTTATAAAACCTACAATATCTATGTTAACAATCACAGGAACTTTTTGGAAACTCTGTTAAACATCGAAACTTTGTAAATTGTTGTGATGGCGAAACCAAACAACAGTATATAAAACTCGATAAATAAATAAATAAACTAAATAAATATCCTGAAAACCTGGCCTGTTTGTGGCCCTCAAGGACTGGAATTCTCCATCCCTGTTCCACACATATATCACAGGGATATACAGTGTCAGCGTAATTCTAAGGAATCAATCAGAAATATATTCTACACATACTATATCACATGGATATACAATGTGCAGCATATACACTAAGAAATCATACAGAAATATATTCTACACATACTATATCACATGGATATACAATGTGCAGCATATACACTAAGAAATCATACAGAAATATATTCTACACATACTATATCACATGGATGTACAATGTGCAGCATATACACTAAGAAATCATACAGAAATATATTCTACACATACTATATCACATGGATATACAATGTGCAGCATATAGACTAAGAAATCATACAGAAATATATTCTGCTCATACTATATCACAGGGATATACAATGTGCAGCATATAGACTAAGAAATCATACAGAAATATATTCTACACATACTATATCACAGGGATGTACAATGTGCAGCATATAGACTAAGAAATCATACAGAAATATATTCTACACATACTATATCACATGGATGTACAATGTGCAGCATATAGACTAAGAAATCATACAGAAATATATTCTGCTCATACTATATCACAGGGATATACAATGTGCAGCATATACAGTAAGAAATCATACAGAAATATATTCTACACATACTATATCACATGGATATACAATGTGCAGCATATACACTAAGAAATCATACAGAAATATATTCTACACATACTATATCACATGGATGTACAATGTGCAGCATATACACTAAGAAATCATACAGAAATATATTCTACACATACTCTATCACATGGATATACAATGTGCAGCATATAGACTAAGAAATCATACAGAAATATATTCTACACATACTATATCACATGGATGTACAATGTGCAGCATATAGACTAAGAAATCATACAGAAATATATTCTGCTCATACTATATCACATGGATGTACAATGTGCAGCATATAGACTAAGAAATCATACAGAAATATATTCTACACATACTATATCACAGGGATATACAATGTGCAGCATATACACTAAGAAATCATACAGAAATATATTCTGCTCATACTATATCACATGGATATACAATGTGCAGCATATACACTAAGAAATCATACAGAAATATATTCTGCTCATACTATATCACAGGGATATACAATGTGCAGCATATACACTAAGAAATCATACAGAAATATATTCTGCTCATACTATATCACAGGGATATACAATGTGCAGCATATAGACTAAGAAATCATACAGAAATATATTCTGCTCATACTATATCACAGGGATATACAATGTGCAGCATATACACTAAGAAATCATACAGAAATATATTCTACACATACTATATCACAGGGATATACAATGTGCAGCATATAGACTAAGAAATCATACAGAAATATATTCAACTCATACTATATCACATGGATGTACAATGTGCAGCATAAAGACTAAGAAATCATACAGAAATATATTCTGCTCATACTATATCACAGGGATATACAATGTGCAGCATATAGACTAAGAAATCATACAGAAATATATTCTACACATACTATATCACAGGGATATACAATGTGCAGCATATACACTAAGAAATCATACAGAAATATATTCTACACATACTATATCACATGGATGTACAATGTGCAGCATAAAGACTAAGAAATCATACAGAAATATATTCTGCTCATACTATATCACAGGGATATACAATGTGCAGTATATAGACTAAGAAATCATACAGAAATATATTCTACACATACTATATCACAGGGATATACAATGTGCAGCATATAGACTAAGAAATCATACAGAAATATATTGTACACATACTATATCACATGGATGTACAATGTGCAGCATATAGACTAAGAAATCATACAGAAATATATTCTACACATACTATATCACACGGATATACAATGTGCAGCATATACACTAAGAAATCATACAGAAATATATTCTGCTCATACTATATCACAGGGATGTACAATGTGCAGCATATAGACTAAGAAATCATACAGAAATATATTCAACTCATACTGGGAGATACGTGCGTGCCAGGCCATTTTGAAAATATGCTTGGCGCGCGCTCGGCCCAGCTACACACATATCCCCCCGTTTCAGAGTGCGCAGGGTTTTGAAAATGTGGTCTATACTGTATCATGGATATATAGCGCATGCAGACTAAAGTCTGAGAAATCTATACAAAAATGTATTATACACACACATCTTGATTTTAAAAGCCTTACGTGCGCCTGTTTTGGGCTGGCGTGAAGATTGCGGATTTTAAGAAGCGTGTGAGTACGCGCATATATCTCCCGGTATGCACCCAAATCAGGAAGATATAAAGGGGCTGGACATGGGCCTTCCAGATCTATAACCTGAAGTACACGTGTAAGGGTCCCTATCGCGTAACTTTACTTCTGTTATGGATGGTGGGGTTTGAAGGGTCGGGGTAATAGGGTGGCTATCTAACTATGGGGGTTAGGAAGTCCTATCCTTTACTGGGAATGAACTGGGGAAATGGGTATTTGTGTTGGCGTGCATGCCTAGCAAAATCCACCTACTTACATGGTAGAGGTGGCGGTTTTGCATATATGCACGCATCCATATAAAATTGTGCACATACAAACGTGCATCCAGGCTATTCTACAATACGTACACATATTATAAAATTGCTGTGTCCATTCGCGTCAACCAGCATATGTGCGTACATGTATGCCCGCGTGGCAGAACGCAGCCTAACATCTGAGACTGATACAGGAAATAGAGTCTATACATACTGTAGCACATAGGCTAAAGAGTGAAAAACATATGTAAATATATTATACCACATATACCTATAAAATCATACATCATGATGCAGATAAAGACCATACGGCTCATCATATCTCTCACTTATCTTGACAGTCCCTCCTCTCCTTCCAGATCTCCTGTATTTATGCAAGGCTTTCTTGACTTCACATACCGTCACTGAAGTCAGGTTACTGGCTCCTTTCTGTACCAATGGTCTGGGGGATTCTCTTGGAGGTCCTAAGCTCTGGGGCAGGGGGTGATCCCACCTGGGGCTCTCTCTCGCACATGTGCTCTCCCTCTGTCACTAACACCGAGACACTTCAGCCACCAGCAGGATGCGCCCTACCAGCAGCCTCTTCCATTCTTCAGCTGTCCTTGAGCTTCCAGATACACTCGATGTTGGGCCATCGATGATGAGGTCAGGCAGACGGATCAGGAACAGTGTTGGCACGTCAGAGATAAGGAACCTGAGAGTACAGGTAAGCAGGCACAAAACATATGCTGGGCCGTTTCTAGGCCTGGGCTGCAGTTTGGCTACCCCTGCTGTAATCCCTCCTTTCTGTTGAAAGAAACCTGCTTCTTGTGCATTTAATCCTTGGAAGTATTTAAACGTCTCTTTCATATTTCCTCTTTCCCTCCTTTCCTCCAGGGTGTATATATATTTAGATCTTTAGCCTCCTCTCAGACTCCCTCCTGTTTCTATCCTTCTGAAGGTGGGGTCTCCAGAACTGTACTCAGTATCCCACGTGAGGTCTCACCAGGGACCTATACAGGGGCAATATCACCTCCCTTTTTCTGCTGACCAGTCCTCTCCCTATGCAGCCAAGCATCTTTCTGCCTTTCACCCTCGCTTTATCCAGCTGTTTGGCTGAATTAAGGTCATCAGATATGATCACATCCTGATCCCTCTTATTTTGTGACCAGAAGAACTTAATCCCCTGTCCTGCACCCTTGAATGTTTACAAGCTAAATGCATGACCCTGCACTTGCTATCACTGAATAGACCATTGCCCAAACTATACTAGATCTCACCTCATATTTTCCCACACTTGTCAGAGTGTCTACCCTGTAGATTTTCGTATCATCCACAAACCTTTCCTGATATCAGAACTGGACCGAGGTCCAATGCCTGCAGCACACCACTTACCACTTACTTTCCTCTTTCCTCTGCATTTACCACCTTGCTTTGTTACCTTCCACTCCCTTTCTAACCCAGTCAATTTGTTTATAAGTCTCCTCTGCAGAAATGTGTCAAAGGTTTTGCTAACATCCAAATACACTACCATTTAGCGTTCATCTTTAGGAGGCCTTTGTGGAATCCGATGATTACATGATCCAAAGCCCCCTGGTTTCACCAAATGTAGGTTTAGCCCGTTGAATCTAATCGATTTCATTTATTCTTGCCACTAGGCATCCTATGTATCAGTCTTTAAGCCAGAGCTTCCCAAACTGTGGGACGGGACCCCAAATGGGGTCACAAATGCCTCAGAGGGCAGTCCTCTCCAGACATCACCAGCAGCAGTGGAAATCAGCACGGGATCGCACTCTCAGGTCCTGCAAGGGTCCCGCCCGCGCTTGAGTTTCCACGTTAACAGGAAGCCATGTGTGAGGAGGGACTGGGGCCACGGCAGGGCCTGTGAGCTTTCATTGGCTCACAGATCCTGTGCTGACTTTCATCACTAACGCTGCTGTCAGCTGCAGATCAACATCAGGCATTGGACCGGCCATTGGGGAAGAGTGGGCAGAGCGTGCACAGGTTGTCACTTCTTCTCTATCCTCTCCCATCACTGAACTTACCTAAGAGAAAAGTGTAGCCCCTGTCATCAGCCTGCCCTCTCTTCCCACCAGTTGTCATCCACTTATCGCCTGAGGCCCAAAGGGAAATGTTGCAGCTGACCCTAATCAAGGGGATGTGTGGATGGGGGCTGTTTGACGGGAGGGATCAGATTCAGGAAGGGTTTGAGGGTTGGATCGGCTGTGGAAGGTGAGAGGGGGGATGCAAGAGAGGAGCTAGGGGTGAGAGTATCATCTGGAGGGGGGGTATGTGAGAAAAGAGAGAGGAAGGGGATGACAGATGATCATTTGGGGTTACAAAAATGGCTTCGAGGTGAGAGAGGTTCAGTGGGGAGGATGTAAAAAGCTGGAGTGGGTGAGCGAGCGGCTAGGCTGGCAAGGGAAGAGGAATTGGGGATGTAAGAGGGGATCAGCCGGAGGGGCAGAGGTTGAGAGAGGGGATGGGTTGGAGTGCAGGAATGGTGAGTGGAGGGATTGTTGGAGGCGAACTACACCCCTGCTAATTTGGTTTGGTTGTCCTCTGGGGTCGTGTGAATTTTCAAATGCTAAAATGGGGTCACATTGGCTAAACGTTTGGGAAGCCCTGCTTTAAGCTGTGTGCTGTATCTGACATGGATATATAGTACAAAGCCTAAAGACAGAGATACAAAAATATATTACACTGTATCACATGGATATACAAAAGTAAGATCTCACTCATACACGCAACTCAAAGATTACAATAATGATACGAATGTAACATGACGGTCATAACATTATCTTTGAGTTGCTTGGATGAGTAAGATTTTATTTTTTGGTATTTTGCATTTCTCACTCACTAGGTTCACTTTATAGCATTGTTTCACATGGATATACAGCATAAAGCCTAAAGACTGAGTCACATACAGTATGTGTAGAATATATTTGCCTGTAAGAGTCCCACTCTGGAGGTTGCGTGCTGCATATCCATGTGATACATATATTTGCCTGTACGAGTCCCAGTCTCTAGGCTGCGTGTTGCATACAGAAATGAAATGAAAAGGAGCAACGGTCCACCCAGTCTGCCCAGCAAGCTTATGGAAGTTTCTGCCGCGCCATGCAGGTCACCCCCATACTTATCAATTTCCCAGATCGTCAAAGTCAGGGCCCTTGTTGCTTCCTGTCTGAGTCCAATTCCCTGTTACCTTCTGCTGTAGAAGCAGAGAGCAATGTTAGAGTTGCATCAAGAGTTTTAGGCTTATTGGTTAAGGGTATTAACAGCTGCATCTGCAAGATATCCCTATGTTTGTTTTCCCAGACTGCCAAATTCAATATCCTTGTTGCTTGCTGTCTGAATCTATTTCCCCTATTCTTCTTTTCCCCCTGCTGTTGAAGCAGAGAGCAATGATGGCGTTGCATCAACAGTAGGAAGGCTTATTGGTTAAAGGTAGTAACCAACTCACCAGCAAGTTACCCCCATGCACTCAATTCTTCATTTCCATCCTCTAGTCTTTAGGAATCCAGTGTTTATCCCATGCCCCTTTGAAATTTTTCAGTTTTTGTCTTCTCCACCTCCTCTGGAAGGACATTCCAGGCATCCACCACCCTCTCCATGAAGAAATATTTCCTGATGTTGGGTCTGAGCCGTCCTCCCTCATTTCATGACCCCTAATTCTACTGATTTCTTTCCCACGGAAAAGGTTTATTTATTTTATTTATTTAAATTTTTTTTATACCGGTGTTAGTGTGTACATCACATCGGTTTACATTATAACAGTAGCTTGGAAAATACATTAAACAGGGATGTACATTAAACAGGGAAGTAATAAGGCATGGGCCATGTGAATGCATAGAGAGGCATAGAAATATAGAGTAACTGGCAGAAGGTTCAGAACCTAAGAAGATAAGGTTCAGAGTGCCGATTACTAACATGTTGCAAATATTAATGTATAATGAGGTAGATAACAATAAACATATGTTAATTTTATACAATATGTACAGGAGTGCATAGATGCACAGATTTGCATGGTATTAAGGATGGAGGGTAGTAAGCTAAGGGGAGGACAGAAAATGGTCTAGGGGAAGGGAGGTGGTTAGTCGGGGAATGCTTGTGTGAATAGCCATGTTTTTAGTTTCTTTCTAAATTTGAAATGGCAGGATTCGAGACGTAGTGTTGATGGCAGGGTGTTCCAATGTGAGGGGCCTGCAATTGATATGGCACGTTCTCTTGTAGTGGAAAGGTGTGCCATTTTTAGAGAGGGTACATGAAGAGATCCCTTGTTGATTGACCTGGTGGGGCGATTTGACTGTGTAGAGGTGAAAGGGTGGTCAAGCCAGTTAGAGTGGTGGGAGTGAATGGCTTTGTGGATAATTGTGAGCGTTTTATACAGGATGCGAGAGTGGATGGGGAGCCAATGCAGGTCTTTAAGAATGGGGGTTATATGGTTGGTTTTGCGGACCTTTGATATGATTCTTGCCATGGCGTTTTGGAGCATTTGTAGTGGTTTTATGGTAGAGGAGGGGAGTCCTAGGAATAGTGAATTGCAGTAATCCAGTTTTGATGATAGGGTGGTTTGGATAACAGTTCGAAAGTCATGGGCGTATAGTAAGGGTTTGAGTTTCTTTAGCACCATAAGTTTGAAGAATCCGTCTTTAAGGGTGGAGCTGACGTGTTTCTTCATGTTTAGTTATTGGTCAATAAGAACTCCCAGGTCTCTGACAGAAGGTTGTGCGGAGACGAGATTGAAAGCTGGGTCAGAGGTTAATGAAGGCTTAGGGGTGGAGTGGTGAGAGATGAGTAGTAGCTCGGTTTTATTAGTGTTTAGTGCAAGATGGAGATTGGTGAGAAGGGAGTTGACTGCTTTGAGGCAGGTTTCCCAGTGGGTTAAGGCATCGGATATGGAGGTGTGTATAGGTATGACGATTTGAACATCGTCTGCATATAGAAAGAATTTTAGTTTGAGATCTGACAGAAGATGACATAGTGGGGTGAGGTTGTTGTTTGTTGTTGATTGTGCATTATTAAAACTTCTCAGGTATCTGAAGGTCTGTATCATATCTCCCCTGCACCTCCTCTCCTCAGGGTATACATATTTAGGTCCTTCAACCTCTCCTCATAAGTCATTTGATGGAGACCACCCAGCATTTTGGTTGCCCTTCTCAGGACCACCTCCATCCTGACATTGTCCCTTTTGAGATACGGTCTCCAGAACTGAACACAATACTCCATGTGAGGCTTCATCAAGGACCTATATAAGGGTGATTATCACTTCCTTTTTTTTAACTAGTTATTCCTTTCTCTATGTAGCCCAGTATTCTGCTGGCTTTAGCTATCGCTAGATACTATCATCCTAAGTTCCCTCTCTTGCTCCATGCATAACAGTCCTTCATCTCCAACAGATATAGCTCTTTTGCATTACCGTACCCCAGATGCGTGACTCTACACTTCTTGGCATTGAATCCCAGCTACCATATCTTTGACCACTGTTCAACCTTCCTTAAATCACAACTCATTCTCTCTATTCCCTCTGGCGTATCCACTCTGTTGCAGATCTTAGTATCATCCACAAATAGACAAACTTTACCTTCTATCCCTTCTGCAATGTCACTTACAAAGATATTGAACAAAATCAGTCCCAACACCGATCCTTCTGGCAGTCTGTTTAACACCGTTTTCACTTCAGAGAAGGTTCCATTTACCATCACACGCTGTCTTCTGTCCATCAACCAGTTTGTAATCCAGGCCACCACCTTGGCTCTCACTCCCAAGCTTCTCATTTTATTCACAAGCCTCCTATTTGGGACCATATCAAAAGCTTTGCTGAAATCCAAGTAGATCACATCAAGCACTCTTCCTCAATCCAATTCTTTAGTTACCCAATCAAAAAAATCAATCAGATTTGTCTGACAGGACTTTCCACTAGTGAATCCATGTTGTCTTGGGTCCAGCAATACTCTTGCCTGTAGTTGACTTCTTTTCCTTCAGCAGAGTCTTCATTAATTTACCCACCACTGAGGTGAGGCTAACAAGTCTGTAGTTTCCGGCCTCCTCTCTGCTACCACTCTTGTGGAGCGGGACCACCGCCACTCTTCTCCAATCACTTGGCACCACTCCCGTTTCCAGGTATCTATTGAACAGGACACGCAGCAAACCCGCCAGCACATCTCTGAGCTCTCTCAGTATCCTGGGATGAACCTCATCCGGCACCATGGCCTTGTCCACTTTCAGTTTTCCTTGCTCATCCTATACATTCTCTTCTGTAAATGGAGTTTCATCTACCCCATTTCCACCAATGTTCTTGTCAACCAGCAAAGGTTCTTCTCCAGGGTCTTATTCAATGAACAATGAATTGAAGTATTTGTCTAATATTTTGCCTTTTCTTCATCTCTCTTCATACATTGATCATTGTCACCTTTTAATTTCACTATACCACTTTAGACCTCTCTCTGATATATCTGAAAAATGTTTTGTCACCTCCCTTTACCTCTTTGGCATTCCTTTCTTTTGCCTGACTTTTAGCTTTCTTGATTTCCTTCTTTGTCTCCCTCAGTTTCATCAGATATTCTTCCCTGTGTTCCTCCTTTTGGGATCCTTTATATTTCTTGAAACCTGTTCTTTTGCTTTTTATTTTATCAGCCACCTCCTTTGAGAACCAGATCAGTTTCTTATTTCTTTTACTTTTGTTTACTCTTCTAACATAAAGATTTGTTGCTTTTGTAATTGCTTCTTTTAGTTTGGTCCACTGTTGTTCCACCTCTCCCATTTTCTCCCAGTCTTCTAGTTCTACTTCCAGGTATTTCCCTTTTTCGACAAACTCTGTATTTTTTAATTCAAAACCTGGGTCTTCGTGTGACTTCTTTGCATTGTACTTGCGATATCAAACCATACCGTTTGATGATCACTACTGCTGAGGTGGGCTCCACCCAGACATTAGAGACATTATTTCCGTTAATGAGCACCAAGTTGAGAATCACATCTTCCCTCGTGGGTTCCATTACCATCTGTTGAACATGCACTATCTTTCTACTTCTGATAGATTGCGCAGAAGGGATTCTCCAGTCTACATCCGGCAGATTAAAATTCCAACAATCAACACTTTTTACTTCTTTCCCACCATCTGGATGTCCTTGAATAGATCTCTGTCCAGTTCTTCCAATTGAGTCAGAGGCCTGTAAACCACTCCCGTATAAATGGATGCACCATCCTCTTTTTTTAGGACAGCCCATAATGCTTCTTTTCTACTCCACATTCCATAAAGTTCAGTTGCTTGTACATTGTTTTTGACATAAAGAGCTACTCTTCCCCCTTTTCTGTCCTCTCTGTCCTTCCTTAACAAGTTATAGCCCGGTATGGTCATATCACAATCATGCGAACCCGTGAATCATATCTCTATAACAGTAACAATGTCCAAGTCCCCCTCCACCATTAGGGCCTGCAGGTCTGTGATTTATTGCCCAAACTGCAAGCATTGTAGTCATAGCTTTCCAATATTTTTCTCTTGTTTTGTTGCTTTTCTAGTCACCTTTTCTGGTTTGTTAAGGTGACTGATTTTATTTTCTCCTCCCACTTCCTGTATTGCTGCTTGGGGGTGACATGGCAATTTAATTGACCATTTCCTGCCACCCCCATTCTTTAGTTTAAATGCCTGATAATATATGCTCTGAATTTCTCTCTTAGCATCTTCCTTCCTCTACAAACAAACGTAGGCAATCCTTACCATAAAGCCTTTTACTGCTCCATACATGACCTCAGCCTCCAATGTATCCAAAACCACTTTCTGTACACCAAGTTTTAAGCCAGGAATTTAAATTATCTATATGGCATAGCTTCTCATTTCTCTTTCCATGATCAGGTAATACTTCAGAAAAGGCAATAGACTTTGCAGTGTGTCTTATTACCTTTCCTAGATTTTGAAATCTTTTTGTACTTCATGGATATCATGTCTTTTGAGGTCACTGATCCCCAGCTGGATGATAAAACTGATATCAATGGCAAAATCTATCCCCCCTGCGCACACGGATTATAAAATCCATGGCACATGTGCGCACGGCCCCCAGATTTTATAAAGCATGCAGCCACATGCACAAGTTATAAAATATGTGCGTCCATGTGCGTGTGCTGGGTCCTGCACACGTGCTTTTTAAAAAATCTATCCCTTAATCATTAAGCCTGATACTTTTTGTTATGAGTGCCGCCCGCAGCAGACCCGCGGCAAAGCCCTCTCACCTTCTTGTACGGACTCCAGCTCCTGGTTCCTCTTCACTGGCGGCGGTGGGCCGCCAGCTGCGACCTTGGGTCGCCTGTGGCTCTGCCATGGTCCCCAGTGTTGACAGCCAAGATTGTCCCTGCTCGTCGGGCCTCTCCGCATGGCTTGCGGAGAGATTCCACCATCGACGCCACACGCATCGCTGACTCTTTTAAAGGGCCTGCTGCGGGAACCTGGCCACAGTCCCAGATGCTGACGTCAGACTCTTCAGCGTATATAAGCTCAGGCCTCGCTCCATAGCGTTGCCTTTGCAACAGGTCTCCTCGTATTCATTGCTGATAGAGAATCGTCTCTACGTTGTGTTCCTCGTTCCTGCCCTGTCTATGTGGTGGACTGACTTTCTGGATTTTGACTCGGCTTTGTTTGACTACTCTTCAGCCTATCTCCAACCCTGGACCTTCGCTATGTTTGACAATGCCTGCCTTCTCCGTGTCCTGACCATTGCCTTGATTGACTACGCCTGCCTTCTTCGCGCCCTGACCATTGCCTTGATCAACTACTCTACAGACTATTCCATGTCCAGAGTTCTACATTACTTGCCACGATCCTAGCTTGCCGCCAGCCCTGACTCCTGCCTGTCAGTGACTCCTCCTCCAGCCTATTTCCTGGATGTGGACTTACAAGGCTTCGGCCTTTCTTTGCTCAGGCGCCTTCAGTTATCTCCTGTTCCATTGGTGCCTGAATTCCTGTACCGAACCCAGTCCAGGGTAGGACTATGCCACCTATCGACTGCTGTCTCTGGGCTGAACCGCCTTACTTCACGAACCAACCTCGAGGCCCACCTAAGTCCTGCCGGCCCAGGCACCCAAAGGCTCAACCCGTGGGGAACGAGGGCTGGTATAGGTGAAGCTCCAGCAGCCTCTATCTTCAGCCCACTCCATCTGTCGATGGTGGGGACCCGTAGGTCCCTACCTACGGGTTGCATCAACCCCACCTCGGCCCAAGGGTCCACCTCCGACGCACAGGTTGCAAAGCCATGGACTCAGTGGAGCCGCGAGCCCTCCAGGCCATCCCAGGCCTGGCCGCTAAGGTACAAGAACAACAGCAGTTTTTTGAGGCACTGGCCTCTTCCATGCATCGTCTCCACGCCCGGCTTGATGCCATTACAAATAACTCAGTTCCTCTTCCAGCTCCTCCTCATCCACAGCCACCTCCATCGATGCCTCAGCCTTGTTGGCACTTCCAGTGCCCCTGCGTTTCAATGGCGACTCTAGACTCTGCAGAGGGTTTATAAACCAATTTTACATGCAATTTGCTCTACAGCCCTCAGTCTTCCAGGACGAGTTGACTAAAGACACCTTTATCCTTTCCCGCCTTGAAGGGAAGGCATTGGCCTTGGCTTCTCCCATGTGGGAACGCTCGGACGCTTTGCTGAAAGAACTAGCTCAATTTATGGCTGTATTCAGATGAACCTTTGATGATTCTGGGCAATATGCCAAGGCAAGCACCAGCTTACTACACCTTCGACAAGGTCAAAGAAGTCTCTTTGATTATACCATTGAGTTTCAGACTTTGGCTACTGAGCTCGCTGCCTCTGAGCTATCTACCTGGTTGGACTCTCCCCACAGCTAAAAGATGAGCTGGGTGCATGGGAGCTCCCTTCCTCTTTGGAGGACGTTATAGACTTGGTAGGCCAAATCGACCATAGTCTTCAAGAGCGTCACTAGGAGAGTCGGATGCCAAGAAACCTATGTGGGTTCGCTCCCGTTCACCATCCATTTCCAACCCTGCTTTTGGCAGTGATACCAGAGTGGTCAAGACGGAGGAGCCTATGCAGTTGGGTCATGGACAGCCGACACCGGAAGAGCAACTCCGACGGAGACAAACCGGTCTGTGTGTCTGTATTACGGAGCACCTGGCCACCATCTACAGACTTGCCCTATCCATCCGGGAAATCCTTGGCCCGAGTTCAGAAGGGGTCCTGAACTTGGGTGCGACTTCTCCGGCCTCTCAGTTATCTGTGCCAGTTACTCTGATCTGGGATTCTCGATCCTTCCTGTTTCTTGCTCTGGTAGACTCTGGAGCAGGAGGTAATTTTATTCTCAAGGACCTTGTTCAGCTTTTGGGTATAAAGACCGTTTCACTTGGCACATCACTATGCATTGCTTCTATCTATGGAGAGCCGTTACCCGGCCGAATTTCCTTGACTACGGAACCTGTCCAGTTACGCACTGGGGCTTTACATACCGAGGAACTTGAATTACTAGTATTGAAGAAATCCATCCATCCCATAGTGCTTGGACTCCCCTGGCTACAGAAGCATTCTCCCCAATTCAACTGGGGTTCATTGCAACTGGTGGAGTGGGGTCCCTCCAGTCACCAGTCCTGTCTTCAAAAAGTGACACCACCTCCTGTGGTCCCTCTGGCTACTACGTCCTCTAGCATGTCTGCTTCGTAGGCGGCCATTGAGGACGTGTTCTCAAAATAAAAGGCCGACCTCCTTCCGCCTCTCCGAAGGTTTGATTGTCCAATCGACCTCCTTCCAGGAACCACACCTCCTCGTGGATGCACCTACCCTCTGTCTCTGCCCGAGACACAGGCAATGAAGGAATATATCCAGGAAAATCTTGCAAAGGGATTCATTCGTCCGTCCACGTCTCCCGCTGGGGCGAGATTCTTTTTTGTGACCAAGAAGGACAGGTCACTTAGGCCGTGTACTGACTACCGCATCCTCAACGCCATCACTCGTAAGGATAAATATCCCTTGCCGTTAATATCCAAATTATTTGACCGTCTCCAGGGTGCCTCCATATTTACGAAGCTGGATTTACGTGGGGCATATAACCTGGTAAGAATTCGTCCCAATGACATCTGGAAAACTGCCTTTAACACCCGGGTCGGGCACTATGAATACTTGGTGATGCCCTTTGGTGTCTGTAGTATTCCAACGAATGATGAATGAAATCTTCAGAGACCTACTGTACACCAAAGTAGTGGCCTATCTGGACGATATCCTCGTCTTTTCCATCCTCCAGCATCTCCGTGAAAACCATCTGTTTGCGAAATTGGACAAATGCCTGTTTGAGAAATCCAGTTTACCTTTTCTTGGCTATATAATCTCTCGGTAGGATTTCTCTATGGACCCAGCCAAACTAAAGTTAATCAGAGATTGGCCACAACCTGTGGGCCTCAAAGTGCTCCAGCCCTTCTTGGGATCCCTCAACTACTATCGTCACTTCATCCCACACTATTCTACCTTGGCTGCTCCATTGACAGCCTTGACCCGTAAAGGCCAAGACATGCGAAATTGTCCCTCTGAGGCCATTACCGCCTTCCATCGTCTGAAGGAAGCCTTCCAGAAGGGGTCCTGACTGCACCATCCTGACCCGAACCGCCTGTTTCTAGTTGAAGTTGACGCCTCCGCCATTGGGGCTGGAGCGGTCTTAAGTCAACGCACTGCCTCTGGCACTGTGGTTCCTTGTTCCTTCTAGTCCAGAAAATTTTCATCTGCAGAGCAGAATTACAGCGTCGGGGATCGTGAGCTACTCACCATAAAATTGTCAATCGAAGAGTGGCGCCCGTGGCTAGAGGGCGCACAACACAAATTCACTGTGTTCACTGATCATAAGAATCTGGAACATTTAAGTCAAGCACAACGTCTCAACGCCTGCCAGGCTTGATGGGCCTTGTTCTTCTCCAGATTCGATGTCAAACTTCGTTATCGCCCAGCCGATAAAAACCTCCGGCAGACACCCTATCACGATCTTTCAAGCCCGAAGACACTCCATAACAACCAATTCATATAATCGACCCAACCTATATTTACTTATCTTCCACTCATCCAGTTCCAGCTAGGAAGACAGTCATGCCCAGACGACTCCGAGAAAAGAGTTCTTCGATGGGCAAATGATTCCAAATTCGCTGGTCACCCAGGATGAGCATGAACCGTGGCACTGCTCCAGCGGTTCTTCTGGTGACCTCCCATGGTCTCCGACGCGAAAGCGTACGTCGAATCCTGTAATGTATGTGCACAGCAAAAAACCCCGGTCGGACGACCTTGGGGTCGCTTACAATCACTTCCAGCACCCAAAGAACCGTGGACTTATTTATCTATGGATTTTATTGTGGACCTGCCGCCTTCTAAGGGTCACACCCATTTTGTACACACCCATTTTGTACCTGTACCGGGCCTACCATCTGCTCCAGAGCTAGCACGATTATTCTTCCATCATATCTTCAGACTGCACGGCTTACTCACGGACATTGTTTCAGACCGAGGTCCTCAATTTGTTGCCAGTTACTGGCAGTCCCTTTGCCAAAAGTTCAGCATTAACATCATCCTCACAACCGCCTATCATCCCCAAGCCAACGGGCAAGCTGAGCGGATGAATCGCTGCTTGAAGGCCTTCCTGTGCACTTACATCAATGACCAACAAGATAACTGGTCAGACCTCTTATCCTGGGAGGAGTTTTCTTTTTTAATTTTTAATTTATGCATTTTTATACAACTTACAAGCATCCACTTGTTAATGAAATCTCAAATACAGAGATACAAAATAATTACAACAAAGAAAATTAAATCAATTCACACAGCATCATCATCTGTATTATAATCAAATAGAAGAAATACTGGGAGAGCATACAATTAGAGTGATATCAATCCAGTAGAAATATAATCTCAAGATTATCTGGTGATCTGAACAGGCCCCTCACTATTTAAAGTACTCACCAACAGCAGGTCTATATGGGATTAGAGTGAGTGTCCAGACAGGATCTAAGCTGTGTTGGGTCAAAAAAGACATATCTCTATCCCTGAAAAAACACACAGCACTTGCAAGGAAATTGCAATTTAAAAGTTGCTCCCTTTTGTGCTACTTCCTCCTTCATATTTAGAAATAATTTTCTTCTTAGTTGTGTCTGCTTAACCAGGTCTTGGTAACACCACAAGCATTGTTTGAAAATATTATTCTTGTCCATCAGGAAAGCAAATGTGACTAATAAAGGTCTGCGATGTGAAACTGCCATTTCCTGTGATGATTCCAATAAAGTTGTTAAATCTGGTATAACTTGATCTTCTATGTTATCCCAGTTATTTTCAGTAGGATATAGATAATACACCTTTGTGATGACTGGCTTGAGTTCTTCTGAACTTTCAAAATTTGAGACACATACAACTTATTCTAACGGAGCAATATTTCTTAACACAGGAAAATTTAAGAATCTTAAGTTGAGATTGTTTTCAATTTTTTCTAACCTCTTATTTACCTCATTATCATTCAAAATTATGGCAGATTGAATTTTTTTCACCTCAACAAATCATGTTTCCATTTTTTCAGTTTTATTATTTTGCATAGCAATTTCAGTAGCATTATGTTTCACTTGCTGTTTAACCTCCAGAACTTCCTTAGTTAAACCCAATATGGCTTTTTCCAAAGACTAGAGAGCATTCCAAATAGAGGAAAGTGTTATCTCAGGTACAGTCATAGACAATTTCCCTTGCTTAAAGGCTTCCTGGATCGCCTCTCTTCCCACACCCGCTGCTAGACTGGTGCCATTACTAAGGCTCGAGGGTTCTAGCATAGCTACAAAGTCCAGCCCTTCTCCCCCAACTGCTCCACCGGGCTTTACCTTGGCTTCTTGCTCCTGAATGGTAAGTCCTTGCGATGTTACACCTTGTCCGACTGCTCCTGCCTCTCTTCGGAGTACCTCCGTTGGGCTCACAGTTCCTCGCATCTTTAGTTCCTCATCTCAGCCTGGTGGCGCCGGTCTCTCTGGTGATCCGGAGCTTAATGATGTCTCAGTCAGGGAAGCAAGCTCTCGTTCCACAGCTTGTTCCTCAGCAACATGAAACACGATATGGATCTTCATTGCTGGAGGAAGTTTGAGACTGTAGAGATTGCCCAGATGTCGGAGGATGGGGAATGGTCCGACCTAGCGTGGAGTGAAGTGAGCAGATGGCAACTTCAATCTAAGGTGCTTTGTAGACAACCAGACCTTATCACCAGGCTTGAGTTCAGGAGCCTTGCCATGATGAATGTCATAGTCTCGTTTTGCTCGAATTCCAGCTTTGATGATCATCTCCTTTGTCTTCTTCCAAAGTTGTTGAATCTCATCAGCAGTGGCTTGTGCTGCCGGGGACGACACTGAAAGCGGAAGTGGCAAAGGTAGTGAAAGTAGTTGTCCATATACCACATCATTTCCGTTGCTCTTCTCCAATCTGAACAGACCCAACCTCCATATCCTTTCCTCATTGGGGAGCTGTTCCATCCTCTTTATCATTTTGGTCACCCTTCTCCGTAACTTTTCCAATGCAACTATATCTTTTTTGAGATGCGGCGACCAAAACTACACACAGTACTCAAGGTGAGATCTCGCCATGGAGAGATACAGAGGCATTATGACATTTTCTGTTTATTCACCATTCCCTTTCTAATAATTCCTAACATTCTGTTTGCTTTTATCATCACCACTGTACACTGAACCGAGGATTTCAAAGTATTGTCCATTATGACGCCCAGGTCCTTTTTCTCGGCAGTAATCCCTAAGATGGAAGCTAACATCGTGCAGCTACAATGTGGGTTAATGATGTCTCACTTTGCACTTGTCCACATTAAATTTCAACTGCCATTTTGTAAGCCCAATCTTCCATTCTTGCAAGTCCTCCTGCAATTTATCACAATCCGCTTGTGATTTAACTACTCTGCGGTCCTGCACAGCTCTTCCTGCTTCCTCCTAGGCGCTGGCGCGCTTCTCTTTGCAAGATTTAAAGGGCGAGGCACAGGAAGTGTGCTGGCCCCATCTAGGGAGTGGACTTCCTGCTCCAGCCCTATAAAGGGCTGCTCCGTCAGTAAGTCTTTGCCTTGCATCGGAGTTGCTTCACTCTGGAGGCTCCTGCCTGCCAGAGCTCTGTCAGGTCTTCTTCGTCTTCTCCATGGAGTTCTGGTTGTCACGCCATGTCAAGTTATGTCTTCGTTGCCTGAGGTCCTCGTCCAGGTGTCCTGGTGTCTCGCTTTGATCCTCCGTTTCCTGATGTTCCAGGTTCCTTGATGTCCTGCTCCTGTGTCTTCGTCTTCAGCGCTCTTGAGCCTTCTGGTCCTGTAGGCCGGGGGTCCCTCGGATGATGTTGTGTCCGAGTTTGGACTAGCCTGTAGGTGGACAGATATCCTGTGCTCCTGAGCTATCATGTCCTGCCAGCCATTGGTGGAGCTTTGGACGACATCGGCTCTGTCATGGCGATATTAAGTTGGAGGTCCCGAAAGTTTCCAAAAGTAAAAAAAAAAAAAAATGTGAAGTCGGCCCACGGCTGTCGGGTCGAAAACCGGATGCTCAATTTTGCCGGCGTCCGGTTTCCGAGCCCGTGGTGTCAGCGGGGTCGAGAACAGACGCTGGCAAAATTGAGCGTCGGCTGTCAAACCCTCTGACAGCCGCCGCTCCGGTCCAAAAGGAGGTGCTAGGGACGTGCTAGTGTCCCTAGCGCCTCCTTTTGCCTGTTTTTACTGCCGGGCCTAATTTGAATAGTGAATCGCGCGCACAGGAGAGAAGGCGTTCTCCCGCTCTCCCGTGGACTTTACTGTATCGGCCTGAATGTTCTCAAATCTTTTTTAATGCTAAAGCAGGCATATGGTCTTCTAAATAACCAGTATTTTTCATGGCTGCAATTATGTATTGTATTGAGGCTCCTAAAGTGATCTTTAGTGACTTGCAAAGCATTTGGAAAGCAGGCTTCTGGGTTTTATAAGCGCATGAAACTGTTCACGGTGTGTTGGCACTGAAAAAGTATGGGACTTAGATTTGAACATGGAACTGGATGGGTTTCTTGGTTTATGTGTTTCTCTTTCCGCCTCCTTAACACAATCCATGTTTTTTCTTGCAGACAGAGCCAAGGTGGCACCTAACAGTAATGCAACTTGCTCTTCTTGTATTTTACCAACAAGGGTTCTTTGTCTCCTGTATTGTTCTAATTTATAGGCCTATTGGAGTGGGGTCTGGGAACGTATATTGGATATTTTGAGGATAAAAGTTCCACTTTCCTACACTATTGTTATTTTTAAATCCTTGGCTCAGGATGTGTCTTTATCCAAATCAGAGCAGCACCTATTTGATTTTATGTTATCTGTTGCTTTGAAGCTTATTTTATCCCATTGGAAAAGTAATTCCTTTTTGTCAGTGGATTTATGGTGGAATGTTTAATGCTTTCATTCCAGGTCTGAAATTGCAGCACGTCAGGTCTCCTCAGAAAAAATGATGTGGGACCCTATTCTTTTGTATTCTGCTTAACTATATTGACTTTTCTTTATTTGCAATTCCTTCCATTAGCTGATTGCTCCTCAGCCTAGTTATGTATTCATGAGCGGAGGCTCTGCTGTTCTATTTTTTGTTGTTATTGTTTGTGTATGATTTGTTGTTTTCTTTTGTATATGCTGAATAAAAAATTATGAACACAAAAGAAACATTTTGAAGTCACGCTCATGACATGTATATTTGTGATTGGTTGCAGGATTTCCTTCATGTAATTCATCATGCTTGGCCTGACATAAATGGAATATGTGTCGCACTGTTTCAATAAGTTTAGTATAAAATCTTGCATCACACCTGCTAGTTCAAGCATAGCACATACCGTTTTTCAGTCTCCCTGAAGCAGGGTTAGCAGAAGCTTGAGGTGGCTCTTCCTTGCATGGTGTTCAGCCTGTGGGCTGTGGCTCTTTAAGTTCAGCTCTCTTGGTGACTACGTCTGTCTCACACAGGAGCCCAGTCCAAGCCAATCTTAAGAATATAAGAAGTTGCTGTATTGGGTCACACTGAAGGTCCAGTAAGCCCAGCATCCTGTTTCCAACAGTGGCCAATCCAAGTCAGAAGAACCTGGCAAGATCCCAAACAGTAGCAGATCCTGTGTTGCTAATGCCCAGGGATGGGTCATAACACTGAGGCATTATGACATTCTCCATTCCTTTCCTAATAATGCCTGATTGCTTTTTTGACCGTCGCAGCACACTGAGCTGAGGATTTCAAAGTATTGTCCATGAAGTCACTCAGATCTTCTTCCTGGGTGGTAATGCCTAATATGCTACCTAAAATCGTATAACATCTTCTTAAACTACACATCGAACGTAATTCCTTTCCTCGGGTAATAGGAAAGTAAGAAAAGCTGCTGCCTGACTGCTTCGAGGGTTTTGTCATGGAATGGAAACACAAAATTAAAGAAAAAGCTGACATTTCAGGCTGCTTCTAGGTGAATGATATAGCTAACTTTGCTGTGGGTGGAGGAGTAGCCTAGTGGTTAGTACACCCCCATCACTATACTCTTCCCCAACACACAAGGAATTTCCACCCATAAAGATTCAATTGTGCATTTACTCTCTTGTATGATCTTTATCCTATTGGACTCTGTGCCAATCCGGACATAAAGTGCCACACCCCCACCAAGTTGATCCTCCCTATCATTGCGATATAATTTGTACCCTGATATAGCACTGTCCCATTGGTTATCCTCCTTCCACCAGGTCTCTGTGATGCCAATTATGTCAAAATCATCATTTGCTGCTATACACTCTAACTCTCCCATCTTACTTCTTAGACTTCTGGCATTGGCATACAGACATTTCAAAGTGTCTGGGATATTTTGGAATTTTTAACTCAGGTGGCTCTTTACTCTGCAGCACACAGCCTACAATCTGACACACAGAGATACATATTACACACACTTTGTATCACATGGATATAGGAAGCAGCCTAGCGACTTTTAAGGCCATGATATGAAACTCCTAGGGGCAGGCTGAGAAGCAATATCAGGAAACCTTTCTTCACAGAGAGGGCAGTGGCAGCTAAAAAGACAACAGAGATTAATAGAACATGGGATAAGCACAGAGAATCTTTAGCTGCCAAAGTGGCATTGTCTAAGTGTTCATAGCGCAGTAAGGATGCCAGAATGTAAGGCAAAGAGGTTAATGTAAAACGATAAACACAGGCCTCCAGGACATAGCCAGGTCTGTAATAACTATTTATTTATAGATATTTCAAATTCCACCTTATAACTACAAGAAGAGATAAGCATAGCACTTCACATAGAGCAGAGTTGCTTACCTGTAACAGGTATTCTCCGAGGACAGCAAGATGTTAGTCCTCACACACAGGTGACATCATCGAATGGAGCCCAACACGTCAGAGTTTCTAAAACTGACTGAGCCTCTCTGGGCATATTCCAGCATGCAATATACCATGTGGCCACACGGGGTCCCCTCAGTCTCATAACATAGCATTAAGAATAACATAATAAAGAATACAATCCACGAAGTGGAGACCCAACTCTCAGGGGAGGCGGGTGGTTCTGTGAAGCCTAACATCCTGCTGCCCTCACACATGGGTGAATCTGTAGCTATAGTTTGCCCCCCCCTCCCAACATAAAAGGGCACCTACAAAACAGCAAAGTAAGTGCCAACGGGCACAACAGCAACTAATTTTGTTGGTAACAAGGAGGGGGGGGGGGAGGCAGTCTGAAAAGAAAGAACTGGCTCTAGGTGGGAACAGAGTTGGAGAGTTGGGTTCTACACCTCAAACACATTCTGAAGGACAGATTGGCCAAACCTACTGTTGCATCAGCCATCCCTATCCAAACAGTAATGCAAAGTGAATGTGTGGAAAGAACGTCACGTCGCAGCTCTCCTCCATGGGGACTGTTCGCAAGTAGGCTACCAATGCTTCTATGGCTCTAACAATGTAAGCCTTGACATAGCCCCCAAGATCCAATCCCGCCTGGGTATAACAGAAGGAGATACAGCCTGCTAGCCAATTGGAAAGCATCTGCTTGGCATTAGTGATCCTCAACCTGTTCTGATCAAAAGAAACAAAAGTTGAGTGGACTGTCTATGGGATTCTGTCTGATCCAGATAGAAGGCTAATGTTCTCTTGCAGTCCAAACTGTGGAGGGCTTGTTCGCCTTGGTGAAAATGGGGCCTGGGAAAAAAATGTTAGCAGGATGATGGACTAGTTAAGATGGAAATCCTACACCACCTTAGATAGAAACTTATGGTGCATGTGTAAGAGCACCCTATCATGGAAAAGCTTCGTTTAAGATAGATAAGTCACTAAGGCCTGAAGCTCACTCACCCTATGAGCTGAATTCAACACCATGAAAAATATGACCTTCCAAGAGGGTACTTCAGGTCACAGGAGCCCAGTGGCTCAAAGGGAGCTTTCATCAGCTGGGCTACAACAACTTAGAGGTCTCAGGACACTGCAGGAGGCCATAGGGGAGGCTTCAACTGAAGCAGACCTTGCAGAAATTGAACAACTATAGGCTGTAAATAGATGGGCTTACCTTCTACATGTGCCAGTCGCACTTAGGTAAACCCTAACAGAGCTGGTTTTCAGACCATACTCCTAGAGGTGTAGAAGATACTCGGATAGCTTTTGTGTGGAGCAGAAGGGATCTAGGCCTTCTTGCTCACACCATACTGAAAACTTCCTCCACTTCAGTGCATAGGACTTTATGGTGGCAGGCTTTCTGGAAGCCACCAGGACCCAAGACACACCTTCCTAGAGATTGAGCAGTTGAGGAATCAGCCTCTCAATATCCAGGCAGTGTGTGACAGGGCCTGGAGGTTGGGATGCTGCAACTGGCTGTGATCCTGGGTAATGAGATCTTGGGAAATCCCCAGTCTGATCGAAGGAGTGGAAGCCAGACCTCTCTTGGCCAATGAAGGACTATGAGGATCATAGTCCCTTTGTTCTCACAAAGCTTCAACAAAGTCTTTGACACCAGTGGACTTAGAGGATATGCATACAGGAGGCCTTTGCCTCAATGGCGAGAGAAGATGTCTGATGCTGGCTTTGTGTGACTTGTACAAGAACAAAATTGAGGAGCCTTCCTGTTCCAAGATGCAGCGAATAGATCCAACTCTGGGCTTCCCTATAGGTGGAAGATCCAATTTGCCATCCCCTGGTCCAGAGACCATTCATGGGGTCAGAAGGAATGACTCAGCCTGTCTGCTGTCATATTCTCCTATCCGGCCATATATGTAGCTTTGAGCACCATTTCCTGGGAGAAGGCCCATGACCAAATCTGGATTGTTTCCTGACATAAGAGGTACGAGCCCATGCCTCCCTGCTTGCTGACATACCACACTGCCACTTGGTTGTTGGTTTCTATCAATACAATTTTGTTGGACAGCTGATCTCTGAAAGCCCAGAGTGCGTACCTGATAGCCTGGAGCTCCAGGAAGTTGATTTGACACAACTGTTCCTGGAAAGACCAAAGGCCCTGGGTTCTAAGCCCATCTACATGAGCTCCCCAAGCCAAGGTGGGGTTTGGAAGGGAAACCCACTATTTCAGCTTGTAATTGTCCTATCATCCAGACAAGGAGTCCCAGAGGGTCGGGGTTACTCAGATGCTGTCCCAAAGTCCCTGAGTGGCTTGGCACCACTGGGACTGTAGCATCCACTGGGCTGTTTGCATATGCAAGGGCGCCCTCTCCCCCATGCCAAAACCTCTCAACATATATCATTTAGAGACCGGGCTTTCTCTACAGCAGGACCATCTCTATGGAACTCCATTCTACCGGAACTTCGTCAAGAACTGTGCCTTCGAACATTCAGAAAAAGGCTTAAAATGTGGTTATTCAAACAAGCATTTCCAGACCCTATTTGAATCGCATATTTACGACAACCACAATCAGACATTCTTAGAATACCGTAAATATTGGCTCTTTTTGTTTTTTAAGTTTCTTTAGACTTTCCTCCACCCAGTTTTAGCATCCTGTTTTATTGTAACTTCAGAGTTTTTCATTTCACTTGTTACAGTTTTTCAGTTCTGTTCAGTTATTTATTTTAATTTACACCCCCTGTTAAATGTAAACCAGCATGATATGATTCTAATCATGAATGCCGGTATAGAAAAGCGTTAAATAAATAAATAAATAAATACTGGCTCACCTTTATCCACATGTTTATGTTCAAAAAGGAAGGAACTCAACATGTACTGTTGTGGCCATATGGCCCAACAACCTCGACATGTCCCAGGCTGAGAGCTGCTGGCTCATATGAATCTTTGCCACAATGGACACCAAGGTGACTGCCCGCAAAGGTGACAGTTGGCCTGAGCCATGTCTAGCAGGGCTATGATGAAGTCCAATTGCAGTGATGGGCTGAGAAAGGACTTGGGATAGTTCATGATGAACCCTAGTGACTCCAGCACCCAGATAGTCGACAACTGAAATAGGATGGTTTCTGCCATCTCCTGGAGAAATCCTGCAAAGAAGAGATCTTCCAGAGGAAATTTCCTTCTGTCGGCAGGATGAGACGGTTCTTGAGGGAGACCCACCGACACATCGTTGGAGACACTATGGTATCGTCCATTCAGGGGTCACAGGGGTCGTCCTCACAGCCCGATGGCAGAGATGGATTCCTGTGTGCTCTGCCAACTTTTCTGGCCATGGAGGCTCAGGCACCAGTACCAGCGCGGTCTCTGGACAAGCTTCATCCTCCAAGGAGCCGTGAGCCAACAACAGATCGGTTGAAGGCACCTTCGATACCCCGCAGGGATTCCAACAGTGGCTTGTGTAGAGAAGGTGCCGGTTATGGGTTTCGTTGGTGTTGCGACACCCAGATTCTGAATCGCCTTCTCCACAGCTATCTGTACGTGCATCTCCAACTCTTTCTCAAAGATCGCCAATGCCAATACTGACTGGAATCCAGGAGGTGTGATCACATCCTCTTCAGAACTGACAGGAGGATCCGTGACAGGCATCGTAGCCAGTGCAGACCACTGTGAACCCCAGGCATTGTTGGAAGACTAGTGGTCCTCACCACAGAGACGCTTCAGGATCATTGCAGCTGAAGCTAGTACATCCCCGTGCTTGGCACCATGCATCCACGGGGATCGATGCCCGTGCGCCTTCAGCTCCCCTTGACATTCGAATCAGTCCTTCCTTGGTGACAAGGTCAAAGACGACATGTCTTTGACCCGGGGAAGGCAAACGATAGTCTGTCTTTGGTGTCCCTGACAGCCACCGGCATCAACGTCTCAGTGTCCATCAATGCAGAACCATGGCTCCACGATGTTGATGCCTTGATGCTAATGTCGATGTACCAGCCTTCACTGACTCAAAGACTTGCTCGATCTTCTTGAACTGGATCTTCTTGAACTTCTTGAACTGGATCTTCTTGAACTGGACGTCTTTTGGGGTCATTTCGCACTTTTCTAGTCGTGTGATGCCCCCATGCAGAAGACGCATCAATCAATGGGATCTGTGATCAACATGGTTCTCGAGCACCAGGGGCAAGGCTTGAAACCAGACGAGGATATAGCACGAAATAAAAGGGACGACAAATCGAATTTGATGGCGGCAACCAACAATGACTGGTAGACACTGCCACTCCAGAGATGTCAGTGAAAGAAAACTTGCCAAAATGGCGAAAAACCTGACTAAGATGACTAAGGGGACCCTGCGTGGATGTGTGGTGTAATGGCATGCTCAAAGAGGCTCAGTCAAGGTACTAGAAACTTTGACATACATTTTCCATGCCGGGCTCCATCCAATGTCACCCAAGTGCGAGGAGTGCCATCCTGCTTTTCTCATAGAAAACATAATCCAATCAAAGAATTTACGAGAGTGCAAAAATCAAAACAAATAACGCTCAATCATGAAGAAATACAAAATAAGAGAGTGGTATCAGTGTTTTGTTTGCTGAATTTAATCTACTGGATTATGCCCCCCCTCAAGGTACTTTAGACAAAATCATTCATATCATTACATTGTAATCATCTACTGTCCCTCTTACACAGAGCCCTCAGAACTTTCTATATATAATATTTGTACAAATCCATAAAGCTTCAAAAGTGGCAATATCCACTCAAATTGTCAATTTATCTGTTTTTCAAAACTTAATGTGGTAAGCAGTCTTGCTTGAAATTTCAGCCATCTCATTTGCGTTGCATCTGACACCGATGGTGTTTTGGCAGACTGAACCTGCCTCAGGAGTAATATCTGACCAATTCTGTAATGGGACACAGAGTCTCAACATTTAGCCATGCCTGAAAGAAAAATTGTTTTTACCTGCTAACTTTCGTTCCTGAAGTACCATGGATCAGTTCAGACAAGTGGGTTTATGCATCCCTGCCAGCAGATGGAGGCAGAGAACAAAACTTTGAGGCACTGCTACATAACTGAGAATGCTACCTGCAGTCCCTCAGTATTGATCTGTACACAAGCCAAGATGTCTACCTTAAACCCCAATAAACCTGGGGCGAACAGAGACTTAAAGGTTGGGGCCCCCTGAAAACTAGGCCCTCTTAACCTAAACAAAATGCACATCTCAAACTATGTCCACTTCTCATTATTCGGAATAACTCACATATCAGCTCAGCAACATCCAGAAGCGAGGAAATCTTTCGAAAGATGGGGTCGGGTCTCTGGACTGATCTGTGGTACTTCAGGAACGAAAATTAGCAGGTAAGAACCAATTTTCCTTTCCTGTTCATATCCTGGATCAGTCCAGAGAAGTGAGATGTACCCAAACTCCTCTATTCTGAGCGGGAACTCCCTGGTCCAAGGATCAGTACCCGACTCTCTGAAACTCGCTACCCTTAAACCGCTATTAAAAAAACCTAATCTGGATCCAGCAAACCCAGCTAACTTTCGCCCCATCGCCAACCTCCCTTTCATCGCTAAACTCATGGAGAAACTTGTCAACACCCAACTCTCAGACTACCTAGATGATCACAAGATACTATTTCCTGCTCAGTTTGGATTCCGGAGATCACTAAATACTGAATCCCTCCTAATCTCGCTCACGGATAGCATACTTATGGGCCTAGACAAAGGACAATCATTTCTTCTGGCATTGCTCGACATATCAGCAGCTTTTGACACTGTGAATCACCCAATTCTCATCAACCGACTCTCAGACATCGGCATCTCTGGAACTGTCCTCAATTGGTTCAAGTCCTTCCTCAACAGAAATTACAAGGTCAGAATCAGCAACAAAGAATCCCTCTCCATCAGTACCACGCTTGGAGTCCCCCAGGGATCATCCCTCTCTCCGACGCTCTTTAACATTTATCTCCTGCCCTTATGCCAACTCCTCGCCGATCTAAAGTTAACCCATTTTATCTATGCCGATGACGTACAGATCCTCATTCCGATTACAGAATCCATATCCAAAACCCTCTCCTTCTGGAACAGCTGCCTACACTCCATCAACCTCCTCCTCTCCAGTCTCAATCTAGTCCTGAATATGACCAAAACAGAGCTCCTCCTCATCGTGCCGGAAGACAACAACCTCCCCACTTCCTCAACGATCTCAACGGCCCAAGTGAGAGACCTCGGCGTCATTTTGGACAACCATTTGTCATTAAAAAAAATTCGTCAACAATACAACTAAAGAATGCTTCCACAAACTTCAAGTTCTTAAAAGCCTTAGACCACTCCTCCACCTACACAACTTCCGCACGGTTCTTCAAGCTACTCTATTCTCCAAAGTCGATTACTGCAATTCCCTACTACTAGGCCTCCCCGCTACTACCACCAGACCGCTAAAAATGCTTCAGAACACCGCCGCAAGGATTCTAACCAACACCAATCGAGGAGACCATATCACACCCATTCTAAGGAATCTACACTGGCTTCCCATTAACTTCAGAATCCTTCACAAAGCACTCACCATTACACACAAGACCATCTATAAGCAGTCATCACTTGAACTAGCTATCCCTCTTCTCCTCCACACCTCCACCAGACCAGTTAGAGCAGCGTACAAAGACACCCTTCATGCTCCTCCCGCCAAGTCCTCCTCACACGCTACCATTAGGAAATGTGCCTTTTCCACAGCTGGACCCTCTCAATGGAACGCTTTACCTCCAGATCTACGCCAAGAACAATGCCCCCTGACCTTCAAAAAAAAAACTTAAGACTTGGCTTTTTAAACAAGCGTTTCCTTAAAAAACGGCAGGTTTTCACTGCTCCAACTGCGCCCAAGTTTCCCTTGTGACTACTCCTTCCCCACCCTTTTTCCCATCCCGCCCATCGTCCCTCCCTCCTTCACCCCTGATACCATAGCATAAGTAACATTAGATATAAGCTGTTCTGGTTTAATCTTCAATCTCATTCTCTTTTACCCTAGTTCAGTTCTTGGCACCTCCCTGTGCAATGTAGTTCAGCTCTAGGCTGCTCTCAAATAGGCGTTTTCCTGTACTCCAGCCAAGTTATTACTCCCTGTTAAATGTAATTTTCTTTTCTTCGAATGTTTGATGTAAACCGATGTGATATGACCTGTCATGAATGTCGGTATAAAAAAAGAATCAAATAAATAAATAAAAGATCCACATGTATCAGATCTCTGAAAGGCATTTGTCATCTTAAGATATCGCAAAAGAATTCTGCACACATCCAACAAGTGAAGCTCTCTCGCCATAGGAGCATCCACAGACAAATTCGGAAAGGCCAGTAACTTGATCACCTAGTTAAGGTGAAAGAAGGAAACCGCCTTAGGCAAAAAAGAAGGAACCATAAAGAAAGCCCCTCCTCCAAAAAATGCAGGAAAGGATCCCTACCTGACAAAGCTACCAGGAAAATAGCCTTCACGGTTCAGTCCTTTAGAGAAGCCCTCCTAACCAGTTCAAAGGGACAACCAAACAGCACCTGAAGAACTAAGTTCAGATTCCATGCTGGACGAATCTTCCAAACTAGAGGATGCAGATGTTTTGCACCCTTGAGGAAACAAACCACATCCAAATGAGACGCCAACGGTCTTCCCTAAATCCTACCTCCAAGGGAACCTAAGGCTGACACCTGAACCCAAAGGGAATTATAGGCCAAACCCTTAGCCAAACCGCTTTGCAAAAAGGCTAGAATCTGCGGAACATCCACCTTCAAAGGCTGTATCTTGTTCTGTGAACACCAGGATTCAAAGACTCTCCACACTTGGACATAAGCCAAAGACTTGGAAGGCCTCCTTGCCTGAAGCAAAGTTGCAATCACAGGCTCTGAATAACCTTTCAAGTTGAGCCGTCGCTTCTCAAAAGCCAAGCCACTAGACAGAAGTGATCGTCCAGGTCTAAAAATATGGGTCCCTGCCACAACAACTTTGACAGATGGGCCAAGAGAACGGGACCATCCACCACAAGACGAAGAAGGTCCGCAAACCATGGCCAACATGGCCACTCGGGTGCCACCAGAATCACCTTGCACGGATGAAACTTGATGTACCACAGCACTCAACTTACGAGAGGCCAAAGTGTAAGCACGCACAGCAACAGGTGTGTCGGACATAGTCGAATGAGAGCGTTGATGCCCTCCAATCAGACCTCCCTTCTGCGACTGAAAAACCGATCCATCTTCGCATTTCCTGGAGTTGCCATGAGATCTACTGCTGGTCTGCACCACCTGGCCTGAATCAAGGTGAAGGCCTCCACTGACAATTCCCACTCCCCTGGATCCAGATGCTGTCTGCTGAGGAAGAGTGCCTGCACGTTGTCCACTCCGGTCATATGGGAAGCCGCTACCCTTACTAGATGTTTCTCTGCCCAAACAAACAGTTCTTGCACCTCCATCAGTACTAGATGACTCTTCGTTCCACCCTGACAGTTGATGTACACCACTGTCGTCACATTGTTCGAGAACACTCGTACTCACTTGCCCTGAATGAGCAGGAGAAACGCCAGTAAGGCTTCCCGTACTGCCCTGGTTTCCAGCCGATTGATGTACCAGGTCGCCTACTCAGATGACCACTGACCCTGGGTCGATTTCCCTTGACAAATTGCCCCCCAGCCTGAGAGACTGGCATTCATGGTCACCACCACTCAGTCGGCACTTTGAGGTCCATTCCTTTCTCCAAATTGTGCCAAGACAACCACCATGAGAGACTGTACCTAGTCTCCTCCGGCAACAGTAAAGGAAGCTGAAATTTCTCCGAAAGTGGATTCCAAGGGTCAAAAGAGCCCTCTGCAGAGGACACATGTGAGCAAAGGCCCAATTAACTAATTCCAGCATAGAAGCCATGGAACCCAGTACCTGTAAATAATCCCAGTCCCTGGAAACCAACAGCTGCAGCAGCCAAAAGACCTGACTCTACAATTTAACTACACTTTACTTAGTCAGAAACACCTTCCCTAACTGTGTATTGAAGTGCGCCTCCAGATATTCCAACAACTGGGCCAGCTTCAAATGACTCTTTGCCGGATTCATCACCCAGCCCAATGAATCCAGGAGTAGCAGGCCCTGAAGAACTGAGCACCAACACTCCACTTCCAATTTTGCCCATACAAGCCAATCCTCCAGGTACAGTGACCAGGATATCTTCCTTCTTGAGTGCCTCCGCCACCAACACCATCACCTTTGTGAATATGTGTGGCGAGGTCATTAGATCAAAGGGCAAGGCCCGAAACTGGAAATGCTCCCCCAAGTCCATGAACCTCAGGAACCTCCGCTGTTTGGCCTGAATGGGGACATGCAGATAGGCTTCTGTCAAGTCCAACGATGCCAGAAAACTCCCATTTGCGCATTGCTGCTATCACCGTGCACAATGTCTCCATCTGAAACTGTGGCACATGGAGGGCAGCATTGACCCTCTGCAGATCGAGAATGGACCGAAGGTTCCCCTCCTTTTTTGGCACCACGAAGTACATGGAATAAGAGACCCTGCCCCCTCTCCAGAAGGGGCTCTGCAACAATGGTATGCAGGAGCTGTAGCCATTGCAACGTCTCCCGCCCCACCTTTCGCTTGCTCTAGGAGATGCAGCGGGAGATTACAAAGGTGTCCCTGAGCGGATGAGAAAATTCTAAGGCATAGCCATCTCTCACCACCTCCAGGACCCACTGGTCCGACGTGATTTTGGTCCACTCCTCATAAAAGAGGGACAGCCTCCCTTCAATAGCCTCTGGAGAGGAGCAGACCAGCCTGCCTTCAATAACCAATCTTACTTTTGCATCCCCCTTGGGGGCCTGAGTGGGCTCGAAAGGACTGCTGTCTGCCTGAACTCTGCTTTTGCATCAATGGCCCTGTGCTTCTGCTAGCGTGAAATCTCCTCACTTCTCGGTATTGAGCTCACGGAGAAAAAAACTTCTTGGGGTTTTCTTATTCTCAGGCAACTTATTACCCTTCGACTCCCCCCAATTGCTTCATGAGCTGCTTCAAATCCTCTCCAAATAGCAGCTTTCCATTAAAGGGAAACATCAAACATCCGTCGACCAGTTTTGTAGCCATAGGAGTCTCCTCGCTGCTACTGCCGAGATTAGACTTCTGGCGGAAGTCCGGATCACGTCATACAGGGCATCAGCCACATATGCTACTCTTGCTTCCAAGCGGACAGCCTGAGCCACCTCAACGGCCGTTCCCGACCCAGCACAAGCAGGCTCTCTGCAACAGACTTCCAAAGATCGCTGTATGAAGGATCAGAGCCGAAACCTCAAACAGCTTCTTAAGGAGGATTTCCAGTTTCTGATCCTTTAAAGCAGTAGCATCTGCCATTGGGATGGTCGTCTTCTTGGTAACCGCAGAAACTGCAGCATCCACATTGGGAATCTTCCACGAATTCAACTTCTGTTCTGCCAAGGGATATAATTTAGCCTTAGCCCTGGCTACCTTCAAGCCCACTTTGGGAGATTCCCACTCCCGATCCACCATCTTCACCATCTTAGGCAATAGAAAGGCCTTAGGGGGCTCCCGTAATCCCTCCAAGACTGGGTTTACCCATTCATTATCCGAATCTTGAGTGACCTTAATCCCCAGGTCCTCCAGAACCTGGGGAATTAGCGGGCCCAACTCATCCCTGCGAAACAGGCAGACCACCTGAGGATCATCACCGTGTGCGATCGGGACCTTGTCCGGGTCCTGCATTGCATCTCCAAATGCAGTAACAGGATCCTGGTCTGGATCCTGCATTGGATCCACCAATGTACTAACAGGGTCCCTGCTTGGATCCACAGGCCCTCCCTATATCTGATCTGGATCATCCATCTCCTCTGACGTGTCTTCTTCCACCGTGGACATCTTGAGACCCAAACCCCGCAGGATTCCTCAGGACTCCACCTGCCAATGCTTCTTGGCCGCCCGGGACTTCCTGGGTAAAGGCCTCTTGGTCCCTGCTCCCATCCTGGCCAAATAGGCCTCATGTAAACACTGTGGATCCATCAAGTCTAGTGGGTGTAAATAAAGAGGAGGCAGCCAAACACTGCACGGAGCGGCAGTAGCCACAGAGGCATTCACGGAGCGGGATGCCAGTGGCCAGTAGTCGGTTGTTCCACCTTCAGGCAGCAAAACACTGCACGGAGCGGCAGTAGCCACAGAGGCATTCACGGAGCGGGATGCCAGTGGCCAGTAGTCGGTGTTCCACCTTCAGGCAGCAAAACACTGCACAGAGCGGCAGTAGCCACAGAGGCATTCACGGAGCGGGATGCCAGTGGCCAGTGGTTGGTGTTCCGCCTTCACGGAGGGCTGCCATCTCCAAAAAAAAAAAAACAAAAACAAAAACAAGAAACAAACAAAGCAGGGGTGAGTAGGAGTATGGGGCAGGGGTGTGGCCTGCTTGTTGCAGCGGTTGCTATCCCTGATTGAGCTGGATGTTCACTGGGATGCGGATACGGCGCTGCTCTCTGCATGGTGGAGGGGTGGAAGGGAGTTGGGGCCGCAGGGTGCTGGAAGCCAATAGTGATGGGTGGGAGGGAAAAAAGGGTGGGAAAAAAAAAATAAAATAAATGGATAAACTGCGTGGCTTGCTGGGCAGACTGGATGGGCTGTTTGGTCTTCTTCTGCCGTCATTTCTATGTTTCTATATATGTAGTAGAAGGAAAAAATCCGCTGAAAAAGCTTCCTGATCTGAAGAACAAGGTTTTGGATCTGTGTCCCTCTGCACCTGTTCCCTTCCCCTGCCACCAGCTGGGTCTTGTTCCCCAGGCACCAGCGTGGGAGGGGAGTCCTGAAGCTCTGAAACAGCTGGCTGGCTCCCAGCACATATAGACAAAATGGCCTGCGACTTCTCTGACCCCCATCGGGGCCTCCGGAGCGGGCCCAGCCGATCTCTTGCTCCTGCCGCCCCCCCGGAGGTCCTGCAAAGGTCCCAGCGCCCCCCGGAGACACATTTGTGGCAAAACGCTGCCGAATCAAGGACTGTTCGATGAGAACCGCAGCCGCGACAATCTTTGCCGTGCTGTGCGGGAGGTGCCATGCCGTAGTGATCGGGCATAAAAATAGTCTCTGCCGACACAAGGAGAAGAACGGTGCTGTCTGATGCTAACAGGCCCCAGGCATGACCGAGGAACAAATTTGGCCCCCCTGCACCCTTACCTGCCTCCTGGCAGAGAACAACTCCAGCCGCTCACAAGGCCTCAGCCCTGCTTTTCTGTTTCCTGAGAAAAAAGAAAATTATTCCTTACCTGCTAATTTTCGTTCCTGTAGTACCATGGATCAGTCCAGACGGTGGGTTATGTCCCCCGTCCAGCAGATGGAGTCAGAACAAAAGCTCTGGGGGGAGGTCCTATATAACCTCACCTCCCTTAGCTCAATCTTCAGTAACTAGACTAACAAAGCCCAGAAGAAAGAGACGGAGGGATCAAGTCCACCAAACGCCCCAAGGGCAATTTTAAACAAAGCTATAACTGCAGAACCACTAACCCCAAAGGGAACTTGCACAACACAACTATGAAACAAGAGACAGACCCTGGAACCCCAAGGAGCTCAGGAGAGTAACAGAAAGACAGTCAAGCAGAGGCAGAACCCCACAACCCCCAAAATACAAACAGGGAGGGTGTCTGGACTGATCCATGGTACTACAGGAACGAAAATTAGCAGGTAAGGAATAATTTTCTTTTCCCTGTACGTAGCAGGATCAGTCCAGACGGTGGGATGTACCAAAGCTTCCCTACTCCGGGTGGGCCGAAGACAGCCCTGCTCGAATGACTCTTATCGCCGAAGGATCCAAACACTGGAGCCCTCACATCCAAACGATAGTGCCTTGCGAAAGTATGGAGGGACTTCCAAGTCGCCGCTCTGCAGATCTCCTGCATAGATACAGACGTGCTCTCGGCCCAAGACGTCGCCTGAGACCGAAGGGAGTGCGCCTTAACCCCCAGCGGTGGAGGCCGACCAACCCCGAGATACGCGGAGGAAATCGCCCCCTTCAACCATCTGGCAAGCGTGGCCTTGGATGCCATATGGCCCTTCTTCGGCCCCGACCAGAGCACAAAAAGATGATCCGAAACCCGGAAATCATTAGTGAACTCCAAGTATCGCATCAAGCATCACTTGACATCCAAACTACGAAGCTCTCTGGAGTCCGCCGAAGAAAAAGAAGGAAGCTCCACCGACTGGTTGAGATGAAAAGCAGACACTACCTTAGGCAGAAACGAGGGTACCGTACGCAGCGAGACCCCCCCTCAGTGAAACGGAGATAAGGCTCTCGGCAGGACAACGCCTGGAGCCCGGAAATACGACGCGCCGAACTGATCGCCACCAGAAAAAGAGTCTTAAAGGTGAGATCCCTGAAGGTGGCAGCTCGGAGGGGCTCGAAAGGGGGGCCACTGAGAACCCGGAGTAACAGGTTGAGATTGCCAAGGACTCCCCTGCCGGCCACACTCTGAACAGGCCACTGCCCGTGACATCATCAGGCGCAGGGAGAGGCAGCAGCAAGCGAAAGTGGCGGGAAACCCCTGAACGCCGGCGGGACCTTGCGCGCGGACCAACCCCCCCCCCCCCCCCCCGCCGACCTGAACGGAGCCGCTGAGGAATCTGGCCTCCCAGCAGCTAGTGGCCCCGGGGAATATTACGTCGCGGGGCCGCGGGTCGGCCGTCAACGAGCAGCAGCGGGAGGGGGGGGGAGGGAAAGAATCAGCGCACCTGCCGCACACCCCCACGGTCCGGCGCACACTCCCAGAACCGGGGAGTTTTCGCTGACCAAAGGACACCTTAAGGGAAAAAACCCCCCCAAAACCAACACTTACCCCCTAACAGCAAGGGAAGGACAGAACGAAGGAAGACAGGGAAGAAGGAGACAAGCCGTATCAACAAGCTCCCCCTGCTCCCTCAGCAAACACCTAATTAATTCCCTTCTGTCTTTTTTTTTTTTTTTTAAACTTGATCCCTCACAGACAAACAAGAGACCTAGAAAGCTAAATCCCTGTGCTGGGGACTGCCAGTCCCCTGCTCACATCTGCTGGAGTCAGAAGATACTGAAGAATGAGCTAAGGGAGGTGAGGTTATATAGGACCTCCCCCCAGAGCTTTTGCTCTGACTCCATCTGCTGGACGGGGGACATAACCCACCGTCTGGACTCATCCTGCTACGTACAGGGAACCTTTATTTTTTCTCAGTAAACTTAAAACATAAAGACATGCAGGGCCAGGGAAGGGAAGAAACTTAAATACGTCCCTGCTTCTGAAGGACGCCCAGCGCGGAGGGTGGCAGGGACCTAGAGGTCGTGAGGGAAGCAGGACCCCTGGCTTTCACCATCCCCCTGCCCTGACGACGAGGGCTGAGCCAAACCAGGGATCTCCAAACGCCTGCTCGCCCTGCCACGAAGGAACCTAACACCTCGGGGAGCTGAAATCTCCTTATAATTTTTTTTTTTGAAAACTCCAGACTGCAGGTTTGCACCTCTACCTTCTGCTGCAGACAGAGAAATACTGAGGGACTGCAGGTGGTGCTCTCGGTTACGTAGCAGTGCCTCAAAGCTTTTGTTCTCTGTCTCGTTCACCTGGTACGAATGCATAACTCACTTGTCTGGACTGATCCAGGGTACGAACAAGAACTCTGAGACTCAGTGTCCCATAACCGAATTAATCAGATATTACATTAAAGGGTGGAAGGAAAGTGCACACAGAAAGGACTCAGCCAATAAAGGATGGGAAGAATACACACAGAGAAAGCACTCAGCCAGTGAAGGAAGGGAAGCATACACACAGAGAAAGCACTCAGCCAATAAAGGATGGGAAGAATACACACAGAGAAAGCGCTCAGCCAGTGAAGGAAGGGAAGCATACACACAGAGAAAGCACTCAGCCAATAAAGGATGGGAAGAATATACACAGAGAAAGGACTCAGCCAATAAAGGATGGGAAGAATACACACAGAGAAAGCGCTCAGCCAGTGAAGGAAGGGAAGAATACACACAGAGAAAGCACTCAGCCAATAAAGGATGGGAAGAATATACACAGAGAAAGGACTCAGCCAATAAAGGATGGGAAGAATACACACAGAGAAAGCGCTCAGCCAGTGAAGGATGGGGAAGAATACACAGAGAAAAGCACTCAGCCAGTGAAGGAAGGGAAGAATACACACAGAGAAAGCGCTCAGCCAGTGAAGGAAGGGAAGAATACACACAGAGAAAGCGCTCAGCCAGTGAAGGATGGGAAGAATACACACAGAGAAAGCGCTCAGCCAGTGAAGGATGGGGAGAATACACGCAGAGAAAGCGCTCAGCCAGTGAAGGAAGGGAAGAATACACGCAGAGAAAGCGCTCAGCCAGTGAAGGATGGGAAGAATACACACAGAGAAAGCGCTCAGCCAGTGAAGGATGGGAAGAATACACACAGAGAAAGCGCTCAGCCAGTGAAGGAAGGGGAAGAATACACACAGAGAAAGCGCTCAGCCAGTGAAGGGATGGGGAGAATACACACAGAGAAAGCGCTCAGCCAGTGAAGGATGGGAGAATACACACAGAGAAAGCGCTCAGCCAGTGAAGGATGGGAAGAATACACACAGAGAAAGCGCTCAGCCAGTGAAGGATGGGAAGAATACACACAGAGAAAGCGCTCAGCCAGTGAAGGAAGGGAAGAATACACACAGAGAAAGCGCTCAGCCAGTGAAGGGTGGGGAGAATACACACAGAGAAAGCGCTCAGCCAGTGAAGGATGGGAAGAATACACACAGAGAAAGCGCTCAGCCAGTGAAGGATGGGGAGAATACACACAGAGAAAGCGCTCAGCCAGTGAAGGGTGGGGAGAATACACACAGAGAAAGCGCTCAGCCAGTGAAGGGAGGGGAGAATACACACAGAGAAAGCGCTCAGCCAGTGAAGGATGGGAAGAATACACACAGAGAAAGCGCTCAGCCAGTGAAGGATGGGAAGAATACACACAGAGAAAGCGCTCAGCCAGTGAAGGATGGGAAGAATACACACAGAGAAAGCGCTCAGCCAGTGAATGGCATGGGGAAGAATAGACACAGAGAAAGCGCTCAGCATTGAAGGTGGGGAAATAGACACAGGTCCCCGCTCATCCAGTGAAGGATGGGGAGAATACACCACAGAGAAAGCGCTCAGCCAGTGAAGGGTGGGGAGAATAGACACAGAGAAAGCGCTCAGCCAATAAAGGATGGGAAGAATACACACAGAGAAAGCGCTCAGCCAGTGAAGGATGGGGAGAATACACAGAGAAAGCGCTCAGCCAGTGAAGCAAGGGGAGAATACACACAGAGAAAGCGCTCAGCCAGTGAAGGGTGGGGAGAATAGACACAGAGAAAGCGCTCAGCCAGTGAAGGGTGGGGAGATTGCACACAGATGCAGAAGGACTTATTTCCAGAATTTGTGAATTTGTGTTAGTGTTTGAATCTGGTGCTGGGGTGAGTCGCTCCTTACCCAGATGTCGGTCCTCTCATCTATCACACACTGGCTTTCCACAGTGAAGAGTTCTGGAGCGCGGTAGGAGATGGTGCAACGCTGGGCTGCCCAGTCCTGGGGAAACAGGAGTAGCTCGTGAGGAAAGGCACTGGACCTTGAGCACCATAAAGAACAACACCCCAACAGAGCAGGAAGAGCGCTGAGGAAACAGAGGCTCCAGTAATGCAGACTGGGCCCCTGGTCACACAGGTAGTGAGGCAAGAAAGCGGTATCACAGAAGCCAGCCCGACAGCAAAGTAGCAAAGCAAAGAGTCACATAATGCAGAGCCCCAGCAAGGCAGGCAGAAGGATGGGATAAGAGAGATAAGTAGCCTGAGGTCTGTGGTGGGGAAACAGAGGCTCCAGTAATGCAGTCAGTGCTGCTGGAACTGGGCCCCTGCTCACACAGGTAGTGAGGCAAGAAAGCGGTATCACAGAAGCAAAGTAGAAAAGCAAAGAGTCACATAAGCCAGAGCCCCAGCAAGGCAGGCAGAAGGATGGGATAAGAGAGATAAGTAGCCTGAGGTCTGTGGAGGGGTTCACCGTAAAGCACACAGAGAAAGAAGACTTCATGAGTGATAGTGCTCCCCAGAAACAGAGAATCTGACAGCAAGTCCAAACACTAAGGTCTATCTAGTCTTCCTAATTTACTTCCTTTCGCACAGGGTCCCCACACAAGAGCTCGCATCTAGCCCACATAGGTTCCCTGTCCACGGGCTGGATTCAGCCCACGGAGCAAGGTTTACTTTTTTCCCATGCACCACAGCACAGAAAGCAGCAAGGCTGGCAGGGCTCCCAGGAAAATACATGAGATGGGAGAGAGTGGGTGAGACAGGGGCTGTTGTGCCCGCTCCATGCGAGCATCCCCCAGACCAGCAGGGGACACTGTGCCATGGGCTCCCAGTCTCAGTGGCTGCAGTGTGCCACTGGTGTGTGCTGACTGCTGGGATAGGCCACTTGCAGCTCACAAGACACAGGGCATGATATGGCAACTTCAGCTCTGCAGCTGTGCCAGCAGTGGCTCCTGGGCAGTGGCCATGCAATCCATCTGATGCAGACACAGAGAGGAAGATGGGGAGAGGGGAGTTAGAGGAGAGGATGGGATAAGAGGGAGGTGGGTGAGAAAGGGGAGGGAAGTAGAAAGTGTATGAGGTTGTGAGTGTGACAGAGTGCACCACACACAGAAACCGACAACCCATTCGCCCAGATCGCAGGTGCTGAGGAACTGGGAAGGAGGCAGAGGACAGGATTTCTAGGGGTGGGGCATGATTGGCAACTTCCTAGGAAACTAGAAAGGAAAATTGGTTCTTACCTGCTAATTTTCGTTCCTGTAGTACCACGGATCAGTCCACACACCTAGGGTTAATTTCCCTTTGCCAGCAGATGGAGCCAGAGAAAAAACATCGCTGACACTGTATTATAACCAACATGCCCCCTGCAGTTCCTCAGTATAATCTATATCAAAGCAGATAATAGCAAAAACCATTGAATCATTAAATGATAATCAACAACAACATGGAGAACAATCTTACAGCTGAGGAGACTACTCTCCCCTGAATATACTCCTCTTCTAATTGGGCGGGCTCTGGACTGATCCATGGTACTACAGGAACGAAAATTAGCAGGTAAGAACCAATTTTCCTTTCCCTGTACGTACCCAGATCAGTCCAGACACCTGGGATGTACTTACGCCCCTATCCAGGGTGGGACCTGGAGAGTCCCGCTTGCAGAACACTCTCGCCAAAGGAAGGGGTTGCCGGAGCCCCCACATCTAAGTGATAGTGCCTTGTGAAAGTATGCAGCGACTTCCAAGTTGCCGCCCTGCAAATTTCCTGTGGAGAAACAAGTTGTGAATCCGCCCACGAGGCCACTTGCGAACGTGTTGAATGAGCCTGCAACCCTTCCGGAAATGGATGACCACGCGTAATATACGCAGAAGAAATGGCCTCCTTCAACCATTGTGCAATAGAGGCTTTAGAAGCCTTGGAACCTTTGTTCGAACCACTCCACAGCACAAAGAGGTGATCGGACCTCCTAAAGTCATTCATAACCTCGAGGTAACGCAATAAAGCTCTCCGTACATCTAGACGTCTGAGCTCCCTCGCATGAGGATCAGACGCTGGTAAGGAAGGAAAGGCTGGAAGCTCCACCGACTGATTGACATGAAACGATGAAACCACCTTTGGTAAAAAAGAAGGTACAGTCCGTAAAGAAACACCAGGCTCCGAAATCTAAAGGAAAGGATCTCGACAAGATAGTGCCTGTATCTCAGAAATCCTTCTAGCCAAACAAATAGCCACCAGAAAAATTACCTTAAGCGTCAAATCATTCAAGGTAGCCCTTCAGAGCGGCTCAAAAGGAACTTCACACAGATCCCGAAGGACAAGATTAAGATTCCAAGACGGACAGGATTTCCAAACTGGAGGATGTAAATTCATCGTCCCTCTCAGAAAACGAACCACATCCGGATGAGTCGAAATAGAGGAGCCATCAATCTTGCCCCAAAGAGAGCCCAGTGTTGCTAATTGCACCTTTAGTGAACTGAGAGATAAACTCTTGGCGAAGCCCATCTGCAAAAAAGATAACATTTTGGGAATTAAGGCCTTGAGTGGACAAACACCCCTGACTGAACACCAGGACTCAAAAATCTTCCATACCTGAACATAAGACAGGTTACTAGACTTCCTTCTAGACTATAATAACGTGGTGACTACCGAGTCCGGGTAACCTTTCCTTTTCAAACGCCTCCTCTCAAAAGCCATGCCACTAGACAAAAGTGAGCAGCCTGGTCGAAAAATATGGGACCCTGTCGAAGAAGACGCATCAGGTGGCTGAAATGAAGCGGGCCGCCCACCACCAGGTTGACCAGATCCGCAAACCATGGGTGCTGAGGCCACTCCTGAGCCACCAGAATCACCTCGCCGCAATGCTTTTCTATGCGACGCAGAACCTTGACCACCAGTGGCCAAGGAGGAAACACATACAGTAGAATCCCCTGAGGCCATGGGAGAACCAGAGCATTGACCCTTTCGGCCCCGTACTGCCTTCGACAACTGAAGAACCGGAATGCCTTGGCATTCCGAGAGGTCGCCATAAGGTCCACCCGTGGAATTCCCCAACAATCTCAAATCAACTGCATGGCTGTCTCTGACAATTCTCACTTGCCTGGATCTAAATGAGTGCGACTCAAGAAGTCCACCTGAACATTCTCTGTTCCTGCAATATGGGATGCCACTAGATGCTCCGCACAGAGCACCAACTTCTGTGCCTCCAGAGCCACTGCCTGGCTCTTGGTTCCGCCCTGCCGATTTAAATATGCTACTGTTGTCGCGTTGTCTGACAGCACTTGAACTGAACGATTCCGTAACAGCGGCAGAAACTTTTTCAAGGCCAAGTGAACAGCCCTGGTCTCTAGCCGGTTGATAGACCATGCAGACTCTCTCGTGGACCAGGATCCCTGATTGGAATGAGACTGACAAACTGCTCCCCATCCAGAGAGACTGGCATCGGAAGTTACCACCATCCAATCCGAAACCTCAAGGTCCAGTCCCCGAATGAGACTGGAAGTCTGAAGCCACCATGACAGACTCTCTTTCGCAAAACCCTCAAGAGGCAACCGGATATGATACTCCTCTGACACTGGCTTCCAGCAGGATAACAATGCCGTCTGTAGAGGTCTCATATGGGAAAACACCCACGGCACCAAGTCCGGCGTGGAGGCCACTGAGCCGAGAACCTGTAAGCAGTCCCAGCCTTGGGCATCTGCAACAACCACCGGATCTGGGGCCTGAAGTTTCAGGACTTGATCCTGGGAAAGGAAAACCCTGCCAATCAGAGTGTCGAACCGAGCTCCTAAATATTCTAACATTTGTGTTGGCAACAGCTGACTCTTGGCATGATTGACAACCCAACTTAGAGACTGGAGAACTTCGAGAACTCGATGAACCAATTTGCAGCACAGAAACTCTGACTTGGCTCTGATCAACCAATCGTTCAAAAATGGGTGCACCAGAATACCCTCCTTTCGAAGGAAAGCTGCCACCACCACCATCCCCCTTGGTGAAAAAGTCCACGGAGCCGTGGCGAGACCAAACGGAAGGGCCTGAAAGTGAAAATGTTGTCCTAGAATAATGAAGCGGAGAAAACGATGAGAGTTGCGATGGTTGGGAATATGTAGATAAGCCTCCATGAGATCCAAGGAAGCCAGGAACTCTCCTTTGCATACTGCCGCTATGACCGACCTGAGGGTCTCCATCCTGAAGGGTTGCACCTTGAGCTTTGCATTGACCTTCTTTAAATCAAGTATCGGCCAAAACGAGCCCTCCTTTTTGGGGACCAGAAAATAAATGGAGTATCTCCCCTGACGGAGCTCTGCCTAGGGAACCGGTACCACTGCACCTAAGTGACATAGTCGAACTAGAGTCACTTGAAACGCCGACCGATTGTCCGGATAGCCGCATGGGAAAATTAGAAAAAGCTCTCGCACGGGACGAACAAATTCTAAAGCATAGCCGTTTCTTAGCATGCTGAGAACCCACTGATCCTGAGTGATTTTGGCCCACTCATCATAAAACTGCTGTAAGCGACCTCCTATAGTAGGAACGACAAAGTGGACCAGCCTCGCATCATTGGGCAGACTTGCCTCCTGCTAAGAAGCCGCCAGAGGATCCCCTGAAGGACCTGCGGGCTCCACAAAAGGATTGCCCCCATGTCTGTCCACGTGAAAAATATTGTCTCTGCAGCCCCGGCACCCCCCCCCCCCCCCCCCCGTGTAGGCCGTGATCTTCTGTTGAATCGGAAACGAGACCTTGATTGAAAAATTCTCTTAGCCTTAGGCTTATCCTTGGGTAACCTGAGGACTTTATTGTCTCCAAGGACTGCATCAACTGCTCAAGATCCTCATCAAACAAGAACTTACCTTTAAAAGGCAAGGACGCCAGTTGTGCTTTAGAGGAAACATCTGCCGCCCAACTGCGGAGCAAGTGCAACCTTCAGGCGGCCACTGCTGATGCCATCACCCTGGAAGAGGTATGCACCAAATCACAGAGGGCATCTGCCCTCGTTTTGCTTCCACTCGCTCAGCAATGTCCGCATCCACACTCGACTTAGACAAATTTCCTTGGAGCTACTGTACCCACTGAAGACAAGCATGCTGCAAGAAACTGGAACAAACCGTTGCACGCAACCCCAGGGATGCCAATTCAAAAATTCTTTTAAAGTGCAACTCCATCTTACGATCTTGTACATCTTTAAACGTGGTTGAACCAATCACCGGAATCATGGACCGCTTAGTGACAGCTGAAACTACTGTGTCTACCTTCGGGAGAGAAAAAAATTCCAAATCCTGTTCCGGTAGAGGGTAAAGCTTTCCCATGGCTTTGCCAGCCTTCAAACCAGAATCAGGAGTCCCCTATTCCACTTCCACCAGCTTCCTAACCAATTTATGATATGGGAAAGAAGTGGGGGGATCTCGCATGCCATCCAGGACTGGATCTTCTCCCTCCAAATCCTGGTTCTCTTGAGGCATCTTCACACCAAGGACCTGGAAAGCTAAGGGAAGCAAAACCTCCAGCTCTTTCCTTTTAAAAAGGCGGACCACCGAAGGATCCTCCGTCTCATGACTAGAAGAGACCGGGTCATCTCCTTGACCTGCATCCTCGGTTGCCGGAAAAACCAGTGCCACCGGTGGTCCCTGGCCAGACCCCGAACCAGTAACCCCAGGAACTGCACACTAGCGCCCTTTGGTTCAACAGCCCCAGCTACATCACCCAGCAGGCGAACAATCAAGCCCTGTGCTGAGGAATCCCTACTACCGGGCATAGCTGACCTACTGGCACCATCTGGAGGTCCCTCAGTGGACTGGGCTGACGGAGGCTGCAGCTATGGAGCACCCCAAACCGCCTTCTGTCTGGCCAAATAGGCATCATGAAGCAATAAAATAAAGTCGGTGGAAAATAGCCTATCTACACCAAAACCAGTCTGGTCTGGTTGAAAAACAGGCAACCCAGAGCTTTCTTCCCCTTCCAGGCTTCCCTGCCCGTTCCCTACCCCGGAACGAATCGAAGACAGACATGGAGGACCCTTCCCCATCCCCCCCTCCCCCGGCGACGCTGGAACTGCTGCGGCAAAATCCAAAATGGCCACTGATCCTGCGCCGGCCGGGTGAGGTAAATTAGAGGAAAAAGTAAATGCAGATGGTCCTAACCCGACCGAAACGCGACACTGCTTAGCGGGAGAAGGAGCAACAGATGAGCCCCCCTCACCGTCGGCACAATCCGAGCACAGCCCCGACTGATTGAGATGGGAAGAAAAGAAAATTATTATTTACCTGCTAATTTTCGTTCCTGTAGTACCATGGATCAGTCCAGACAGTGGGTTATGTCCCCAATCCAGCAGATGGAGTCAGCACAAGCTTTGAGGGGGCGTATCCATATATACTACTACCCCCTCTGCAGGAGTTCAGTATCGAGTATATCAAAGCCCGAGTAGAAACCCCCGAAGGATCAAGTTTGTGGAAACAGATAATGAAAACAATTGTAACCGCAACAAGTAACTGCAAACATCCTACCAACTTGTAGGGAGCTGTGAAAAACAGCGAAAAGAAACAACTGTGAAGACACAGAACACTGCGAGCAAGAAGCAGCGCAGAGCTGAGCAGGATCAAGAACCCAAACGCGGTGGGCGTCTGGACTGATCCATGGTACTACAGGAACGAAAATTAGCAGGTAAATAATAATTTTCTTTTCCCTGTACGTACCTGGATCAGTCCAGACAGTGGGATGTACCCAAGCTTCCCTAAATCGGGTGGGGTCCTGCGAGGCCTGCTCGGAGAACCTGCTCGCCAAGTGTCCAGAGACCGAAGAGGCGAGGTGCAGACGATAGTGCCTCGAGAACGTGTGTAACGATTTCCAGGTGGCTGCCCTACAAGTTTCCTGCGAGGATACCGAGCGAACCTCCGCCCAGGAAGCCGCCTGAGAACGTGTAGAATGCGCTACGATTCCGGGTGGGGGAGTCCGACCCGCCCCAATGTAAGAAGCAGCAACGCCGGCCTTCAGCCATCTGGCAATGGTAGTCTTCGAGGCCTGAGACCCCTTCTTAGGACCGGCCCAGAGTACAAAGAGATGGTCAGAGGTTCGGAACTCATTTGTAGCCTCCAGATAGAGGCGCAGAGTGCGCTTGACATTCAAGAGACGGAGAGACTTCGGCTCTGAAGAAGAGAAGGACGGCAACTCCACCGTCTGGTTCACATGGAATGCAGAAACCACCTTCGGAAGGAAGGAGGGAACGGTGCGAAGCGAGACTCCAGAGTCGGAGAAACGGAGATAGGGCTCTCTACACGACAGAGCCTGCAGCTCCGAGATGCGCCGAGCGGAACAGATGGTCACAAGAAATACAGTCTTGAGAGTGAGATCCTTTATCGTTGCGCTGCGCAGCGGCTCGAACGGTGGTCCCGACAGGGAGCAAAGCACAAGGTTAAGACTCCAGGAGGGACAAGGGTCCCGCAACGGAGGACGCATATGCTTGACACCCTTGAGAAAACGAGCAATGTCAGGATACTGTAGAAGAGAGCCCCCATCGCTCCACAGCGAACCAAGGGCGGCCACCTGAACCCGTAGTGAATTATAGGCGAGCCCTTTTTCCACCCCCGCCTGTAGAAACTGAAGGATCTGAGGTACAGAAGCCTTAGCGGGTCTCGTGGCCTGGCTGGTACACCACAGCTCGAACACAGGTCGCCGACGTCGATGTCTTTCGTGCCCGCAATAGCGTGGATACTACCGCCTCCAGGTAGCCCCGACGCCGGAGGCGGCGCCTCTCAAAAGCCAGGCCGCAAGACAGAAGAGTTTTGTCTGCTCGAAAAATACCGGGCCCTGATGTAGGAGCTGGGGGAGGTGCCCCAGCCTGATTGGCCTGTCGATCACCAGCTGTAGCAGGTCCGCAAACCAGGGTCGCCTGGGCCATTCTGGGGTGACGAAAACCACGGTCCCCTGATGGCTTTCTATTCTGCGGAGCATCCTGCCCACCAGGGGCCATGGTGGAAAAGAAAGATATGGCGGCCACGGGAGGACCAGGGCATCCACTCCCTCCGCGCTCTCTCCGGCGACTGAAGAAGCGTGGAGCCTTGGCGTTGAGAGCGGACGCCATCAGATCCAAGTGAACGATCCAAGTGACCGATGAACGAGAAGTTGCATTGCTTTGTCGGAGAGAGACCACTCTCCGGGTCCAGCAGTTGACGACTGAGGAAGTCCGCCTGGACGTTGTCCACACCGGCGACGTGCGAGGCCGCTAGCCGGACGAGATGACGCTCCGCCCATTGCATCAGCAGCGTCGCCTCGAGCGCGACCTGCGGGCTGCGTGTGCCTCCTTGTCGGTTGATGTAGACCACGGTGGTAGCGTTGTCCGATAGGATTCTGACTTCTCGGTTCCGAAGAAGCGGGAGGAAATGTCGCAGAGCTAGCCGGACCGCTCTGGTTTCCAGACGGTTGATTGACCACTTCGCCTCCACCGTGGACCACGTCCCCTGCGTGGCGCTTCGATCGCAGACTGCACCCCAGCCTGCTAGACTGGCATAGGTGGTCACCACCACCCAATTTGGCAGATCGAGGGACATGCCACGGGCCAGGTTCGGCGGATCCAACCACCAGCCCAGACTGTCCCTGGCATTCTGTGGGAGCGGGAGAATCATCTGATAGTCCTGCAATACTGGTTTCCAACGGGAGAAGAGCGCCCACTGTAAGGTCCTGAGGTGCGCGAAAGCCCAAGGTACAAGGTCGATGGTGGACCCCATCACTCCCAGGAGTTGCAGGTAGTCCCAGGAGGTGGGCTCTGGTAACGCAGAGAACCGTCGTGTGTGATCCCGCAAGGATTGAGCTTTGTCCTGGCGCAGAAAAACTTTGCCCAGTAGGGTGTCGAAAGTTGCCCCCAAAAAAAAACCCAAGCGTTGCGAGGGCATGAGGGAGCTCTTGGAGAAGTTCACTACCCATCCCAGGGAATGTAGAAACCGTACTACTCGAGTCACCGCTGAGCGTCCATGATCGAATGACTTCGCCCGGAGGAGCCAATCGTCCAGATAAGGATGAACCAGGATGCCCTCCTTCCGGAGAGCTGCCGCCACAACTACCATGATCTTGGTGAAGGTGTGCAGCGCCGGCGCCAATCCAAACGCGAGAGCCGTGAACTGAAAATGCTGGTCCAGAATTTTGAAACGAAGGAAACTGTGGTGGTCCGGGCGGATGGGAATGTGCAGGTAGGCCTCCGTTAAGTCCAGGGAGGCGAGGAACTCCCCCCGATGCACCGCCGCAATCACTGACCGGAGCGTTTCCATGCGGAACCGAACGACTCGAAGGGATTTGTTGACTTCCTTGAGGACTAGGATAGGCCGGAAGGAACCATCCTTCTTTGGTACGACGAAATAGATGGAATAGTGGCCCGAGCCCACCTCTCCGAAGGGCACGGGCGCAGTAGCGCCTATCTCCCGGAGTCTGTCCAGAGTCAGCTGCACCGCTCCTCTCTTGAGGTCCGAGCCACAGGGGGAAAAGATGAACCTTCCCTGCGGGGGGCGGACAAATTCCAATGCGTAGCCGTGTTTTATGGTATCCAGGACCCACTGGTCCGAGGTGATCCGTGCCCACTCCGCTTAGAAAATACGTTAGTCGGTCCCCAATCCTGGGGACAGGGGAGTGGGCGAGACTGGCATCATTGTGAAGACTTGGTATAGGGGTTCCCGGTTCCGGGAGTAGTGCGTGCGGGCCGATGCCCGCGGAAGGCGCGCAACCAGGGCTGAGACCTGGGGGCGGATGGCCGGGAGCCCGTCTGTCTGTAGCCCCTGTAGCGCCGTTGCGCTCTGGCTCTGGTCCGAGAAGAAGAAAACGCTCTGGATGGTCGAAACCTATCCTCCGGCAGCCGATGAACAGCGTTCTCCCCCAGGGACTTGATGATCTGGTCCAAATCCTCCCCGAAGAGGAACTTGCCCCTGAGGGAAGAGAGCCCAGACTGGACTTAGAGGACGTATCAGACGCCCAATTGCGTAGCCACAGTAGTCGTCGTGCTGCCACTACCGAAACCATGGATCTTGTGAGGACCCGAAAAAGGTCGTACGAGGCGTCCGCCCCATACGCCACTGCGGCTTCTAGCCGATCTGCCTGGGCAGCCTCATCGGACGGCAGGTTCTGAGACGTGAGGAGTTGTTGCACCCAAAGGAGACTAGCCCGCTGGGCAAGCGAACTGCACATCACCGCCCGCATACCCAGAGCGGAGACCTCGAAACCCGCTTAAGGAAAACTTCCAACTTACGATCCTGTGTGTCCCGCAACGCCGCACCTCCCGTCACTGGGATAGTCGTCCTCTTCGTGACCGCCGACACTGCGGAGTCCACCTTTGGGACCTTGATGAGGTCCAGAAAATCTTCGGGGAGCGGGTACAGCTTTTCCATAGCCCGGCTGCTCTTCAGGGAGGCCTCCGGGGTGTCCCATTCCCTGGTGAGAAGTTGTAAAAACGAGTCATGAATGGGAAAAGCCCGAGCCCTCGGCCGGAGTGCCGCCAGGACAGGATCTCCCTTCCTTGAAGAAGTGATGACAGCGGGAGCTACTGGGGCAGGCGGGTCTGGTGGCGGATCCAAATCTAATTCCTGGATGATCTGCGGGATGAGGTCGTCCAGCTCTTCCCTCTGGAAGAGGCGTAGGGTACGCGGATCATCCCCCTCCTGTGTGCCGTCCCCTTGTCCCCCGTCCGGGAGGTCAAGTCCATGTCCCGCTGGGTCTGGCACCGCCCCCACTGCCGCGGGCGTGGATCGGACCCGGGTAGGAAGGCGGGAGCCCCCACTCCCGGAGGGTCGGGGGGGGCCGGCGTCGAGGGCGACATCCGAGGGATCTTAGGAGGGGGGGGGGGGGGCCCACAGGTGCTTCCAGCCCCTGCAGATAAGCGGTATGCATGAGCAGGATAAACTCCGGAGAGAACCCCGGCCTGCTCGGGTGCGCTTCGGGGGCGGCGTGGTTCCTGCTCCCTGGCTCTGGGTGCTTGGTTCCTGCACCAAAATCGGGGGAACACCCCCGCTGGTAGAGTCCTCCAGGGATCCGTTCTCCCTCGTGGCCTCCAGGGATCCGTTCCCCCTCGTGGCCTGCGCCTCAGGGCGCTCAGAATGTAAAATGGCCGCCGTTCCCGCCAAAAATGGCGGAGTGGCCGGCCCGCACCGCCCGGGCAAAAAAGAGAAATCAGTCAGGGACTGTGAGGTACCTTCCCCCCCGGGAAGGCATCGTGCACAGATGCCCTCCCGGGAAATCCGGGACCCCGGGTCTCCGCAGGCCGCACAGCGGGACGGCCGCGGCATCGGGATCGCTGCAGGAGAAAAGAAAAAGCCACGGGGGGGCCACGCGCACAAAGGCGCCGCTGCGGGGGGGCCCGGTCGGCCCGCACTGCCCGCTGTCTGAAAATAGAGGAGGGTGCCGCGGGGGGGCCTTCCTGGCCACACGACCCGCCCCAGACATCTTTCCCTAAATGGCTCAGCAGCCCATGAGGAGCTGTAAAATGGCCGCGGGTGAGGGAGTAAAGAGCGAAGAGGCCGGCTCCACCGGCTTTCGCGGGCACCGGGGGCTGAGCTGTAAAGGAAAAAACTACAAAGGAAAAACAAACTTACCCCTGGCTGCAACGAGAAATAAACAGCAAGGCCGCAGAGAAGAGACAAGGAAGAGAAGCCACTCCCCAGGAGTTGAAAGAACTCTGCCTTTTTTTTTTTTTTTTTTAAACTTAATACAAACTTGATACAAACTTGATCCACAGAAAAAGACAACAACAAGCCATAATCAAGCAAGAAAGTGAAGGAAAAGGAGGGGAAGCCTGATTCCCCTACTCGCATCTGCTGGAGTCAGAAGATACTGAACTCCTGCAGAGGGGGTAGTAGTATATATGGATACGCCCCCTCAAAGCTTGTGCTGACTCCATCTGCTGGATTGGGGACATAACCCACTGTCTGGACTGATCCAGGTACGTACAGGGAATCCGAGCCGCAGAAACGACATGCCCTGCCGCGAGCCATGAAGTAAATAAAATTACAGTCCTCTTACCAACCACCGAGAAATCAGAAAGGATCCCCCAAAAAGCTGCCATAGCCCCAGAAAAAGCTCCTACCTAAGGGGAGGAAGCCGCCCGCACAGCACAGCTGTGCTCCGGTGCAAACACACCTCTTTTTTATTTTCAATTAGCTTTACAGAAAAAAACAAGCTGCCCTGAAAATAAAGGCAAAGACAAAAAAAACCAGTTTAAATGAAGTAAAAATAGAGTAAAAGAGCCTGCAGCCGAGTGAAGGGAGGGATCTGGACAACCAGATTTACACCTCACGGGCGCACAGACCAAGCACACACAAGGGTACTAACCCCCGGCTTGGCCGCCTCAACCAAACAGGGCAGAACCCACTAGGATTCCTTAAAAAACAAAAAAACCCCCGGGAAGAAGGCTCAAAGAAAAAGATATTGGTCTAAAAATGTAAACTGCAGAACTGCAGGATTCTCACCCTCTGCCATCTGCTGGAGACAGAGAAATACTGAGGAACTGCAGAGGGCACTGTTTGGTTATAATACGGTGTCAGCAAAGTTTTTTCTCTGTCTCCATCTGCTGGCAGGGGGAAATGAACCCAGGTGTCTGGACTGATCCGGTACGTACAGGGAATTAATATTATTAATCATCTGTCTGCCACACCCCTAGGAACCCTGCTCCCTCCTTCCCCAGCCTTGGAAATCACCTTAAGGGCCAGACATCCCCTACTATCCTCTCAGATTACAATGAGGAGGATGTCCCCAACCCTCAGTCATGTAAAATGTCACATGTGGCCCTTCTCACTAAAGGTTTGCAGGCATCAGCTTTAGCATATCATAGACCTCAGCTGATGTCAGGCTTTACCCTCACCCGAAACAACAGTTAAGGATCCTCTGTGCTTATCCCAGGCTTTACCCCTCACTCCCTCACAGCTAAGGATCCTCTGTGCTTATCCCAGGCTTTACCCCTCACTCCCTCACAGCTAAGGATCCTCTGTGCTTATCCCAGGCTTTACCCCTCACTCCCTCACAGCTAAGGATCCTCTGTGCTTATCCCAGGCTTTACCTCTCACTCCCTCACAGCTAAGGATCCTCTGTGCTTATCCCAGGCTTTACCCCTCACTCCCTCACAGCTAAGGATCCTCTGTGCTTATCCCAGGCTTTACCTCTCACTCCCTCACAGCTAAGGATCCTCTGTGCTTATCCCAGGCGTTACCCCTCACTCCCTCACAGCTAAGGATCCTCTGTGCTTATCCCAGGCTTTACCCCTCACTCCCTCACAGCTAAGGATCCTCTGTGCTTATCCCAGGCTTTACCCCTCACTCCCTCACAGCTAAGGACCCTCTGTGCTTATCCCAGGCTTTACCCCTCACTCCCCCATAGCTAAGGATCCTCTGTGCTTATCCGGGGTTTTACCTCTCACTCCCTCACAGCTAAGGATCCTCTGTGCTTATCCCAGGCTTTACCCCTCACTCCCCCACAGCTAAGGATCCTCTGTGCTTATCCCAGGCTTTACCCCTCACTCCCTCACAGCTAAGGATCCTCTGTGCTTATCCCAGGCTTTACCTCTCACTCCCTCACAGCTAAGGATCCTCTGTGCTTATCCCAGGCTTTACCCCTCACTCCCCCACAGCTAAGGATCCTCTGTGCTTATCCCAGGCTTTACCCCTCACTACCCCACAGCTAAGGATCCTCTGTGCTTATCCCAGGCTTTACCTCTCACTCCCTCACAGCTAAGGATCCTCTGTGCTTATCCCAGGCTTTACCTCTCACTCCCCCACAGCTAAGGATCCTCTGTGCTTATCCCAGGCTTTACCTCTCACTCCCCCACAGCTAAGGATCCTCTGTGCTTATCCCAGGCTTTACCCCTCACTCCCTCACAGCTAAGGATCCTCTGTGCTTATCTCAGGCTTTACCCCTCACTACCCCACAGCTAAGGACCCTCTGTGCTTATCCCAGGCTTTACCCCTCACTCCCTCACAGCTAAGGACCCTCTGTGCTTATCCCAGGCTTTACCCCTCACTCCCCACTAGCTAAGGATCCCTCTGTGCTTATCCAGGGTTTTACCCTCACTCCCTCACAGCTAAGGATCCTCTGTGCTTATCCCAGGCTTTACCCTCACTCCCTCACAGCTAAGGATCCTCTGTGCTTATCCCAGGCTTTACCTCTCACTCCCTCACAGCTAAGGATCCTCTGTGCTTATCCCAGGCTTTACCCCTCACTCCCTCACAGCTAAGGATCCTCTGTGCTTATCCGGGGTTTTACCTCTCACTCCCTCACAGCTAAGGATCCTCTGTGCTTATCCTAGGCTTTACCCCTCACTCCCTCACAGCTAAGGATCCTCTGTGCTTATCCCAGGCTTTACCTCTCACTCCCTCACAGCTAAGGATCCTCTGTGCTTATCCCAGGCTTTACCCTCTCACTCCCCCACAGCTAAGGATCCTCTGTGCTTATCCCAGGCTTTACCCTCTCACTCCCTCACAGCTAAGGATCCTCTGTGCTTATCCCAGGCTTTACCCTCTCACTCCCTCACAGCTAAGGATCCTCTGTGCTTATCCCAGGCTTTACCTCTCACTCCCTCACAGCTAAGGATCCTCTGTGCTTATCCCAGGCTTTACCGCTCACTCCCCCACAGCTAAGGATCCTCTGTGCTTATCCCAGGCTTTACTCCTCACTCCCCCATAGGTAAGGATCCTCTGTGCTTATCCCAGGCTTTACCCCTCACTCCCTCACAGCTAAGGATCCTCTGTGCTTATCCCAGGCTTTACCCCTCACTCCCTCACAGCTAAGGATCCTCTGTGCTTATCCCAGGCTTTACCCCTCACTCCCTCACAGCTAAGGATCCTCTGTGCTTATCCCAGGCTTTACCCCTCACTCCCCTCACAGCTAAGGATCCTCTGTGCTTATCCCAGGCTTTACCTCTCACTCCCTCACAGCTAAGGATCCTCTGTGCTTATCCCAGGCTTTACCCCTCACTCCCTCACAGCTAAGGATCCTCTGTGCTTATCCCAGGCTTTACTCCTCACTCCCTCACAGCTAAGGATCCTCTGTGCTTATCCCAGGCTTTACCTCTCACTCCCTCACAGCTAAGGATCCTCTGTGCTTATCCCAGGCTTTACCCCTCACTCCCTCACAGCTAAGGATCCTCTGTGCTTATCCCAGGCTTTACCTCTCACTCCCCTCACAGCTAAGGATCCTCTGTGCTTATCCCAGGCTTTACCCCTCACTCCCTCACAGCTAAGGATCCTCTGTGCTTATCCCAGGCTTTACCCCTCACTCCCCCACAGCTAAGGATCCTCTGTGCTTATCCCAGGCTTTACCCCTCACTCCCCCACAGCTAAGGATCCTCTGTGCTTATCCCAGGCTTTACCCCTCACTCCCCCACAGCTAAGGATCCTCTGTGCTTATCCCAGGCTTTACCTCTCACTCCCTCACAGCTAAGGATCCTCTGTGCTTATCCCAGGCTTTACCTCTCACTCCCTCACAGCTAAGGATCCTCTGTGCTTATCCCAGGCTTTACCTCTCACTCCCTCACAGCTAAGGATCCTCTGTGCTTATCCCAGGCTTTACCTCTCACTCCCCCACAGCTAAGGATCCTCTGTGCTTATCCCAGGCTTTACCCTCTCACTCCCCCACAGCTAAGGATCCTCTGTGCTTATCCCAGGCTTTACCTCTCACTCCCCCACAGCTAAGGATCCTCTGTGCTTATCCCAGGCTTTACCTCTCACTCCCTCACAGCTAAGGATCCTCTGTGCTTATCCCAGGCTTTACCCTCTCACTCCCTCACAGCTAAGGATCCTCTGTGCTTATCCCAGGCTTTACCTCTCACTCCCTCACAGCTAAGGATCCTCTGTGCTTATCCCAGGCTTTCCCTCTCACTCCCCCACAGCTAAGGATCCTCTGTGCTTATCCCAGGCTTTACCTCTCACTCCCTCACAGCTAAGGATCCTCTGTGCTTATCCCAGGCTTTACCCCTCACTCCCCCACAGCTAAGGATCCTCTGTGCTTATCCCAGGCTTTACCTCCCCACTCCCCCACAGCTAAGGATCCTCTGTGCTTATCCCAGGCTTTACCCCTCACTCCCCCACAGCTAAGGATCCTCTGTGCTTATCCCAGGCTTTACCCCTCACTCCCTCACAGCTAAGGATCCTCTGTGCTTATCCCAGGCTTTACCCCTCACTCCCCTCACAGCTAAGGATCCTCTGTGCTTATCCCAGGCTTTACCTCCTCACTCCCCTCACAGCTAAGGATCCTCTGTGCTTATCCCAGGCTTTACCTCTCACTCCCCCACAGCTAAGGATCCTCTGTGCTTATCCCAGGCTTTACCCCTCACTCCCTCACAGCTAAGGATCCTCTGTGCTTATCCCAGGCTTTATCTCCCACTCCCTCACAGCTAAGGATCCTCTGTGCTTATCCCAGGCTTTACCCCTCACTCCCTCACAGCTAAGGATCCTCTGTGCTTATCCCAGGCTTACCCCTCACTCCCCCACAGCTAAGGATCCTCTGTGCTTATCCCAGGCTTTACCTCTCACTCCCCCCACAGCTAAGGATCCTCTGTGCTTATCCCAGGCTTTACCTCTCACTCCCCCACAGCTAAGGATCCTCTGTGCTTATCCCAGGCTTTACCTCTCACTCCCTCACAGCTAAGGATCCTCTGTGCTTATCCCAGGCTTTACCTCTCACTCCCTCACAGCTAAGGATCCTCTGTGCTTATCCCAGGCTTTACCCCTCACTCCCCCACAGCTAAGGATCCTCTGTGCTTATCCCAGGCTTTACCCCTCACTCCCTCACAGCTAAGGATCCTCTGTGCTTATCACAGGCTTTACCCCTCACTCCCCCACAGCTAAGGATCCTCTGTGCTTATCACAGGCTTTACCTCTCACTCCCCCACAGCTAAGGATCCTCTGTGCTTATCCCAGGCTTTACCTCTCACTCCCTCACAGCTAAGGATCCTCTGTGCTTATCCCAGGCTTTATCTCTCACTCCCTCACAGCTAAGGATCCTCTGTGCTTATCCCAGGCTTTACCCCTCACTCCCTCACAGCTAAGGATCCTCTGTGCTTATCCCAGGCTTTACCTCTCACTCCCTCACAGCTAAGGATCCTCTGTGCTTATCCCAGGCTTTACCTCTCACTCCCCCACAGCTAAGGATCCTCTGTGCTTATCCCAGGCTTTACCCCCTCACAGCTAAGGATCCTCTGTGCTTATCCCAGGCTTTACCCCTCACTCCCCCACAGCTAAGGATCCTCTGTGCTTATCCCAGGCTTTACCTCTCACTCCCTCACAGCTAAGGATCCTCTGTGCTTATCCCAGGCTTTACCCCTCACTCCCTCACAGCTAAGGATCCTCTGTGCTTATCCCAGGCTTTACCCCTCACTCCCTCACAGCTAAGGATCCTCTGTGCTTATAAGAAAATTATTACTTACCTGCTAATTTTCGTTCCTGTAGTACCATGGATCAGTCCAGACCGTGGGTTATGTCCCCAATCCAGCAGATGGAGTCAGCCCAAAACTTCGAGGGGGCGTCACCATAAGTACTACTACCCCCTCTGCAGGAGTTCAGTATCGAGAATATCAAAGTCCGAGTAATCAGAAACCCCTGAATTGGATCAGTTAAAACAAGACGGCAATAATGAGCCGCTGAATTTAAAACAGAGAAGAAACTGTACCATCCCACCAACGGATGGGAGGGTCACAACTCGTGTCGATCCCAAGGAAAGAACAATCACAAATAGTGAAACGGGGAACACGTGAGAGAACATAGTAAGAATAACAGCTGAGTCAAGTCAGACCCCAAGACAGCCGAGCAGGAGTAGAACCCAAAAGCGGTGGGCGTCTGGACTGATCCATGGTACTACAGGAACGAAAATTAGCAGGTAAGTAATAATTTTCTTTTCCCTGTACGTACCTGGATCAGTCCAGACCGTGGGATGTACCCAAGCTTCCCTAACCCGGGTGGGATTCTGCGAGGCCTGCTCGTAGAACCTGTTCGCCAAAGTGTCCATGGACAGACGAGGCGAGGTGTAGTCTGTAGTGTCTCGAGAACGTGTGTAACGATTTCCAGGTGGCCGCTCTACAGATTTCCTGCGAAGACACCCGATCGGCTCTCCGCCCAGGAGGCCGCCTGAGAGCGTGTAGAATGCGCCACAATACCGGGTGGAGGAGTCCGCCCCGTCCCGATGTAGGAGGCGGCAATGCCGGCCTTCAGCCATCTGGCAATCGTAGTCTTCGAGGCCTGGGATCCCTTCCGGGGACCAGACCAAAGGACGAAGAGATGGTCAGAAGTCCGAAAGTCATTCGTGGCCTCCAGGTAGATCCGCAGAGTGCGCTTGACGTCGAGGAGACGAAGAGTCCGTGGCTCAGACGAGGAGAAGGAGGGCAATTCCACCGTCTGATTCACATGGAAGGCGGACACCACCTTCGGGAGGAAGGAGGGGCACAGTCCGAAGTGAAACGCCCGAATCGGTGAACCGTAGATAAGGCTCTCGACAGGACAGAGCCTGCAGCTCCGAAATACGCCGAGCGGAACATATGGCCACCAGGACAACCGTCTTGAGAGTGAGGTCCTTGATCGTCGCACTCCTCAGTGGTTCGAACGGAGGTCCTGACAGGGAACGTAGGACCAAATTGAGGCTCCAAGAGGGACAAGGATCCCCGCAATGGAGGCCGCAAGTGCTTGACGCCCTTGAGAAAACGGAGGATGTCCGGATGGTGTAACAAAGATCCCCCTCCCCGCAGGAGGGAGCCAAGGGCGGCCACTTGAACCCTAAGGGAGTTTGTAAGCGAGCCCCTTTTCCACTCCCGCCTGTAGGAACTGGAGGATCTGCGGGACAGACGCCTCCGTGGGTCTTGTGTTCCGGTCGGTACACCACAGTTCGAACACCTTCCAGACCTGCACGTAGGCCACCGACGTCGAAGTCTTCCGAGACCGCAGCAGAGTTGACACTACCGCCTCTGGGTACCCTCGTCGGCGGAGGCGGTGCCTCTCAAAAGCCAGGCCGCAAGACAGAAGAGTTCTGCCTGGTCGAAAAAATACCGGTCCCTGGTGTAGGAGGCGGGGAAGATGTCCCAGCCGGATGGGTCCATCGATTACCAGGTGGAGGAGATCCGCAAACCAAGGTCGTCTTGGCCACTCTGGTGCGACGAAGATCACCGTCCCCTGATGAACTTCTATTCGTCGGAGTACTCTTCCCACCAGCGGCCACGGGTGGGAACGCATATAGGAGCAGATCGGCCGGCCACGGGAGTGCGAGAGCATCTACGCCCTCCGCTCCCCCTTTCTCTCCGGCGACTGAAGAAGCGAGGCGCCTTGGTGTTCTGTGCGGACGCCATGAGATCCAGGTGGGGGGAGCCCCCACCGCCGGACGAGTAGTTGCATGGCCGTGTCGGAGAGCGACCACTCTCCGGGGTCCAGGAGCTGGCGACTGAGGAAGTCGGCCTGGACGTTGTCCACGCCCGCGATGTGTGAGGCCGCGAGGCGGCGCAGATTCCGTTCCGCCCACTGCATCAGCATCGCTGCCTCTAGCGCGACCTGCGGACTGCGTGTGCCGCCCTGACGGTTGATGTAAGCCACCGTGGTCGCGTTGTCCGATAAGATTCTGACTTCCTGATTCCGAAGGAGTGGCAGGAAATGGAGGAGCGCCAATCTGACCGCTCTGGTCTCCAGGCGATTGATGGACCACTTCGATTCCTCCGCGGACCACGTCCCCTGCGTGGCGCTTCGGTCGCAGACGGCTCCCCAGCCGACGAGACTGGCGTCAGTGGTCACCACCACCCAATTTGGTAGGTCGAGGGACACGCCGCGAGCCAGATTCCCCGGTACCATCCACCAGTTCAGGCTGTTCCTGGCGAACTGGGGCAGCGGAAGAATCACCTGGTAGTCCTGCGAGAGCGGTTTCCAACGGGACAGAAGAGCTCTTTGTAGAGGACGGAGGTGCGCAAAAGCCCAAGGAACCATGTCGATGGTGGAGCCCATCACCCCCAGGAGCTGAAGATAGTCCCAGGAGGTGGGAGCTGGTAATGCAGAGAATCGCTGTATATGTTCCCGTAGGGCGTGCGCCTTGTCCTGCCGTAGGAAAACCGCTCCCAGTCGGGTGTCGAAGGTCGCCCCCAAGAAATCCAAGCGCTGCGAGGGCACGAGGGAACTCTTGGAGAAGTTCACCACCCATCCTAGGGACTGCAGAAACTCTATCACCCTGGCCACCGCCGCCTGTCCATGTCGAAAGGACTTCGCTCGAATGAGCCAATCGTCCAGATAAGGATGAACTAGAATCCCCTCCTTCCGGAGGGCAGCCGCCACCACTATCATGATCTTGGTAAAGGTGCGCGGGGCCGTTGCCAATCCGAACGGAAGAGCCACAAACTGGAAATGCTGATCCAGGATCTTGAACCGTAGTAGGCAATGATGCTCCTGGCGAATGGGAATGTGAAGGTAGGCCTCCGTCAGGTCCAAGGAGGCCAGAAACTCCCCTCGATGAACCGCCGCGATCACCGAACGTAGCGTTTCCATGCGGAACCGGGCCACCCGAAGGGATCTGTTGACTTCCTTCAGGTCCAGGATGGGGCGGAAGGAACCGTCTTTCTTCGGTACGACGAAGTAGATGGAATAATGGCCCGAGCCCACCTCTCCGGAGGGTACGGGCGTAATGGCACCTATCTCCCACAATCTGTCCAGGGTCAGCTGCACCGCCCGTCGCTTGATGGCCGACCCGCAGGGAGAAAAGATGAACCGTCCCTTCGGAGGGCGGGCAAATTCCAACGCGTAGCCGTGTCCTATGGTGTCCAGAACCCACTGATCCGAGGTGATCCGTGCCCACTCCTCGTAAAAAAATGCCAGCCGTCCCCCGATCTTGGGAACGGCGGAGTGGGCGAGCTGAACATCATTGAGAGGATTTGGGCAAGGGCTGTCCCGCCGTGGGCGCGGCCTGCGCTGGGCGGCGCCCGCGAAAGGAACGGGACCATGGCTGAGCCCTGGAGGGAGGGGGCCGGGAGACCGCCGGCCTGTAACTCCTGTAGCGTCTTTGCGCCCTCGCTCTGGTCCGGGAGGACGGGAACGACCTGGTAGAGCGATATCTGTCTTCCGGCAGGCGATGGACTGCGTTTTCTCCCAGCGACTTGATGATCTGGTCCAGCTCCTCTCCGAACAGGAACTTACCCCTGAAGGGCAGGGAACCCAGGCTCGACTTGGAGGACGTGTCCGCTGCCCAGTTGCGGAGCCAGAGGAGTCGGCGCGCCGCCACTACCGAGGCCATGGAGCGTGCAAGGATCCTGAATAGATCGTAGGAGGCATCGGCCCCGTATGCCACTGCGGCTTCGAGCCGATCCGCCTGGGCGGCCTCCCCGGGAGGCAGCACCTGGGAAGTGAGCAGTAGCTGTACCCAGAGAAGGCTGGCTCGCTGGGCAAGAGAGCTACACATCGCTGCCCGCAGTCCCACTGCGGAGACCTCGAAGACCCGCTTGAGGAATACTTCCAACTTGCGATCCTGCGTATCCCGCAGCGCCGCTCCACCCGTCACCGGAATGGTCGTCCTTTTCGTGACCGCCGTCACCGCGGAGTCCACCCTGGGTACCTTGATGAGATCCAGAAAATCTTCCGGCAGCGGGTACAGCCTCTCCATGGCTCTGCTGCCCTTTAGCGCAGCTTCCGGGGAATCCCATTCCCGAGTGAGAAGTTGCAGGAACGACTCGTGGATGGGAAAAGCCCGCGCCCGCGGACGAAGAGCCGCCAGGACCGGGTCCCCCTTCTTCGAAGAAGTGACGACCGAGGGCGCGACTGGAGCTGGCGGGTCCGGCGGGGGATCGAGGTCCAACCCCTGAATGATTTGTGGGATTAGGTCATCCAGCTCTTCCCGCTGGAATAGTCGCAGCGTGCGTGGATCCTCTCCCTCCGAGGTCGACTCCCCTTGTCCCGAACCGGCAGGGTCCGATCCTGGGGAGACTGGGTCCGAGCCAGCCCCCCCCGAGCCCACAGGAAGCCGGACGTTTGCGGGGAGCTGTGGGGCCCCCACGCCCCCCGGAGGGGGGGGGGCCGAGGAGAGGGACGAAGGGCGCGGTAGTTTGGGGGGCGGAGGCCCCGTGGGAGCTGCCAGCTCCTGCAGGTACGCTGTGTGTATCAGACGAATAAACTCTGGGGAGAACCCCGGCCTACTCGGGGGAATCTCCGTGGGGGAAAAACCCGGGGGGCCCTGCTCCTGTGAGTCCAGCTCCGGATCTTCCTCCGGAAGCAGGTTCGGGGGAGAATCCCCTGGAGCCTCCCCATCCCCCAGCGCTGTCCGATCTTCCTCGCGTCGCAGCGCGTGCAAAATGGCCGCCGTTCCCGCCAAGAATGGGGGAGGGGCCGGCCCACGGCGCCCGGGCAAAGCTGACAATGGAAACCGAGTGCGGGGCCCGGACGTGCCTTCCCCCCCTGGGAGGCACCTGGCACAGATGCCCTCCCTGGAGATGCGCGAGCCGGGCTCGCCGCAGGCCGAGCAACGCGACGGCCGCGGCATATCCGGTGTTCAGAGGAACCACCCCCGGCTACTAAAGTCCCTCGGTGAGTCTCAGGGCGGGAGGGGGGGGGGGGCCGCGAGACGGTGCGCCGCTGCGGGGGGGCCCGGACGGCCTGCACAACCCGCGGAGAAAACAAGCGGCGCCGCGGGGGGGCCTGTCCTGGCCTCGCAACCCGCTGAAGACGAGCACCCTGCTCCCTGCAGCCCACGAGGAGCGCACAAGATGGCCGCGGGAGCGAGGAAAATTGCTGGTAGGCCGGTCACACCGGCAGTCGTAATTCAGCCAGCTGAAAATAAAAACTACAGCCCAGCAAAGCAAGAAAAACAACTTACCCCGGCAAGAACACAGGCCGTGCTGAGGAAACAAAGGAGACAGAGAGCCAGCACAAGGAAGGAGCCCCGCCTCCCCAATTAATCAATTAGTTAGCTTTTTTTTTTTTTTTTTTTTTTTAAATAAAGCACAACTTGATCCAAGACAAGACAGAGACAGAGAAGAAAAATTCCAACTAAGGGAAAAAAGAGAATAGGTTACAGGAAATCGGGAGCAAGCCCAGATTCCCCTACTCGCATCTGCTGGAGTCAGAAGATACTGAACTCCTGCAGAGGGGGTAGTAGTACTTATGGTGACGCCCCCTCGAAGTTTTGGGCTGACTCCATCTGCTGGATTGGGGACATAACCCACGGTCTGGACTGATCCAGGTACGTACAGGGAACCCAGGCTTTACCCCTCACTCCCTCACAGCTAAGGATCCTCTGTGCTTATCCCAGGCTTTACCCCTCACTCCCTCACAGCTAAGGATCCTCTGTGCTTATCCCAGGCTTTACCTCTCACTCCCTCACAGCTAAGGATCCTCTGTGCTTATCCCAGGCTTTACCCCTCACTCCCCTCACAGCTAAGGATCCTCTGTGCTTATCCCAGGATTTACCTCTCACTCCCTCACAGCTAAGGATCCTCTGTGCTTATCCCAGGCTTTACCCCTCACTCCCTCACAGCTAAGGATCCTCTGTGCTTATCCCAGGCTTTACCCCTCACTCCCTCACAGCTAAGGATCCTCTGTGCTTATCCCAGGCTTTACCCCTCACTCCCTCACAGCTAAGGATCCTCTGTGCTTATCCCAGGCTTTACTGTTTTTACCTGCATCACTTTCACTGGTAGATTTTTCTAAACATTCAACCCTCTCTCTTTGAAGAAGTATTATTAATTACATATAGCACCCTTTAGCTAACAGAGTTCAGTAACAGAGCAAAGGTGCAGCTGACAGCTAAAGGAGGCTGAATAACAGGTGCAAAGCATGACCCCAATACCAAAGAAAATGACAGTAAGAGGCAGAAAACTGCACCCTACAACCTGAACTAACAGTAATGTTGCGTTCTATGAGCTTGTGATGCCCTTGGAGCGGTGTAAGACGGGAGAAGGTCGGAGAACAGACCAGGCTGGAGTTTGTTCTGCTTTTCAACAGTTTAATTAGAAAACGTTCAGCAAGACAGAATCAAAATGGCTGCTTACCTCAGCAGACGGACAATGCAAGAACAGTTTTTCCAAAAGGGCACAGCTCTCCATTACAGCTTCCTTCTTCTCCCTGGGGCCTCTCTAAGTCTCTCAGGGCCTCACCTTTGTATCCCTTACCTCAGGGAAACGAGGATCCCTTTCCTGTCTGTCTTAAGGTGGACTGGGCCAGACAGCTGGAGCCGGTCTGTTAAGGCAGTCTGAGGCTCTCTGATATATACTCTATCACAGAGCTATACTGTAGGTTGTGACACCTTTAAAATGACAGGAAAGATATTTTGGCTTTTGCAATTCCAAAAGACCTCAGTGGTCTTTTTTGAGGTGAGGCTGTGGTGCAGGAGGAGGAAGCATTTTTAGCTGGAGTCTAACGCGGCATGGGAATTCCCACAACTGGGGTCTGCCAGATGTGTCCAGAGGAAATTAGATGAGCACCAGTTAGAGGCGATTACTGAATCACTGGAGGTGGAAGTTTTGTGACGAGTGCATCAAGACTGAGAACAGAAGGGGTTGGTGGCTTCCGTAGGTGAACAGCCACGTAAACAACTCCACGAGGACTTCACCAGCTTGCAGCCCTCTATAAGGCTACACCATGAAGATCACATTCTCTGACATTAGTGTAAGCATAAGAGAAGGTGATCACACAGAGACTATGAGCTACAGAAAAAGCACCAACGTTTACTGATACCCACGCAACTCCTGTTTCATTAGCAGCCTCCAGGCAATAGGTAATCTGCAGTCAGAGTCTGATACAATATGCGCTCATGCAGCAGAGCCACTGCCCAGGAAACCCTGCTTCAATACAAGGAGGAAAAGCTGCCTACCTACACCAGGGCTCCAAAAATGTCTAAAACCCAAGTAGCTATCAAGATTCTCCTGTCACCAGCTAAAAGAAGCGATCAAAACTATCACACGTAAGTGCAGAGGAAAGCTCTCGTCTGTTCTTGTACATAGAATTGTAATAAAAAATTGTATGGAAAACATATGTTAGGATTTCACCTGCTACGCAGTCTTATCCTACCTTCATAACACCTCCCCACCAGCAGGGGCTCTCAGCTTGCCTCATCCCTAGTCCTGTCAAGTTCCTCCTCACTGCCCTTGCCATGCCCAAGTCCCAGCCCTATGTAACCCTGCCTTCATTTCTAATCTTGTCTTCTCATGGTGTCACTTCTGCCTCCAGGACCTGACCCTTCATCTTGTCTTGCCTTGCCTTGAAGTCCTCGGGCCTATTCTGTCTGTTCCAAGCCTTGCTGCCTTCGGCCTTTTGTGCTCTTTGTTCTGTGCTTCCCTTGTCTGCCGTGTCTAAGTCCTGCCCTGGTCTGCCTTGTCCTGTCTGTTCCTGTATCCTGTCCACTCCTGCCTGTACCAGAGTCTTGGCCTTGCCTTGTCTAGTTCCAGGTCCTGCTTAGTATCCAGCCTTGCCTCGTCCTGCCTGCCTTCATCCAAGCCTTGTGTCCTGCCTGTACCAGAGTCTTGTCCTTGCCTTGTCTCACCCTTGTCTTGTCTAGTTCCAGGTCCTGCTTAGTATCCAGCCTTGCCTCATCCTGCCTGCCTTCATCCAAGCCTTGTGTCCTGCCTGTACCAGAGTCTTGTCCTTGCCTTGTCTAGTTCCAGGTCCTGCTTAGTATCCAGCCTTGCCTCGTCCTGCCTGCCTTCATCCAAGCCTTGCCTCGTCCTGCCTGCCTTGCCCAGTCATGCTCCTGTCTGTGTGGACTCACCACTAGGATGTAGCCGCCTCAGAGACCTATTGACCCCTAGAACCCAAGGCATCGACCTGCGGGGGCAGAAGACCGGCCCTTGTCTTGCTTCAGTTTTAGTATTCACCACTTCCTCTGGAAGGGCATTCCAGGCATCCACCACTCTCTCAGTGAAGAAATATTTCCTGACATTGGTTCTAAGTCTTCCTCCCTGGAGAGGAGGGAGCGTTGTAGTGGTCTCATATGGGCCCGCGCCCAGGGTACCACTTCCAGGGTGGATGCCATGAGGCCGAGAACCTGCAGATAGTCCCAAGCTATGGGCCGACTGGCTCCCATCAAGGACCGTAGACGCATCTGAAGTTTTAACCTTCTCTTGGAGGTGAGGCTGACTGTGTCTGCCTGGGTGTCGAACTGGACTCCCAGGTATTCCAATGACTGGGAAGGCTGTAGGCAGCTCTTGTTTAGGTTGACTACCCATCCCAGGCTTTCCAGAAGGGCAATCACTCTGTTGGTTGCCCGATGGCTCTCCTCTCGTGATTTCGCTCTGATCAGCCAATCGTCTAGGTAGGGATGGACAAGAATTCCTTCCCGTCTGAGCGCTGCTGCTACTGCTACGATCACCTTGGTGAAGGTCCGCAGTGCCGTGGCTATCCCAAAGGGCAAAGCCTGGAATTGGAAGTGTTGTCCCAGGACCTTGAAGCGTAGGTAGTGCTGATGATCCTGATGAATCGGGATATGCAGGTAGGCTTCTGACAAGTCTAAGGCTGTGAGGAATTCTCCTGGCTGTACTGCGGTCTTGACTGAGCGCAGAGTTTCCATGCGAAACCTCGGGACCCTTAAGTATCGGTTGACTGTCTTGAGGTCCAACACGGGCCGGAAAGTGCCCTCTTTCTTGGGTACCATGAAATAAATGGAATAGTGCCCAGAATCCATTTCCCATGCAGGTACTGGGATGATGGCTTTCAAGGACAGGAGCCTCGCCAGGGTAGCTTCCAATGCCGCCTTCTTGTGTATTGGACACGGAGATTCCACAAACCGGTCTGGAGGGAGATGATGAAAGTCCAGATAATACCCCTCTCGGATGATGGCGAGGACCCACTGGTCCGAAGTAATCTCGACCCATCTGGGGTAGAAGAGGGTTAACCTGCCCCCTATGGCTTCGTCCCCCGGATGGATCGGCTGATTCTCATTGGGAGGCGCGGCCGGGCCCTGACCCCGAGCCGGCTCCCCTCTTGTGCTGCTTGGTCCGAAAGGACTGATTCCTGGCTTGAGGATGAGGTGCCTGGTAACGACTCCTATAGGGAGTGAAGCGTTGGGAGCTTCTACCTCTGGAAGGCCTCGGCAAGGCACGCTGGTTCCTTTTGAACCTGTCTTCCGGCAGTCGAGGTACTGGAGAGGCGCCCCATGTGCTGGCCAGTTTATCTAGGTCGCTGCCAAACAGAAGAGACCCCTTGAACGGCATTCTAGTGAGACGTGTCTTAGAAGGGGCGTCGGCTGACCAATTGAGTATCCAGAGCTGCCTCCTGGCTGCTACTGAGGATGAGACCCCCTTGGCTGTCGTACGGACTAAGTTGGAGGCGGCATCCGTAACGAACGAGAGAGCTGACTCCATGTCAGCTGCCGGAGCATTGTTCCTGACCTGTGACAAACAGGAACGCGTTACCACTGTGCAGCAGGTTGCGATTCGCAAAGACAGAGCTGCTACCTCAAAGGTTTGTTTCAGGATGGGGTCCAGGCGTTGGTCATGAGCGTCCTTGAGGGCCGCCCCCCCTCCACTGGAATGGTAGTGCGCTTGACCACAGCGCTAACCAAAGCGTCCACCTGAGGGCACGCCAGCATATCCTTGATTGCCGGGTCCAGGGGGTACATGCCGGACAGAGCCCGACCCCCTTTAAATGAGGCCTCTGGCGCATTCCACTCCAAGTCGATCAGCTGTTGCGCCGCTTGCAGGAAGGGGAAATGGCGGGCTGTGGGATGAAGACCCTCCAGCAGGGGGTTCTGCATAGATGCTTCCATGGTACTGGGGCCTGGAGTAGCCAACTCAGTCAGGCACTGAGAAACCAGGTCGGAGAGATCTTCCTTGGGAAAGAACCACCTCATGGTTCGGTATGGCTCTATCCCCGAGGGAAGTTCTCACTCCTCGGGGGGTTCGGACTCGTCCTCCGAGACATCAGGGTCCGCCTGAGCGGGACTGCCCAGAGGCGGATGCCCCCAATAAGGGCGAGAAGGGCCAGGGGCAGGGTCAGCCGGAGCGGCAGCAGGGCCTGGACAGGACGCTGACTGCATCTGTACAAAGGCGTGAATCCCCTTAAATAAGTCAACCCAGGAAATGGAAGCGGTTTCTAGCCGTCGGGGTACCAGGTCCCCCGGAATTCCTGGCTGTTCAGGGCACCCCGCTAGATCCGGGGTGGCCCCTGGGGAACTGTCGGTAAACCTCGGTTGAGACTGGTCCTGGCCCAAGGCTCCCACGGCCTCCTCACATTGGGCACAAAGGGAGTCTAGCTCCTCGCTCTGCGTGGCTCTAAGCTGGCAGGCTGAGCACAGGCCTAGAGCTTTCACGCCGGAAGCAGGAGGTGCCGCCTCTGGAGACGCCGAGGCTTTTAAATGTTCCATCGTGTCTTGCGAATGCAGAGCGCCAGTGTTTATGCTGCCAATAATATGCGCTCGATACACAATATGCGCTCAAGAATATGCGGTCAGCAATATGCGCTCAATAATATACAATATGCGCTCAATATACAATATGCGCTCAATAATATGCGGTCAGCAATATGCGCTCATACAATATGCGCTCAAGAATATGCGCTCAAGAATATGCGGTCAGCAATATGCGCTCATACAATATGCGCTCAAGAATATGCGGTCAGCAATATGCGCTCATGCAATATGCGCTCAGCAATATGCGCTCAATAATATACAATATGCGCTCAATATACAATATGCGCTCAATAATATGCGGCCAGCAATATGCGCTCATACAATATGCGCTCAATAATATGCGGTCAGCAATATGCGCTCAACAATATACAATATGCGCTCAATAATATGCGGGCAGCAGTATGCGCTCAATAATATGCGGTCAGCTCATCAACAGGCGCCTATCATGGGCGCTCAATACCTGAACAAGACAGACAAAATGGCGACCTCCACGGCGTGCCACATGTAGGCAACGCCACCGATCCTCGTCCCTCGGAGACCAAAAAGTAAGAGATGTACGCCTTACCTGATCCTCGGCGCTTCCCGGCTGTAACCGGGCGGTCTCCGGCTGCGGGGGGAGAGGGCAAGTACCTTCACCGCCGCGCTTGAGGAAATGCACCCGCTGCCTCTAAGCTGCCGAACTCATCTCGCTCGGGGCTAAGTCCACGCCGGGACCGAGGCGCCTCTCAGCCCGAACCTAGCCCTTCTCGCTCGGGGGCTACGTCCCTGCCGCGATTCGGCCACCGGACCGAGGCCTAGACCTCTGAGGGATCGCGAAAATCACCCCGGGAAACTCAACTGGGGGAGGGACCCGAGGGTATCACCGCAGAAGTGCGGGGCTCGTCTTCTGAAGAAATTTGGTAAGTAGATTATAGAAAGTATAAGTAGAAAGTAGATTTGGAAAACATGCTCAGCGAGTGTGCAGGCACTCCAAACTGCTTTGGAGACGGAAATTACTGAGTTGCTGCACATATACCCGTGCTGACGTCAGATCCGTCTCCAACTGCTAGCACGAGCACACTATACCCACTTGTTCTGAGTCCATCTGCTACACGCTAGGAAAGCTGCTTTTTTTGCTTTTATTACATCAGCCACCTCCTTTGTGAAGCAGATTGGATTCTTATTTCTCTTACTTTTGTTTACTTTTCTGACATATAGATTTGTTGCTTTTGTAATTGCTCCTTTTAGTTTAACCCGCTGTTTGATCTCTCCCATTTTCTCCCAGTCTTCAGGTTCTGCCTCCAGATATTTCCCCATTTCTACAAAGTCTGTTTTTTTGAAGTTCAAAACTCGGGTCTTTGTGTGGCTTCTCTGGATCCTATTTGCGATATCAACCCATACTGTTTGATGATCACTGGTGCTGAGGTGGGCACCCACCCGGACATTAAGAGACATTATCTCCATTAGTGAGCACTAAATCGAGTATAGCTCCCTCCCTTGTATTCTCCATTACCATTTGTTTGAGCAGAGGCCCTTGCAGGGCATCCACTCTCTCTCTACATCTGGCAGATTGGGCAGAAGGGATTCTCCAGTCCAGTGCCAACCTACTTACCCTCAACAATCTACCATCCAAACAGGTAACAGGGCTAAGAGGCGCTCTGTCATACACACACAGGTAAACCAGCATCCCACCTGCCCACAGAAACATCTGCATCATTCACCTGCACGTCCAGCAGTGCAGAGCACCTCATCCAGGGCAAGAAATACCTAAAAATGATGTGGGGGTACGGGGGTGGGAGAGCTAGCATCAGCCCTGCCCGCCACCACAACTCTCCCTTCTCTGTGTCACCTGACAGAGAGCGGGGGCTCTTGGGACGATAACTTGCCCTGCATCTTCAGCTACCAGGGGAGATGCTACCTCACTACAGACCAGAAAGCCAAACCAGATTTTAAGGTAGTCCCTGGCCTGTGGCCGCCTGTGCCCTGGGCCACTGAAAGTGGCATTGGCTCGCAGCTCTGCTAATTCTCGAATACCTGCAGAGCCAGGGCCTGGCGGGAGTTTGTCACCTCGATCTGCGCACGGTTCATGGAGCCCAAATCCATCAGCAGTGGAGAGTCGTTATCGTCCAGCAGCACATTGGTAGGTTTCAGATCCCTGCAAAGGGGAACAAGAAAGTGAACCAGAGAGAGAGAAAACAGGCAAACACAGAATCTACTAACACCAGGGAAAAAGCAGGGACACACAGTGTGTAATAACCCCAGAGAGGGAGCAGGGACACACAGTGTGTAATAACCCCAGAGAGGGAGCAGGGACGCACAGCGTGTAATAACCCCAGAGAGGGAGCAGGGACACACAGAGTGTAATAACCTCAGAGAGGGAGCAGGGACACACAGCGTGTAATAACCCCAGAGAGGGAGCAGGGACACAGAGTGTGTAATAACCCCAGAGACGGAGCAGGGACACAGCGTGTGTAATAACCCCAGAGAGGGAGCAGGGACACAGAGCGTGTAATAACCCCAGAGAGGGAGCAGGGACGCACAGCGTGTAATAACCCCAGAGAGGGAGCAGGGACGCACAGTGTGTAATAACCCCAGAGAGGGAGCAGGGACACACAGAGTGTAATAACCCCAGAGAGGGAGCAGGGACACACAGTGTGTAATAACCCCAGAGAGGGAGCAGGGACACAGAGTGTGTAATAACCCCAGAGAGGGAGCAGGGACACCCAGCGTGTAATAACCCCAGAGAGGGAGCAGGGACACACAGTGTGTAATGACCCCAGAGAGGGAGCAGGGACACACAGAGTGTAATAACCCCAGAGAGGGAGCAGGGACACACAGAGTGTAATAACCCCAGAGAGGGAGCAGGGACACACAGAGTGTAATAACCCCAGAGAGGGAGCAGGAACACACAGAGTGTAATAACCCCAGAGAGGGAGCAGGGACACACAGCGTGTAATAACCCCAGAGAGGGAGCAGGGACACACAGCGTGTAATAACCCCAGAGAGGGAGCAGGGACACAGAGTGTGTAATAACCCCAGAGATGGAGCAGGGACACAGCGTGTGTAATAACCCCAGAGAGGGAGCAGGGACACACAGAGTGTAATAACCCCAGAGAGGGAGCAGGGACACACAGCGTGTAATAACCCCAGAGAGGGAGCAGGGACACACAGCGTGTAATAACCCCAGAGAGGGAGCAGGGACACACAGCGTGTAATAACCCCAGAGAGGGAGCAGGGACACACAGCGTGTAATAACCCCAGAGAGGGAGCAGGGACACACAGCGTGTAATAACCCCAGAGAGGGAGCAGGGACACACAGCGTGTAATAACCCCAGAGAGGGAGCAGGGTCACACAGCGTGTAATAACCCCAGAGAGGGAGCAGGGACACACAGCGTGTAATAACCCCAGAGAGGGAGCAGGGACACACAGCGTGTAATAACCCCAGAGAGGGAGCAGGGACACACAGCGTGTAATAACCCCAGAGAGGGAGCAGGGACACACAGCGTGTAATAACCCCAGAGAGGGAGCAGGGACACACAGCTTGTAATAATCCCATGAATAAAGCATGGATAAAACTAGTGGCAGGTCTGCCTTTGCTTTCTTCTGGGAAGTGAGGTCGGATGGTTCAAGGTGAACAGGAAGTGGTAACTCACTGCAGATTTTGGGTGTGAAACACTGAAAGCCTGAAGTCTTGTGCAGGAATGTTTTGCAGTAGTTAGAGCAGGGGAGGTGAGAAGGACTTTTTAGAAGAATGTAGGAGGCTAGAAGACGAGCGAGGTATTCAGGAGCTTGCCTGTTTACACATTAAAGACCCAGCAAAGGATTCTGAAGACAGTGGGCCATTTATGTGGTATTGGTGTTCTGTGGTCCACTGCTTTGGCCTCTACCAAGAATCTAGCTGCAGTGTTTGGAGGCGTTTCATATTCCCTGTACGTTCCCGGATCAGTCCAGACCGCTGGGTTATGCCTCCCTTCCAGCAGATGGAGTCAGAGAAAAAACTGAAAGGCACCCCTGTAAGTAGGATGTGCCACCTGCGATCCTTCAGTATTTCTCTGACTCCAGCAGATGAAGGGTAGCATAACCTGCGGTCCTGATCTTCCAAAATTCTCCCTTCTTATTTAATCGAGAGGGTTCTTTACAACCTGACTGGCAAATGATTAGATCAATGGGGTAGAAACATAGAAACATAGAAACATAGAAATGACGGCAGAAGAAGACCAACCGGTCCATCCAGTCTGCCCAGCAAGCTTCACACATTTGTTCTCATACTTAACTGTTTCTCTTGGCTCTTAGTAACCTTATGTTCTAATTCCCTTTTCACCCCCACCATTAATGTAGAGAGCAGTGCTGGAGCTGCTTCCAAGTGAAATATTAAGTTTGATTAGTTGGGTAAGCGGCAGCATAGCTCTCTGCCATGAAGCAGAGGGCAATGCTGGAAATGTGTGAAGTATCAGTTTTTCTTTTCCCCTGTCATTGAAGCAAGGAGTCATGCCGGACATGCACCGAAAGTGAAGAATGCCTTGAAAGTCACATTAACTATCATCAAATATTGAAAAGCCTAATAATTGGTAATACCTATAAGCCCATGAACCCATCCCTGTTTTTTTTTCTTTTTTTCTTTTCTTTTTTTAATTGGGAGATGGATGCCCTTCATCCTTCTACTCTGTGAAGGTGGACACCTTCCACCGGCCACTGGCATCCCGCTCCGTTAATGCCTCTGTGGCTACTGCCGCTCCATGCAGTGTTTTACTACCTGCTCTTTATATGCGTCCTCTAGAACTGATGGATCCCATCCCTGGGTTTTTTTATTATTTATTTAATTGGGAGATGACAGCCCTCCATCCTTCCGCTCCGTGAAGGTGGACACCTACCACTGGCCACTGGCATCCCGCTCCGTGAATGCCTCTGTGGCTACTGCCGCTCTGTGCAGTATTTTACTACCTGCTCTTTATATGGACACCTACCACTGGCCACTGGCATCCCGCTCCGTGAATGCCTCTGTGGCTACTGCCGCTCCGTGCAGTATTTTACTACCTGCTCTTTATATGTGTCCTCTAGACCTGATGGATCCCATCCCTGTTTTGTTTTTTGTTTTTGTTTTTTATTTAATTGGGAGATGACAGCCCTACATCCTTCCGCTCCATGAAGGTGGACACCTACCACTGGCCACTGGCATCCCGCTCCGTGAATGCCTCTGTGGCTACTGCCGCTCCGTGCAGAAAGTAAAAAAAAAAAAAAAAGAGAGGTTTTTTATTTCTCAGTCAAGGAGTACAGATTCCTCCTAATGAAATAAAATAAAATATACAGGAAAAAAAAAAAGGGACCAGTTTATGTTTAAGCAGGCACAGCAGGACCTTACAGCTTGATTACCTGGAGAGTGACTCACAGCCCGGTGAGTAGGGAAGAATTACCCGTGGGCCGGTCCCTCTCCCCTACATTCCAGAGACGTTTTAATTCCTCTGAGCCCGGGTGTTACGGTCGTGGACCCTTAGGCCGGCTGAGACAGTGGATGGGATGCTGTGGAGGCCCACAGCGAGCGGCACAGCCGGGAGGCAGCACGGAAGAGGCTTCACCCCTGGAAGTCTGAGGTCCCCGCAGGAGGAGCCCGTAGGGACCCAGACCTCTTGGACTTAGGTGGGACCCTATGCGACCAAGGATCCGGGCTGCGGCCGAAGAGATGAATGAAGGACGGCTGGGCCCAGGAAGTAGAAGAGTCTTCACCCTTGGAAGCCCACGGCTCCCCCGGGAGGAGCCCGAGCCGCTGGGACTTAGGAGAATCCTCTGGGCCTGCAAGTACCGGATACCTGAGGTGATGGAAGAAGCCGAAGTCGGAGTCCAAGAGCGAAGCCGGGTCAGAAGCCTGAAGTCAGAGATCCAAACCAAAGCCAGGGACGAAAGCAGAAGACGGAGTCGTGGGACGGAGCCGGGTCAAAGCCAGAAGTCAGAGGACGAACCAAAACCAGGAGCGGAAGCTGAAGACAAAGTCAGAAGACGAAGCCAAGTCAGATGCCAGAAGTCGATACCAATACCAGAAGCGGAAGCCAAGGACGTAGTCCAGAACAAAGCCAGGTCAGGAGACGGAAGACAGAAGGACAATCAGGTTACACCGCAGCATCTAACAACTCAGGGGAACTGAGGAACATCGTTGCAAGGCGCGGTACTGCTGCAGCTGCTGGGTTTAAATGGCCCGGCAGCGTCTGACGTCATCAGGGGCTGTTCCTGGGTTTTCCCGCGCTGGCCCCTTTAAGAGAGAGCCCTGGCGTGCATGTGCATGTGCATGCGCCTAGGGGGCGGGGCCAGCCATGGATCAGCGCCAGCGTCTCCCTTGCAGGGAGAACGCCGCAGACGGCCGCGTCCTCGGCCTCGGAGGCCAGAGAGAAGGCGTTCCTGCGGCCGGATCGGCCGCGTGGTAAGTGCAGGTCCCGGGGCACGGCCCGGGAATGCAACACCAGGGACGTCCCATTCCCCTGTTGCACAAGCTCGGTTTAAAAAAAACAAAACAACCTACCGAGTAAGCCTGCTTGTTTCCCGGGTCTCCAGAAGGGGTGGAATTTCTACTCAGTCAAACTTTGTTTCGTGGCTGCACCTGCCATGCCGCGGGGATCGCAGGGCTCAGCATGTGGGGAGTCGGCAGCGCGACTCTCCCCCGACGGCTTGTGCTCGCGCTGCATCCCCAGGGGAGAAGGCCCTTCACATGTGCCTCTGGAAGGCAAAAGATCGCTCCTGCGGTCATGAGGGGTTGCCAGAAGTTGGCAGGATCGCTTTCAACGGCCGTCCCCGTCAAGCATGGGAACGGGGGCCATTTTGGGTGACTCTCACCCCGAGGATTCACAGGGCTCCGGGGGATGAGATTTTCCTCCACCTCCTAGCTTATGTCCTGAACGGCCTCTCGATCCTGCATGTGAGCCTCTGCCTCCTCCCCCTTCTTCTCCTCCTCCTACTTTGCCTGCGGGGGGGGGGGGGGGGGGAGGCCTTAAAGAGACAGCACCCCTTTTCATCTCAATTTGTGCTGTTGTTACATAAGGCTTATATGGAGGCAGAGGCTGACTTGCTTTCGCAACACCCACCTCCAACAAAAGTGCTCAGGCCCGCTGATATTCAGGAGGCGCTCAGGGCTCGTATACCTAAGCCAGTCCCTGCTGCAGCAGCAATGCCACCTCCTTCGCTTGACCCCGCACCCCAAGACCCTGCTGTGGACCCGGGTGATGATGTGGATAATTCCGCTCCGGTTGAGGCGGATGATCCGCGGGTGCTCCGACTGTTCCGGAGAGACGAGTTGGATCCTCTCATACCGCATGTGCTCACTGAGCTTGATCTTCCAGCTCTGCAGTCGATGGCGGATCCACATCCGGGGGATCCTGTATTGTCCAGTCTTCGCGCCCTTCCTAGGACCTTTCCTTTCCACCTGACCCTTTTACAGCTCATGACTCAGGAATGGGACGCCCCGGAAGCCACTCTATGCGTTAGTAGGGCCATGGAGAAGATCTACCCGCTCCCGGATGAGTTCTTGGAACTCCTTAAGGTTCCTAAAGTGGATGCGGCCGTATCGGCCATCCCCAAGCGCACCACGATTCTGGTGACAGGTGGCGCCGCCCTTAAGGATCTACAGGACAGGAAACTCGAAATTCTTCTTAAGAGGAAATTTGAGGTGTTAGCACTTGGCGTTAGGGCGGCCGTATGCAGTAGCCTCATGCAGAGAGAGCCACCCTTAGATGGCTATAGCAGCTGCTTATGGCCCAGGAACTTCCCCCAGCAGAGGCGGAACAGGCGGACCGGATGGAAGCAGCGGTCGCTTATACGGCGGATGCTCTGTATGACCTCCTGAGAACCTCCTCGCACATGATGTCATCCGCTGTGTCAGCAAGGAGATTGCTTTGGCTGCGCATTTGGTCGGCTGACGTTTCTTCCAAGTCTCAGTTGGAATCTTTCCCATTTAAAGGGAAGCTCTTATTTGGAGACGATCTGGAAAATTGCCGGAGGATAGACCCAAGTCTACTTGTCCCTTCAGTTCCTATAGGGGTCGTTTCCGGGGCCAACGGCGTTTTCGGTCTAGTAGGGCCCCGTCATTTCCTCCTCGACAGGCACCGTCGAGGTCCCAGGCTTGGGCCTGTTCCTTTCGAGGCAGACGGCCTTCCCGGGACGGAGCCTCCCAAGGATTCTCCGCCAACAAATCTTCCCAATGAAGGTGCGCTGGCCCATTCCTCCGTTCCGGTGATCAGGGGTTGTCTCTCTCTCTTTCGAGAGGAATGGGTCAAAATCACGTCGGATCAATGGGTCTTAAATATTATAGATCGCGGTTACACTTTAGATTTTGCTCGCCCACTGCGGGATCTTTTCTTGGTGTTTCCTGGCGGGTCTCGGGCAAAGCAGCAAGTGGTGATCAGACCTTGTGTCGTTTGAAAGATCTGGGAGCGATCGTCCAAGTCCCGCTGGGCGAGTGCCGGACCAGCAGGTACTCCATTTACTTCGTAGTTCCCAAGAAGGAGGGCTCCTTCCGTCTGATCCTGGACTTGAAAAAAGTCAACAGGGCACTTCGGGTTCCGCGTTTTCATAAGAACATAAGAACATAAGAAAATGCCATACTGGGTCAGACCAAGGGTCCATCAAGCCCAGCATCCTGTTTCTAACAGTGGCCAATCCAGGCCATAAGAACCTGGCAAGTACCCAAAAACTAAGTCTATTCCATGTAACCATTGCTAATGGCAGAGGCTATTCTCTAAGTGAACTTAATAGCAGGTAATGGACTTCTCCTCCAAGAACTTATCCAATCCTTTTTTAAACACAGCTATACTAACTGCACGAACCACATTCTCTGGCAACAAATTCCAGAGTTTAATTGTGCGTTGAGTAAAAAAGAACTTTCTCCGATTAGTTTTAAATGTGCCCCATGCTAACTTCATGGAGTGTCCCCTAGTCCTTCTACTATCCGAAAGAGTAAATAACCGATTCACATCTACCCGTTCTAGACCTCTCATGATTTTAAACACCTCTATCATATCCCCCCTCAGTCGTCTCTTCTCCAAGCTGAAAAGTCCTAACCTCTTTAGTCTTTCCTCATAGGGGAGTTGTTCCATTCCCCTTATCATTTTGGTAGCCCTTCTCTGTACCTTCTCCATCGCAATTATATCTTTTTTGAGATGCGGCGACCAGAATTGTACACAGTATTCAAGGTGCGGTCTCACCATGGAGCGATACCGAGGCATTATGACATTTTCCGTTTTATTCATCATTCCTTTTCTAATAATTCCCAACATTCTGTTTGCTTTTTTGACTGCCGCAGCACACTGAACCGACGATTTCAATGTGTTATCCACTATGACACCTAGATCTCTTTCTTGGGTTGTAGCACCTAATATGGAACCCAACATCGTGTAATTATAGCATGGGTTATTTTTCCCTATATGCATCACCTTGCACTTATCCACATTAAATTTCATCTGCCATTTGGATGCCCAATTTTCCAGTCTCACAAGGTCTTCCTGCAATTTATCACAATCTGCTTGTGATTTAACTACTCTGAACAATTTTGTGTCATCTGCAAATTTGATTATCTCACTCGTCGTATTTCTTTCCAGATCATTTATAAATATATTGAACAGTAAGGGTCCCAATACAGATCCCTGAGGCACTCCACTGTCCACTCCCTTCCACTGAGAAAATTGCCCATTTAATCCTACTCTCTGTTTCCTGTCTTTTAGCCAGTTTGCAATCCACGAAAGGACATCGCCACCTATCCCATGACTTTTTACTTTTCCTAGAAGCCTCTCATGAGGAACTTTGTCAAACGCCTTCTGAAAATCCAAGTATACTATATCTACCGGTTCACCTTTATCCACATGTTTATTAACTCCTTCAAAAAAGTGAAGCAGATTTGTGAGGCAAGACTTGCCCTGGGTAAAGCCATGCTGACTTTGTTCCATTAAACCATGTCTTTCTATATGTTCTGTGATTTTGATGTTTAGAACACTTTCCACTATTTTTCCTGGCACTGAAGTCAGGCTAACCGGTCTGTAGTTTCCCGGATCGCCCCTGGAGCCCTTTTTAAATATTGGGGTTACATTTGCTATCCTCCAGTCTTCAGGTACAATGGATGATTTTAATGATAAGTTACAAATTTTTACTAATAGGTCTGAAATTTCATTTTTTAGTTCCTTCAGAACTCTGGGGTGTATACCATCCGGTCCAGGTGATTTACTACTCTTCAGTTTGTCAATCAGGCCTATCACATCTTCTAGGTTCACCGTGATTTGATTCAGTCCATCTGAATCATTACCCATGAAAACCTTCTCCATTATGGGTACCTCCCCAACATCCTCTTCAGTAAACACCGAAGCAAAGAAATCATTTAATCTTTCCGCGATGGCCTTATCTTCTCTAAGTGCCCCTTTAACCCCTCGATCATCTAACGGTCCCAACTGACTCCCTCACAGGCTTTCTGCTTCGGATATATTTAAAAAAGTTTTTACTGTGAGTTTTTGCCTCTACAGCCAACTTCTTTTCAAATTCTCTCTTAGCCTGTCTTATCAATGTCTTACATTCAACTTGCCAATGTTTATGCTTTATCCTATTTTCTTCTGTTGGATCCTTCTTCCAATTTTTGAATGAAGATCTTTTGGCTAAAATAGCTTCTTTCACCTCCCCTTTTAACCATGCCGGTAATCGTTTTGCCTTCTTTCCATCTTTCTTAATGTGTGGAATACATCTGGACTGTGCTTCTAGAATGGTATTTTTTAACAATGACCACGCCTCTTGGACATTTTTTACTTTTGTAGCTGCTCCTTTCAGTTTTTTTCTAACAATTTTTCTCATTTTATCAAAGTTTCCCTTTTGAAAGTTTAGCACGAGAGCCTTGGATTTGCACACTGTTCCTTTTCCAGTCATTAAATCGCATGGAAACCTTGAGGTCCGTCATTGCGGCCATCCACAAAGGCAAATTTTTGGCCTCTTTAGATCTGACAGAGGCATACCTGCATATCGGCATCCAGGAACATCATCAAAGGTTTCTACGGTTCATGGTACTGGGCGAGTATTATCAGTTTCAAGCGCTTCCATTCGGTCTGGCGACAGCGCCATGCGTATTCACCAAGGTAATGGTGGTGGTAGCAGCGTCTCTTCAGCGAGAGGGGATTCTTGTTCATCCCTATTTGGACGACTGGCTAGTTCAGGCGAAATCGGAACACCTTTGCAGACAGGCAGTTTAGTCGGTGTTGCTGCGTCTTCAGTCGCTCGGCTGGGTTGTCAATTTCCCCAAGAGTCAGCTGGTTCCGTCTCAAGTGTTGGAGTTTCTGGGAGCCCGTTTTGACATGGGGTAGGCAAAGTTTTCCTCCCCGTTGAGAGGATGACCAAGCTCATGACTCAGGTTTGCCATCTATTGGCCCTCCCCTTGCCCAGGGTTTGGGACTACTTACAGGTTCTTGGTTCTATGGCTTCTACTCTGGAGTTGGTTCCCTGGGCGTTCGCTCATATGAGACCTTTGCAGAGGGCGTGTTGTAGATCTGTTCCTCCAGAGAGGAGGAGTTAGCAATCTGTTGTGGATCTGGTCCCCAGAGGGGTGGAGTTAGCAAACTGTTATAAATCACCCCGCCAAAGGGGAGGAGTAGCAATCTGTTATAAGTCTCACTGTTAGTATCTCATTGTTAGTTAACCCATATATTTTTCTCCAAGTTATTTCTACCTGTTTTTTGTAAGACATTCTCTTGTCACTGTTATTGTTCAAAATGTAAACCGAATTGATCAGTAATTCTGTTATTGGAAAGTCGGTATAGAAAAGTTCTAAATAAATAAATAAATAAAGTCCGCTAAGGAGTTAGCAGTCTGTTATGGATCACCCTGCCAAGGAGAGGAGTTAGCAATCTGTTCAATGCTGCTCCCCCAAGGTGAGGAGCAACCAATTTGTAATACTCCGTAGGCGGAGTTAATGATCTGTTGTGAGTTGGCTCCCACAGAGTGGCAGTCTGTATGATACCGCTCAGCAGTGTAAGGAATAAACACAATGTAAATTGGTGAATCCTTGGGCCGATGGCAGATGACAGCGCCCCCAGGAGGATATCCTGAGAGGGACCACTGGCTAGGCTGGAGTATGGAGACAACACAGATAGTTCTTTATTAGACAGGAAGTAGAACACCAGAGATGGCAGTAGTGAGCTGATGTGCTCGGCAGGGCTGAAGCCCTCAGATACTGGAATTGCAGTCTCTGGGTTGCTGAGCTGTAGAGAGAGACTATAGGTAGTGAGCAGACAGGATATGCTGGATACATAACCAGTAGTAGATGATACACTCACAATTGTATACATCTGTAATGGCTTCTATGCAACAGAGAGTCTTAAGTATATTCAGGAACAGGAACTGTAGGCGAGTACTGGTTTCTATATGCAGTCTGGAATGAGAACTCACAATATCTGTGTATGAGATGGCTTCTAGAATAGAAGAGAGTCTTTGGAGAGTTTTAGGAACATAGGGCCTCATGGAGCGAGTATCAGTTCCTATCTGCAATCTGTAATAGTAATGCACAAGATATAGATATATGATAGCTTCTGAAATAGAAGAGAGTCTGTGAAGGGTTTAGGAACATGGGCCCTCGTGGAGCGAGTACCGGTTCCTATCTGCAATATGAAATAGTAATGTACCAGATATAGGTATGCGATAGCTTCTGAGATAGAAGAGAGTTTTTGAAGGATTTTAGGAACATGGGCCCTCGTGGAGTGAGTACCGGTTCTTATCTGCAATCTGCAGTAATAACTCATGATCTCCGTACCTGCAATAATGTCTTAGACAGAAGGGAGTCTTCGGAGATTAGGAACATTAGGAACATAGACCCTCGTGTAATAGAACTCACAGTGTTCACGTCTGCGATCGCTTCTAGGCAGTAAGGAGTCTTCTGAGCATTCAGGGATGTAGGCCCTTGAGGAGCGAATACCGGATCCCATCTTAGCAATCTGAAATCAAGAAGAGAGAGCGGGGCCCCTGAGAAACGGGTACCCCTTGGTAAGTTGAGGAGGCAGAGCAGCAATGAGAGAGTTATCCCCCATGCTAACTCGATTTGTAGTTGCAAGCAAAGACCTTTTAAGGTGGAAGCGGATGACGTCACTACGGGGGGACACCCCCGAGGTTCGCGCCCTTGCTGGTACAAACTCTGGAGCGCGTGCGCACATGCGCCTTTACGTCATCAGGAAATTGGCGGATCCGCAGCGTCAGGCCAGCCCGGGGATTCCAGGGAGAAGTGGCGAGGAGAAGCCGCGGCAGCATCTGTCCGTCAGACCCGAAGGGAGTCGCCACAAAGGTAGAGAGGGTGGAGAGAGGGCGAGAACAGGCACGAACGCAACAGGGCATTACTTTCCCGCTAGGATCCCAAGTCCGAAGAGTTTCACCTCCGCTTACGCCAGGAGCAGTCATGATTGGTGGCTGGTCCCAGAGCACTTACAGCTGGGGATGGACTTGGAGATTCCACAGTGGCTGATTGTGACAACGGATGCCAGACTCTCCGGTTGGGGGGCAGTTTGTCAGTCGCGATCGGCCCAAGGACAGTGGCCAACTCAGGAGTCCAAGTGGTCCATCAATCGTTTAGAAACCAGAGCAGTTCATCTAGCATTGCACAACTTCCTTCCCCTTCTCCATCAGTCGGAAAGAGTCCTCTCAGACAATGCCACTACTGTGGCGTACATCAACCGACAAGGAGGAACAAAGAGTCGACCGGTGGCCGTTGAAGCGGACAAGCTCATGGTCTGGGCAGAACGCAATCTGGTTCGTCTGGCGGCGTCTCACATAGCCAGGGTGGACAATTCCAGGCAGACTTTCTCAGTCAGCAGCAGCTCGACCTTGGAGAGTGGGAGCTGTCAGAGGAGGCAATGCATCTACTGACCCGGAGGTGGGGAATGCCCCATCTGGACTTAATGGCAACGCGACTGAATGCAAAGGCGGCTCGGTTCTTCAGTTGCAGGAGGGAGCATGGGGCAGAAGGAGTAGATGCCCTGGTCCTTCCGTGGCCCTGCAACGTTCTTCTCTGTGTTTCCTCCTTGGCCACTGGTGGGCAAGGTCCTAAGGCGGATAGAATCTCACCAGGGATCAGTAATTCTCGTAGCGCCAGAATGGCCACAGAGGCCGTGGTTTGCAGACCTGATAAACTTGGCGGTAGACGGACCCTTGCGGCTCCTCGGTCACCTTCCGAATCTTCTTCGTCAGGATCCAGTATTTTTCGATCAGGCAGATTGTTTTTGTCTAGCGGCTTGGCTTATGAGAGGAGATAGCTGAAGGATATCCAGATGTGGTGATTTCTACTCTGCTCCGCGCACAAAAGACCTCCACTTCGCTGACTTATGTAAGGGTTTGGAAGGTTTTTGATTCCTGGTGCAGCGGGTTAAAGGTGTCCCCGCGTAAGGCCTCGGTGGTGCACATTCTCGCGTTCTTACAGGAAGGCTTGAAGAAAGGTTTGGCCTACAGTTCACTTCGTATTCAGGTGCTGGCTCTGGGCTGTTTACGAGGTAAACTTGATGGTGCTTCCCTTGCAGGGCATCCGGATGTAGCATGCTTTCTGAAGGGGGCCAAGCATTTACACCTGCCGGTGCGTCCAGTATGTCCTTCGTGGAGTTTGAACCTGGTTCTACAAGCACTGTGCGATCTGCCTTTTGGGCCTCTCAAGTGGGCTACGTTGAAGGATCTGACGCTCAAAGTGGTGTTTCTCGTGGCTATCTGTTCGGCCAGATGGATATCAGAGATTCAAGTGTTGTCCTACCGGGAGCCATTCTTGCACATTTCAGACTCAGGAGTTTCGCTTCGGACGGTGCCTTCCTTTCTACCGAAGGTTGTATCGGCTTTTCATGTGAATCAGTCTGTTGAGTTACAGGCTTTTTCGGATTTGGATCGAGATTCCCTTCAGGCTCAAGATTTGAGAAAATTGGATGTCCGTCGGGTACTTCTTAGGTACTTGGAAGTGACTAATACCTTTCGGTTATCTGACCATCTCTTTGTCTTATGGAGTGGTCCTAAGAAGGGACAGAATGTGTCCAAGGCCACTATTGCCCGATGGTTAAAGGAATCCATTGCATCGGCTTACATATGTAAAGGCCGACAAGTGCCGGATGGTCTTAAAGCTCATTCGATCAGACCTCAGGCGGCATCTTGGGCGGAGAGCCAATGTATTTCTCTTCAGGAGATTTTCCGAGCAGCTACTTGGAAATCTTTACACACCTTTGCTAGGCATTACCGTTTGGACGTCCGAGCTCCGGAGGTCAAGTGTTTTGGTAGCGGAGTGCTTCAAGCGGAACTTTCCGGGTCCCACCCCAGTTAAGGCGGCTTGGGTACATCCCAGCAGTCTGGACTGATCCGGGTATGTACAGGGAAAGGAAAATTGGTTCTTACCTGCTAATTTTCATTCCTGTAGTACCAAGGATCAGTCCAGACGCCCGCCCAGGTGTTCTGGTAAGTCAGCTCGATTTCTTTACTTATTTTCCTACACAGGGGATTTGGAGTCTGCACAAGGTGTTTGAAGACTACGCAGCGCTTCATATAGATAAGAACGAAAGAGAAATGGAAGAATATCTACTCCTTGCATGTACATAGTTGAACAGGTTGGGACTAATTATTGAAAGTTCTTTTGGTCTAGTCATTGGCTGTTAAAATTGTTTTTTCATTCTGCTTTGATATTGATTATACTGAAGATGTAACTATTATTTAACTTTCCAAATGTTAAGTTCTTAGCCCTGTTATATGTAAACCGATGTGATATTCTTTTGAATGTCGGTATATAAAAACTCTAAATAAATAAATAAATAAATACTGAGGGATCGCAGGTGGGTTATCAGGGAGTGCGTTTCAATTTTTTCTATGACTCCATCTGCTGGAAGGGAGGCATAACCCAACAGTCTGGACTGATCCGTGGTACTACAGGAACGAAAATTAGCAGGTAAGAACCAATTTTCCTTTATATGTCAGAAATTTCTGACGAAGTGGATTCTGTCCTCAAAAGCTCATTCCCCAAGAAGACTTAGGTGTATTTTGTTTTTGCCCATATTTATTTATTTATTTATTTAATTTCTTTTCCTATACCGATGCTCAAGACTAGGTCTTATCGTACCGGTTTACAATGTAACTGAGGGGAAACCAATTAACATCAAGGTAGAAAGTAAAGTTACATTAAACAGGGAGCATAAAACCTGGGCAATGGAAGACAGTGCAGAGTTTAAACTAAGAAACAATTAGAGAGAGATAAATATATAAATCAACAAAAACTGTAAGATACAAAAACATAGGTTTGTCCTAGGCAGTTATTAGCCTGGTATTATTATCAACTTTATTATCAACTTTATTATCAACTTTATTATCAACTTTATTATCAATTATTAGCCTGGTATTATTATCAACTGATTTTCAAGACTTTGTTTTATGTTATTTATGTTGTATTGAGTTTTTTGTGACATATTACCACTTAGCTCAGATTGGTCTGTTGTGGGCTGTGAGTAAAGGAAAATTAGTTTCTTACCTGATAATTTTCGTTTCTGTAGTACCACGGATCAGTCCAGAATCCTGGGTTTTGCCCCCCCCCCCCCCCTCTAGCAGATGGAGACAGTGAAGTTTTCAAAACAAAACGCCGCCTTATATAGGATGGTGTCACCTACAGTCCGGCAGTATTACTCAATGTCAAAGCAGAATGGCTCTCAAAAAACCATCATAACCCTCCTAGGAACTGAACCTGTAGCATGGGATCTTCTTAGTGTTTGGGTAATTGCCAGGTTCTTGTGGCCAGGTTTGGCCTCTGTTGGAAACAGGATGCTGGGCTTGATGGACCCTTGATCTGACCCAGCATGGCAATTTCTTATGTTCTAACCACTTGAGAACGGTCAATTCAATTTCTGCAGATCTGAAAACAAATCAATCAATAACTGAGCGGACTATCCCTTACTTCCATGCGTTCCCCGGGTGGGACTCTGGACTGATCCGTGGTACTACAGGAACGAAAATTATCAGGTAAGAAACTAATTTTCCTTTCCCTGTACATACCCGGATCAGCCCAGACTCCTAGGATGTACCAGAGCTTTCTTACCTGGGATGGGATCTGGAGAGGCCCGCTCTAAGCACTGCTTCTCCAAAGCCTCCTTCACCCGATGCCTGAACATCCAGTCTGTAGTGTCTGGCAAAGGTATGCAAAGACTTCCAAGTCGCCGCCCTGCAGAGACCATTTGACACTCCGCCCAAGAAGCCGCCTGCGAACGGGTAGAATGAGCCCGAAGAACAAACGGTACAGGCTTATCACACAGCAAATATGCCGAGCCTATATCCTCTTTTGACCAGCGCGAAATCGTAGCTTTAGATGCCATATTTCCTCATTTTGGACCAGCCCACAGCAGAAAAATATGGTCTGTCACTCGAAACGCGTTAGTAACTTCCAGATAATGCAACAACGCCCGATGAACATCCAGCTTCCGTAAGTCTTTAGACATAGGGTCTGACTGGTCCAAAACGGGAAACGACGGAAGCTCCACTGACTGATTCCCGTGAAAAGCAGACACCACCTTTGGAAGAAAGGAAGGAACCGTCTGCAAGGACACACCAGAATCCGAAATTCTCAGAAACAGCTCCCTACAGGATAGAGCCTGGAGCTCCGATACCCTGCGAGCAGATGTGATAGCAATAAATAAAAATCACCTTTAAGGTGAGATCCTTTATTATAGCCGTTTGCAGAGGCTCAAAGGGCGCCTTACACAGAGCTGAGAGAACCAAGTTCAGATTCCAAGGACAAGGGTGCCTGATCGGGGGACATAAATGCTTTGCCCCCTTTAGGAAAGGAGCCACATCGGGGTGAGCAGCCAACGCCACGCCTTGAATGGAACCGCACAAACATCCAAGAGCTGCCACCTGAACCCTCAGGGAACTACACGATAAGCCCTTGGTGGGTCCGGATTGTAAGAAACCTAAAATATCCGACACCGAAGACAGAGTAGGAACAATCGCCCGGTCCATGCACCAAGATTCAAAGATTCTCCACACACGCATATATGCGAGGTTGGTGGATGTCTTGCGCGACCGGAGAAGTGTTGCCACCACAGCGTTCGAATACCCTTTGCTCCTCAGGCGGCACCTCTCAAAAGCCATGCCGCTAGACAAAAGTGATCGACCTCTTCCAAACACATGGGCCCTTGATGGAGAAGGTCCGGGAGCAGTGGCAACCGCAGGGGACCCGCCACTGCCAGATTGACCAGGTCTGCAAACCAAGGCCGTCTCGGCCACTCTGGAGCTACGAGGATGACTTCTGCTGGGTGTATCTCCACTCTCCTGAGCACTTTGCCTATCAGCGGCCAAGGAGGGAAGACGTACAGCAGTACGTCGGTCGGCTAGGGCAGCACCAGGGCATCTACCCCTTCTGCTCCTGTTTCTCTGCAGTGACTGAAGAAGAACGGAGCCTTGGCGTTCTGAAACGTTGCCATGAGATCCATGTGGGGTACTCCCCACGTGTCTCATATGAGCTGGAAAGCTTCGTCTGTGAGCTCCCATTCCCTGGGATCGACGCGGTGCCGCCTGAGAAAGTCCGCTTGAACACTGTCGACTCCTGCTATGTGAGATGCTGCAATACTTACTAAATGCTTCTCCACCCAGCTGATCAGCTGCCGGGCTTCCATGGCCACTGGCTGGCTCTTGGTTCCCCCTTGGCGATTGATATAAGCCACAGTGGTCGCATTGTCGGAAAGAATTCTGACTGACTTCCCCTGGAGGAGAGGGTGGAACGCTTGCAACGCTAACCACACTGCCCTGAGGGGGGATATGATAGAGGTCTTTAAGATCATGAGAGGTCTTGAAGGAGTAGATGTGACTCGGTTATTTACACTTTCGAATAATAGAAGGACTAGGGGGCATTCCATGAAGTTAGCAAGTAGCATATTTAAGACTAATCGGAGAAAATTCTTTTTCACTCAACGCACAATAAAGCTCTGAAATTTGTTGCCAGAGGATGTGGTTAGTGTAGTTAGTGTAGCTGGGTTCAAAAAAGGTTTGGATAAGTTCTTGGAGAAGTCCATTAATGGCTATTAATCAATTTTACTTAGGGAATAGCCACTGCTATTAATTGCATCAGTAGCATGGGATCTTCTTTGTGTTTGGGTAATTGCCAGGTTCTTATGGCCTGGTTTTGGCCTCTGTTGGAAACAGGATGCTGGGCTTGATGGACCCTTGGTCTGACCCAGCATGGCAATTTCTTATGTTCTTATTGATCGACCACTGAGATTCTTCCTGGGAACATTGTCTCTACACCAACTTCCTCAGGCAAACCGCTTCCCAACCGGAGAGGCTGGCGTCTGTGGTCACCACTGTCCATTCAGGCACCTCCAGGGGAACTCCTTGGGATAAGTTGTCCGAGATAGCCACCAATCAAGACTGGAGCGCGCCGTATCTGTAAGAGGGAGAGGTAAATGAAACTGTTTGGAGACTGGATTCCAATGCAAAAGCAACGCTGACTGTAAAGGACGCATATGAGCAAAGGCCCAGGGCTCCAGCTTCAGGTTGGAAGTCATGGAGCACAGAACCCGCAAATAATCCCGCACTCTGGGGAGGCGGTTGGCCAATAAGTCCCGCACTTGTGCTTGTAGCTTGACAATTTGGTCCAAGGTAAGGAACACTCTCCCCTGTTGAGTGTTGAATAGAGCTCCCAAAAACTCCAAAGACTGGGTGGGCACCAGTCGGCTCTTGGCTAAGTTGATCACCCAACCCAGTGATCGCAGGAGTTGAAGCACTTTGCGAATTGCTAACTGGCTAAGCGACTCCGACTTTGCTCGAATTAGCCAGTCATCCAGGTATGGATGCACCAGGACCCCTCTCTGCACAGATGAGCCGCCACCACAACCATTACCTTGGTAAACATTCTGGGCACAGTAGCAAGACCGAAGGGCAAAGCTCGAAACTGAAAATGGTGACCCGTCACCGAGAACCTCAGAAACATCTGGTGGTCGGCCCGAATGCCTATGTGAAGATACGCTTCTGTTAGGTCCAGTGGCACCAGAAACTCTCCTTTTCTTACCGAGGCAATGACTGACCATAACGTCTCCATGTGAAAAGGTGGCACCCTGAGGCAGTGGTTTATGCGCTTCAAATCCAGAATGGGTCGGAAGGACCCCTCTTTTTTAGGGATTACGAAGTAAATGGAATAACACCCTTTTCGCTGCTCTGCCTGAGGAACTGGGGTGATGGCGCCGAGTTGCAGAAGATGTTGCAAGGTATCTTGTACTGCCTGTCGTTTCTCTTCGTAATCACATCAGGAGACCAGAAACCACACCGGAAGGCGGTGTGCAAAACCTAAAACATAGCCTTGATTTATCACAGTAAGGACCCACTGGTCCGACGTCACCTTGACCCATTCCTCATAAAACAGGGACAATCTGCCCCCGACAGCTGGAATCGAGGAATGGGTCGGTGTCCATTCATTGGGAAGACTTGGCCCCAGATGCGGACTGGGTAGCTCCGGTTCTGCCAAAGCATCGGCCACGAAAGGCTGAGATCAGGACTGCTGGCGACCGGACACTTGCCGAAAGGAAGAAGCTGGAGCCCTGGACAGACTAAATCTCCGATTCCCTCTGAATTGAGACCATGAAGAAAAGGAGCCCCTCGACTTGGGCCTATCCTCTGGCAGTCGGTGTTCTCCCCCAGGGATTGAATCATATCCTCGAGGTCCTTGCCAAAAAGCACTTTACCCTTGAAAGGCAACGACCCCAGCTGAGCCTTGGAGGAAATATCCGCCGACCAGTTTCTTAACCACAGGAGTAGATGAGCCGAGACTGCTGACACCATGGATCTGGCCGAAGTCTGTAACAGATCATAAAGGGCATCCGCACTATAAGCTTCCAGACGCCCTGCTTGCTGTGCTTCTGCATCGGAAAGACCAGCATTAGCCTGTAACTGCTGAACCCAGCGAAGGCCCGCTCGCAAGGCAAAATTGCTGCACATAGCTTCCTGCACTCCCAGTGCCGAGGCTTCAAAAATTGTCTTGAGCTGCTGCTCCAACTTTCTATCCTGCAGGTTCTTCAGGGCTGTAGAATCCGTAACCGGGATTGCGGCCTCTTTGGTGACTGCGGACACTGCCGTGTCCAGCTTGGGGACCCACAGTATGTCAATTGCTTCCTCCGGAAGAGGATATAGCTTATCCATAGCCTTGCTAACTTTCAATCCCAGATCTGGGGTATCCCATTCTCTATATAGCAAGTCCGTGGCAGAAAAATGAAAAGCAAAGGAAGTAGCCAAGCCTCTCAGACCCAACAACACTGGGTCCATGGCCTCTAGCCTGGACTCCTCTGGTGGCCCATCTATGCCTAGCTCTCCGAGTATAATAATACAGAAAAAGCCTTAAAGGGCAATACGATATAGTAACCAATGCACAAAAATAGACGTTATTTCAGGCCTGAAGTAACTTCAAAAAAACGGGGAAGTAGTGCACTTTTTTAATGTCTATAATTTCTTGCAAAAATGTTTGAAAAAAATGCTTAAAAAATATTCAAAAATTGGACCTATGATTAAATGTGTGCCCCTCTTATCTATCGATAGAGCATAATGCAAGCCTCTAAAAGATAACAAAAAGGGGTTTATACGATGGTCCCATAAATCACCATAGAAATAAGTGGCGGATACGTCTATTTTTGTGCATTAGCTCTCCGAGTACGGCAGGGATACGCGGAGCCAACTCCTCCCTCCTAAACAGACGGACCCCACCTTAGGGTCATCTCCTTCCACAATGTGAGAGCCCCGTGCTGGATCCTGTGGATGATGATCAGGGTCTGTATCCACCCCCATCGGAGGCTTGCCCTGCGGGTCCTGGTCCCCTAGGTCCGTATCCTGACCCGTGGAATCAGTATCGGTCTGATGAACCCCTGCACGCAAAGGGCGCTTAGCTTTGGAGGACCCAGAGACTCCCTTAGACTTAGACTGCTCTCAAGAAAGAGACTTAAGACCACAAGAGGAAGTTTTACCCCCAGCCTGCAGCTTCCCTTCCCTCCTGGCTTTAAAAGCCTTATGGAGAAATAAAATAAACTCCGAGGAGAAGGAGGAGTCGTCAGAAGTCCCCTCGGGGCTATCCTGCGCTGCAGGTGAGAGAGGCTGTAAAGGTTCGCTCCCTCCAGGAAACCCTGGCTGAGGAGAGAAAGGAGGCGGGAGAATCCCCTCCCCCATAGCTGCACAAGTCGCTGATCTAAAAGACTCCAAAATGGCCTCCATTCCCGCGCTCAGCTGATCTCGGTGCAGCTAACACTGAAGGAGCTCGGGCAGCCTTGCCTTTAACCATTTTTGTGGCCCCGGAGGATCCCTCCCTCCCTGGGAAGACCCGTCGAGCACAGCCCCTCCCGAGAAAGACGCGCGGGCCGAGCCACATGCGCAGCACGCAGACGAGCGCGGCATCGGGCAGCAGGCCTGAGAAAGCTAAAACTCAATTCTGTAAAAAAATAGAAAAATAATCACGGTCCGCCCAAGCGCCGAGTCAGGGAGGGAAAAGAGAGAGCCGCAGCGCCGGTGACCCTGACAGAAAAAGAAAGAAAATCAAAACTGCCCGGCCATGGTCCACGGTCCTGATCCGGCAGGGTGGAGTGAACCGGGCTCCCCGGTGTCGCACCCAGAGCTGCTAAGCTTGGAACAAGAGGACCCTCGAACCTGTAAATGCAGCGGCCTCAACAACCAGCGGGGGATGGTCCCCTCAGGACCTTACAAACCCCCTGGGAGGCTCAGGACAGAAACTGCTCCTTCTTTTTTTAAATCAAAGTAGAAATGTTTTACAGACCGAAAACTCTCTAAAACTCAAAGAATTCACTACTCTAAGTCCAATGAACAATCAGCACAGACTGTAGGCCTTGCAGCTCCATCTGCTGGAGACAGAGCAATACTGCCGGAGTGTAGGTGGCAGCATCCTGCTTATAGGCGGAGTTTGCTTTGATAACTGCTCTGTCTCCATCTGCAGGGGGGGGCCCAGGAGTCTGGACTGGTCCGGGTACGTAGAGGGAAATGTTTTTAAGTTAATTGGTTAGTCTGTAAGGTGTACTTTTGTTCAGCCTGGCTCCTGATGTGTGCATGTCTTATGGTGGCTATGGCTGTGTTGATCTGAGTAGTAATGTAGTTGGTGGATCTGGCATAGACATATTTATTTTTATTTATTTAATGGCTTTTATATACCGACGAACGTTGGGAACATCTCATCGGTTTACAGAGAACACAAAATTTAGCAACAGGCTTTACAATTAACGCATGATTATATGAGGAACAGTTAAACCAATAGTGATTACATATAATAGCTTCGTTTTTATAAGTAATATATGGGTAAGGAGGTTAGGTAAGGGAGGTTAGCTAACTTGGAGGAGCAGAAAATCTGAATAAAGGGGGGATATCTACATTTATAGGGTAAATATACATGAGTATGAGATTATATCGTCCTTTGTAATCTCCTTATTTACACTTAATGGAAAGAATGAGGGAAAGGGGGAATATGTACAGAGGAAAGGAGGTGGAAAGGCAGAGGGGAGGAAGGGGGGTGGGGAAGGGGAGGAAGAGTCAATGGAAAGGATGGGGCCTTGAAGAGTATGATGGGGTGGGGAGGGGGGTGGGGTTGGAGTGGGAGAGAGGGAGAAGGGGTGCAGGATAGGAGTAGGGGGAATGTTAGGTGAGTGGGCGTTGGTTATGTGTATGAGTGCTTGAAGAACCAGGTCTTGAGGTTTTTCCTGAACATTTTTGGGCAGGATTCTTGTCGGAGTGATGTGGGTAGTTTATTCCAGAGGAGAGGGCCTGCTAGGGATAGGGCCCTTTCGTTTGTGGTGCGGAGCTTAGTAAGCTTGGGTGAGGGGGTATGTAGTGTGGCCAGGTATTGTTTTCTGGTGAGTCTATTATTGTTGTGGAAGGAGAGATGTTCTTTGTACCAGTGCATGTTTTGGTTGTGTAGGGATTTGTGTATTAGCGTGAGGACCTTGAAGGTAATTCTGGATGCTACTGGTAACCAATGCAAATATTTGAGTACAGGGGTTATGTGGTCATTTTTGTGGGTGTTGGTAAGTATCCGGGCAGCTGCATTTTGGAGGAGTTGCAACGGCTGTATGGTGCTTTTAGGCAGGCCTAGGAGCAAGGAATTGCAGTAGTCTATTTTAGATAATACGAGGGCTTGTAATATGGTGCGGAAGTCGCTGAGATGTAGTAGAGGTTTGAGTCTTTTTAGGGTGTGTAATTTGAAGAAGCAGTCTTTGAGGGTGTTATTGATGAATTTTTTGCAGTTAAGGTGACTGTCTAGGTATACGCCGAGGCTACGTACATGCGTTGGGAAGGTGAAGTTATTGGAGGGATCATTGTTATGTGTGAGTGAGGGGGTCATTAGAAGAGTGTTGGAGATGTTGGGGGGTGATATGAGGATGAGTTCCGTTTTAGCGGCATTGAGGGCTAGAAAGTTGTTGGATAGTAGGCTGCTGATTTCGGAGAGGGCGGATTTCCAAGTTTCAATGGCTTTGTGAATTGAGTCATTAACAGGAATAAGTATCTGCACATCATCAGCATATATGAAGTGCGGAAGGCCAAGTTTAGCAAGAAGATGGCAGAGGGGAAGGAGATATATATTGAAAAGTGTAGAAGAAAGAGATGAACCTTGAGGCACTCCTTGTGCGAGGGAGTGAGGTTTGGAGGTGGAGTTTCTAATTTGTACGCTAAATTGTCTTTCAGCCAGGTATGAGTGGAACCATTGTAGAGCAGAGCCTGAGATCCCAATGCTGCTCAGGCGTTCTAATAGGATGTGATGTTTAATGGTGTCAAAAGCAGCGGATATGTCAAGAAGAATGAGGATGTGTGAGAGACCTTTGTCAAGACCTTTCAAGATGTGGTCGTAGATTGAAATGAGCAAGGTCTCAGTGCTATTTGTCAAGACCTTTCAAGATGTGGTCGTAGATTGAAATGAGCAAGGTCTCAGTGCTATGATGCTTTCGAAAGCCAAATTGAGAGGGGGATAGGATGTTGTTTTCATCCATGTAGTCTGATAGCTGCTTGTTTATAGCTTTCTCAAGGACTTTTGTGATTAGTGGCAGGTTGGAGATGGGTCGGAAATTGGAGAGATCGGATGGGTCAAGGGAGGGCTTTTTTAGAATGGGTTTCACAATAGCATGTTTAAGGTTTTTGGGGATACTGCCAAGTTCAATGGACTTGTTTATGATGTTGGAGATGGGTTTGGCGATGATCCCGGGGATGGAGAGGAGATTTTTTGTGGGGATGGTATCTGATGGGTGTGTGGAGGGTCTGATTTTTTTAGGAAGGAAGCTATTATTAACTTTGAGATGGGGGATCCCAATGTGAGATCTTTGTCGAGTTGAACTCTGAGGCTTTTTACTGATTCATTGGGATGAAGGGGAGTTCCTGATAGTGAAGGTAAAGCAAGAAGGAGATGACCTCAGCGGCTTAGCCAGCAGAGTCCAATAACCCTAGGGTGGAAGTGGGGACCCCCGACATCCGCTAACCCCATGGGGGAAGTGGGAACCTCTGATAACCCTTGGGGGGAGTCTCGACCCTTGATGTCCGATGATCCTGGCAGGAAAGTGAGGCCCCCCTAACATCCAATTACCTTGGGGAGTGGGGGAACTGGGACATGGTGACTCCCGACATCCAATATCCTCAAAGGGAAGAGGTGGCCCCCGACTCCCAATAAGACTGGAGGGGGGGGGGGGGGGGAGAAGCAGGGACCCCAGACATCTGATAACCCTAGGGAGAGGAGGGGGTGGAAGTGGGGACCCACGACATCCAATAACCCCAGGATGAGTGAGGACACACGACATCTGATAACCCTGGGGAGGAGAAACACGACTGATAATCCCAGGCCCAGGGTGGAAACACACGGTGTTTGATAAGCCTAGAGGGGTAGCAGGGATTGCCATCTGCTAACCCCAGAGGGAAAGGGGTACACATTGCAGCCAATAATCCCAGAGCCAGAAGAGAGACAAGCAGTATCCGCCAACCCTAGAGCCTGAGCAGGGGCAGGTGGCATCTAATAAATCCAGAGGGGGAGCGGGGACAAGCCTGTGAATCCCTGTCCTGTTACCTGTGGGCATAACCCTTGCTGTGAATGGCGTGTAGTCCCAAGCATATTCCATGAAAAATGTGAAGAATCCGCTCCTCAGACATAAAACTGTTCTGATCTCGGAGACTTTCCACTTCATTCCACAACGTTCCCCTCTAAAAAAAAAAAAAAAAAAAAAAAGCAGATGATACAGCTTATCTCCCAGTGACCCTGCAACATCCTCTCTGAGCACAATGACCCAAGAACTCAGGTGACCTGTAACATCCCCTGAGCTCACAGCGATTCCAAAACTGGACAGTGCTCCTCTAACATCCCCCACACCTCACAGGGATCCTGAACCACCCTAAAATATGTAGTGATCCTGATACAACTCACAGGCTTCACCTGGATCCCGCAACATGTCTTAGACAGCAGGGTAACCCTGTAATACCCCAAGACCTAGCTGACCCTTACAGGGCACCTTTATCACCTTCAGAGGAATTATATTTTTATAATCCTATATTTATACAACAGGCAATAATAAAACATAAAACAGTATACATACAAGATACACTTGCCCAGCAGATAACGTATCATTTATTTATTTATTTATTTATTTGTATTTTTCTATACCGGCATTCACGGAGTTCGTATCATGTCGGTTTACATAAAACAAGGGGTGAGATATCATGGAAGAAGAAACTTCCTTTTAAACATTAAACACTTCAGACTCAACTATGGACAACTGGTTTAGCAAACTTAGGGCCTGATTCATTAAGACTGTGTCTATGAGGAAAAAGCTTAGTGAATTAGGCTATTAAAGTACAAAAAATATAAAACACAAATCACAAAACCAAAAAAGCATAAGAGCTTAATGTTATATGAATAATAAAACAGTGCCCTATACTACACCTTTATGGAGTGGTATTTTCAAAAGCAACTCCATATTTTATCACATTTTTTTCTGTTCTCCTTTAATACAGCAGCAAAACTTCTCAATGTGAGACATTTTAAGCAATTCTGCTTTTCATAATTCCAAGGTTGCTTTCAAATGTGTGGCAATGGTGAATCTAGCAGCCAGAAGCAAGTGGGACATTCATTTTTTGGCAAGTTTAGAAATATTTAGTACACACCAAGACCCCATGGGTCCCAAAACAGGAGAAACATCCACTGTAAATTCTCCCATCTCTGTAATAGTATGAAATATCTCCGTCCAGAGAGTCCACACCCCTAAGCCCATGGGTCTGGCACAACGTTTGCCTATCTATTGACACGGTATAAGAGACGGAGCAGTAAATCTGAGCAACAGCACAAAGTACGACTGCATGAGTATCTGCTCATAACTGATCCCAATCAATTTCCTGCAGCTGCACCGAGAGCTCCTCCTTCCACTGTAAGATGAAGAAAGGAACCCAAGTTCCCAAAACTCTCCAGCATTCGGTTATGCAGTAAAGCAATGGCTCTACCGCATGTACCCACTCAACTATATCTGCCTTCCTAGAAGAGCAACCTCTGCTCTGAATACTCATAAGAAAATCGTGCAGATGCAGAATCTGCGGGGTCTTTAACTAAACCTTCAAACGTGTTAATGCTATCAGCAGAGCAGAACTGCCGCACAATCCTCAGCCCTCGCTATTCACAACATTGAAACTGAAGGGAAAATAAACCAATACCTTCGTCTGACAAGGATGTAACCCTTCTCATAAATTTGAAAGCATCATATATAACAGCTGATGAATGAATGCTTATATAGAAATTTATAAGAAATAGCTTATTACTAAAAAAAGTTTTTTGTTTTTTGAGTGGAAACCTCAATCTATGAGAGCCTTCTCCGTTCTGAGAATAGCTCTGCTGCTGCCACTTTTGCACTTTGCTGATATATTTACTTTACAGTCAAAAGTGAAGTATAAGTCAATCATCGGTATCCACCCACTTAATTTTTTGAGACAATTTTTTAAGGAAAAGTTTTTAAAAATTATTCTTAATAGCAAAAAGAGCACTGGTATAGAAGCAAAGAGAGCACTTATCCTTGCAGATCGATGCCTCGTATTTCGCTTGCTTCATCAGGGGTGGTCATGCTGTTCCTTGCATCCTAATGTCCTTTTGCGGTCTGCTGCTCGATCTCAGCGTTTCCAGGATAAGTGCTCTCTTTGCTACTATACCAGTGCTCTTTTTGCTATTAAGAATAATTTAAAAAACATTTTCCTGGATGGCATAGAGTCCAACAGAGAAGAGATCCTGCATGAGAGTAAATGCACAATAGAAATATTTATAGGTAGATATCCCATGTGTGTTGGGGAACAGTATAGCGATAGTAATATACTATTCCAGGCCTGTGCCTAGGGCGGCAAAGATCTGGGGGAGGTGTGGGCGACAGCAGCCTGGCTGAAGATTTGCTGTCGTTCAGCTGTAGGGATGTGCGTTTGTTTAATTTGTTTTTGTTTTTAGTGTGCAATAAAAAAAAATAGTGTGCACACTAAATAAAAATGAAAATTTAACAAAATACAAGCCAGGTGAAACACATTTTAAAGGTGAAACAAACTGAAAGATACATATTTTCTGGCTGCATAGCTCTATTCATCTGTGCTGAATCTCACTCAGCAGAGAACAGGCCTCTCGCTCCTGATCCAGCTCTGCAGGAAACAGGAAGGCCTACAGGATCGTTTTGGGGAAATTAAGGGGGGCGGAAGGTGGGAAGAGAGGCTGGGAGATGGAAGCGGGATGGGCTGGAGGGAATATGCCTGTGTGTGAGAGAGGGGGGAACAAGGGTCGGGAGCAGTGTTCGGGGGGGGGGGGGGGTGTGTGACTGTATTTCATATTAGGTAGGATGTAAAAGGTGCAAGGTCGAGCAGGACCAGAGGGCAGCAGATACACCTCCCCTCATACTGCAATTCATGTCGAAGTGAACTTTACGGAATCCATGCTGATTTGTATGTAAAATGTCATTTTCTGTAAGGTAGTTGGGATAAGACTACTGATTCAATAAGTTTTGCTAAGGATGTTAATGTAGCAATGGGCCTGAAATTGCTAAGATCAAAAGAATCTTTTGATTTGTTCTTTAAAATAGGAAGAATAGAAGTTTGTTTTTAAGCAAGATTGAAAGTTCCATTTTCTAAGGATTGATTAACTAGTAAAGTAAGAAAATTACTAGCATGGGCACCTAAGGCTTTAAAGAAGACTCCAGAGCAAGGATTATCAGGTGAATTAGAAGGATTTTGTTTTCTGATAATAGTTTGTATAGTATTCTCAGAAACTGGTGTAAATTCAGACCATGTGTAATTAGATTCAGTACTATTGTAGGAGGGTAATGGTAGCTTAGTCAATTGGTTTGATATATCTGTAACTTTAAATTTAAAATAATTGGCAATTTTATTACAGGAAGCAGTGTCATGAGTAATAGAACTTCCTTTTTGGGTAGCAGTTAAAGTTTTTACAATATTAAATAATATGTTAGGGTTGCCTTGGAGATTTTATTTGCTTAGTAGGATTTTTTGCAGCATTTGTATTTTTATTATAGTGACGTAAAAGACAATAATATGCATTCTTTGTTTTTGATGTTTTATTCCGCCTCCATTTACGTTCAAGTTTTCTAAGAGAAGTTTTCAAGGACTGTAGGGTATTAGTGTACCAAGGAGCATTTACTTTCTTCTTATTTGGTTGTGTTTTTATTGTTTTTAGAGGGGCAATCAAATCTAAGGAGGAAGAGATTGCAGAATTCCACTTGTCAATAGATTAATCAATACTAGGGGCTAGTGTGGTTGGCAGATTAGGTACTACAGCATCAATGAAGGTGTCTGTAGAGATAAATTTATGTTTAACAATAAACTGGTGACCATTATTATTTGAAGTATTGGGGCAGGAGATGTTAAGAGAAAAATTAATAAGATAATGATGGAACCACGTTATAGGGATAATCTTAGTTTTTCTTGAATATTAGAGGCAAAGATAGGGTTAATAAAAACTAAATCTAAAGTTTGGCCCTTAGAATGTGTTGGTGATTGAATAAGTTGTTCCCAACCCATGCCAGACATGGCATCAAGAAAGGCATTTACTATAGGCGATGTACATGTGATATGTAAATTAAAATCGCCTACTACAATAGTCTTACTTAGGTCAACTGGTAAAGAAGCAATAATTTCAATAAAATTAGACAAGTCTGAGTTCAGACAACCTGGTGGGGAATAGATTATACAGATATTTAGAATAACAGTAGTTATGAACAGAATTTCATGTTGACCTATGATAACTAATTGTTTTTTCATAGGGGCAAAAGAAGATTTAATAATGGCTAGAACGCCACCCATCTTGACCCATTCCTCGCGAAACAGAGAGAGACGTCCTCTGATCTCCGGAACGGAGGAATGGGCCAGCGCATCTTCATTGGGCAGCCTTGCTTGTAGCGAAACCTTGGGAGTTTCCATCACGCGGAGCTCGTCTGCCGCGAAAGGAATGTGCCCAGGCCTGGGACCGCGTGACGTCTGCCTCGGAGTAAAGGACGGAACCCTACCCATCCAAAAACGACATTGGCCCCGAAAACGCCCTCTAAATGACTCAAAAGGACGGGACGAGCAGGGCTTGTCCTCCGGAAGCTTGTCTCCCAAGTCTTTGACAAGTTGTTCCAGTTCATCACCAAATAACAACTTTCCTTTAAAAGGGAAGGAACCCAGCTGGCAAATTTGACGAAACGTTGGCTGACCAGTTGCGAAGCCAAAGAAGCCTCCTGGCAGAAACCGCCGAGGCCATCGTCTGCGAGGAAGTATGAAGGAGATCATATAAGGCATCAGCGGTATAGGCCATGGCCGACCCCAGGCAATTCGCCTGATCAGCCTCCTCAGGGGGAAGCTCCTGTGAGGTGAGCAACTGTTGCACCCACCTAAGAGTAGCCCTCTGCATTAGACTACTACAGACGGCCGCCCTGACGCTGAGTGCCGAGACCTCAAAAATTCTTTTGAGAAGGACCTCCAGCTTCCTATCCTGGAGGTCCTTGAGAGCTGCTCCTCCTTGCAAGGGGATGGTCGTGCGCTTAGCTATCGCCGTGACGGCCGCATCCAGTATAGGAACCTTAAGCAAATCCAAGGACTCTACCGGAAGCGGATAAAGTTTTTCCATGGCTCTACTAACTTTCAGGCTAGCCTCCGACGCTTCCCATTACCGAGTCAGTAGTTGCAGGAGCTTCGGGTGAAAAGGGAAGGTTGTAGGGGGGTCGCTCAAACGTTGGTGAAAACCCTCGGAGCTGTCGCCAGCTCGAAGGGTAGGGCACAAAACTGGTAGTGGTTCCCCATGATCATGAACCGTAGAAATCTCTGATGATACTCCTGGATCCCTATGTGGAGATAAGACTCTGTTAGATCCAAAGAAGCCAAAAACTTGCCTTTGTGGACAGCCGCAATGACAGATCTCAACGTCCCCATTCGGAAGCGAGGGATACGAACCGCCCTGTTGACCTGCTTCAAATCCAATATCGGGCAGAATGAGCCCTCCTTCTTGGGATCCCACTTCCGCCTCCGTCTCCGATATCCTAGTGTTTCTCCAGGCCGGTCTTGCTAAAGGGCTGGCGTGCAGTTCCCTGCGAGTCCAGGTGGTGGCGCTTGGTTGTTTGCGAGGTAAGGTTCGGGGATCCTCCCTGGCTCTACACCCGGATATCTCCCGTTTTCTTCGGGGAGCAAAGCATCTCCATACTCCATTGTGTCATCCTTGTCCGTCCTGGAACCTGAATTGGGTTCTCTCCTCCTTATGCTCGGCGCCGTTTGAGCCCTTGAAGTGGTCGACTCTTAAAGATCTCACATTGAAGACCATATTCCTGGTGGCGATTGCCTCGGCACGGCGTGTTTCGGAGTTGCAGGCTCTGTCCTGTAGGGAGCCGTTCTTGCGCATTTCCGACTCAGGAGTCTCCTTGCGGACGGTCCCTTCCTTTTTGCCTAAAGTTGTGTCGGCATTTCATTTTAATCAATCAGTTGAGCTTCCCGCTTTCGCTGTCGGGGAGTCTTCTGTCCCAAAAACGAGGGAATTACGGAAGCTGGATGTGCGGAGGTCCATCCTTCACTATCTAGAGGTCACTAATCCGTTTCGGGTGACAGATCATCTTTTTGTTCTATTCTCTGGTCCAAAGAAAGGTGCCGCAGCGTCCCGCACGACGTTCTTCCGTTGGCTCAAGGAGGCCATTGGCTCAGCGTACCTAGTACGGGGAAAACATAGAAACATATAGAAACATAGAAACATAGAAATGACGGCAGAAGAAGACCAAACGGCCCATCCAGTCTGCCCAGCAAGCTTCACATATTTTTTTCTGTCATACTTATCATTTTCTCTTAACTCTTGGTTCTATTTCCCTTCCACCCCCACCATTAATGTAGAGAGCAGTGATGGAGCTGCATCCAAGTGAAATACCTAGCTTGATTAGTTAGGGGTAGTAACTGCTGCAATAAGCAAGCTACACCCATGTTTATTCCCTTTACCCAGACTATGTCATACAGCCCCTATTGGTTGTTTTTCTTCTCTCCTGCCGTTGAAGCGGAGAGCCATGCTGGTTATGCATTGAAAGTGAAGTATCAGGCCCTTTTGGTTTAGGGTAGTAACCGCCGTAACAAGCCAGCTACTCCCTGCTTTGTGAGTGCGAATCCTATTTTTTTTTTTTTTTCTTTTTTTCTTCTCCCCTGCAGTTGAAGCTATTCTGGATATGCGTGAAGCCTCAGCTTTTCTTATTCCCCTGCTGTTGAAGCAGAGAGCTATGCTGGAAATGCTTGATGTATCAGCCTCTCCCATGCCATGAAGCAGAGAGCCATGCTGGATATGCATCGAAAGCGAAGTATCAGGCACATTTGGTTTGGGGTAGTAACCGCCGTAATAAGCCAGCTACTCCCCGCTTTGTGAGTGCGAACCCTCTTTTCTTCTCCCCTGCCGTTGAAGCAGAGAACTATGCTGTATATGCTTGGAAAGTGAAGTATTAGGCTTATTTGGTTTGGGGTAGTAACCGCCGTAACAAGCCAGCTACTCCCCTCTTTGTGATAGCAAATCCTTTTTTCCACATTTCCTCTTGCCGTTGAAGCTTAGAGCGATGTTGGAGTCACAGTAAGCATCTGTATGTTTATTTAATAAGGGTAATGTCTCCGGGCAGTAGCCATCTTTCTGGTGAGCCACCCACTCTACATTGGCGGTCTCTTGACTTTATGGATCCACAGTGTTTATCCCACGCCCCTTTGAAGTCCCTCACAGTTCTGGTCTTCACCACTTCCTCCGGAAGGGCATTCCAGGCACCCACCACCCTCTCCGTGAAGAAATACTTCCTGACATTGGTTCTGAATCTTCCTCCCTGGAGCTTCAAATCGTGACCCCTGGTTCTGCTGATTTTCTTCCTACGGAAAAGGTTTGTCGTTGTCTTTGGATCATTAAAACCTTTCAAGTATCTGAAAGTCTGTATCATATCACCTCTGCTCCTCCTCTCCTCCAGGGTGTACATATTTAGATTCTTCAATCTCTCCTCGTACGTCATCTGATGAAGATCCTCCACCTTCCTGGTCGCCCTTCTCTGTACCGCTTCCATCTTGTCTTTGTCTTTTTGAAGATACGGTCTCCAGAACTGAACACAGTACTCCAGGTGAGGCCTCACCAAGGACCTGTACAGGGGAATAATCACTTCCCTTTTCTTACTCGATATTCCTCTCTCTATGCCTGTTCCCATGGGTCTCAGGGCTCACTCGACACGATCCCACGCTGCGTCTTGGGCGGAATCTTCTCAGGTGTCGCCTCAAGAGATTTGCAGGGCGGCTACCTGGAAGTCGTTACATACCTTCATTAGACATTACCGGTTGGATGTTCAGGCTACTGAGGCCGGGGGTTTGGAGAGAGGGTACTCCGAGCGGGACTCTCTGCTTCCCACCCTCGGTAAGTTGGCTCTGGTACATCCCAGGTGTCCTGGACTGATCCTGGTACGTACAGGGAAAGGAAAATTAGTTTCTTACCTGATAATTTTCATTCCTGTAGTACCAAGGATCAGTCCTGGACCCCGCCCGCATTGCTGTGCTGAAGTAAGGGAGAGTCCGCTCGTTGTTTGTTTATCTTACCTGATTGCTTGTTTCGCTCTCCCGGTTGGGGAGTTCTGTTCCAGAGGGGGTTTTGAATTGTTCCCAGTTTCAGTTAGGTTTTTTCCTAGCTAGTTTACTTGTTCGGGTTTTCTACTTTGACATTGCGTAAGACTGAGGAGCTGTGACTGGCACATTGTCATATATGACTGAGTCCAACAGGTCTTGCTCTGTCTCCATCTACTGGTGCGGAGTCACAACCCAGGTGTCCTGGACTGATCCTTGGTACTACAGGAACGAAAATTATCAGGTAAGAAACTAATTTTCCTTTACTACTGTTAACAGAAACATGGGGGTAACCTGCACGGAGCAGCAGTTACTACCCTTAACAGAAGGCATGGGGGTATCCTGCATGGAGCAGCAGTTAATGCCCTTAACAGAAACATGGGGGTAAACTGCACAGAGCAGCAGTTACTGCCCTTAACAGAAACATGGGGGTAACCTGCACGGAGCGGCAGTTACTACCCTTAACAGAAACATGGGGGTAACCTGCACAGAGCGGCAGTTACTACCCTTAACAGAAACATGGGGGTAACCTGCACGGAACGGCAGTTAATGCCCTTAACAGAAACATGGGGGTAAACTGCACAGAGCAGCAGTTACTGCCCTTAACAGAAACATGGGGGTAACCTGCACGGAGCGGCAGTTACTACCCTTAACAGAAACATGGGGGTAACCTGCACAGAGCGGCAGTTACTACCCTTAACAGAAACATGGGGGTAACCTGCACGGAACGGCAGTTAATGCCCTTAACAGAAACATAGGGGTAAACTGCACAGAGCAGCAGTTACTGCCCTTAACAGAAACATGGGGGTAACCTGCACGGAGCGGCAGTTACTACCCTTAACAGAAACATGGGGGTAACCTGCACAGAGCGGCAGTTACTACCCTTAACAGAAGGCTTGAGGGTAGCCTGCATGGAGCGGCAGTTACTGCCCTTAACAGAAACATGGGGTAACCTGCACAGAGCGGCAGTTACTGCCCTTAACAGAAACATGGGGGTAACCTGCACTGAGCAGCAGTTACTACCCTTAACAGAAACATGGGGGTAACCTGCACAGGAGCGGCAGTTTACTACCCTTAACAGAAACATGGGGGTAACCTGCATGGAGCGGAGGTTATTACCCTTAACAGAAACATGCGGGTAACCTGCACTGAGCAGCAGTTACTACCCTTAACAGAAACATGGGGGTAACCTGCACAGACAGCAGATTACTACCCTTAACAGAAACATGGGAATAACCTGCATGGAGCAGCCGTTACTATCCTTAACAGAAACATGCGGGTAACCTGCACTGAGCAGCAGTTACTACCCTTAACAGAAACATGGGGGTATCTGCATGAGTGGCAGTTACTTACCCTTAACAGAAACATGCGGGTAAACCTGCATGGAGCAGCAGTTACTACCCTTAACAGAAACATGCGGTAACCTGCACTGAGCAGCAGTTACTCCCTTAACAGAAACATGCGGGTAACCTGCATGGAGCAAGCAGTTACTACCCTTAACAGAAACATGCGGGTAACCTGCATTGGAGCAGCAGTTACTACCTTAACAGAAACATGCGGGTAACCTGCACTGGAGCAGCAGTTACTACCCTTAACAGAAACATGCGGGTAACCTGCTGGAGCAGCAGTTACTACCCTTAACAGAAACATGCGGGTAACCTGCATGGAGCAGCAGTTACTACCCCTTAACAGAAACATGCGGGTAACCTGCATGGAGCAGGCAGTTACTACCCTTAACAGAAACATGCGGGTAACCTGCATGGAGCGGCAGTTACTACCCTTAACAGAAACATGCGGGTAACCTGCATGGAGCAGGCAGTTATACCCTTAACAGAAACATGCGGGGTAACCTGCAGGGAGCAGCAGTTACTACCCTTAACAGAAACATGGGGTAACCTGCAGGAGCAGCAGTTACTGACCCTTAACAGAAACATAGGGGGTAACCTGCATGGAGCGGAAGTTACTGCCCTTAACAGAAACATGCGGGTAACCTGCACTGAGCAGCAGTTACTACCCTTAACAGAAACATGCAGGTAACCTGCACTGAGCAGCAGTTACTACCCTTAACAGAAACATGCAGGTAACCTGCAGGGAGCGGCAGTTACTATCCTTAACAGAAACATGGGGTAACCTGACTGAGCAGCAGTCACTGCCCTTAAACAGAAACATGGGGTAACCTGCACTGAGCAGCAGTTACTACCCTTAACAGAAACATGGGGGTAACCTGCATGGAGCAGCAGTTAATACCCTTAACAGAAACATGGGGGTACTCTGCACGGAGCAGCAGTTACTACCCTTAACAGAAACATGGGGGTAACCTGCACGGAGCGGCAGTTACTACCCTTAACAGAAACATGGGGGGTAACCTGCATGGAGCAGCAGTTACTACCCTTAACAGAACATGGGGGGTAACCTGCATGGAGCAGCAGTTACTATCCTTACAGAAACATGGGGTAACCTGCATGGAGCGCAGTTACTACCCTTAACAGAAACATGGGGGTAACCTGCACGGAGCAGCAGTTACTACCCTTAACAGAAACATGGGGGTAACCTGCATGGAGCAGCAGTTACTATCCTTAACAGAAACATGGGGGTAACCTGCATGGAGCGGCAGTTACTACCCTTAACAGAAACATGGGGGTAACCTGCACGGAGCAGCAGTTACTATCCTTAACAGAAACATGGGGGTACTCTGCATGGAGCGGCAGTCCTGACGTTTTTACAGTCTGGGGAACTCATTATCATACATAAAGAAAAAGCACAGGACTGCTTTTACAGCCAAGTCCATAAGCAAAGCACATTAAGCAGCCCTGTCTGATACATGGGGGTAACCTGCACAGCGCGGCAGATACCATGGGAAGCTTGCTGGGCAGACTGGATGGATCACTGGTCCTTTTCTGCCTTTCCTTCTATGTTTTGATGTTTTAAGGTAGCCAAACAGGTGGAAAAGGCAAAAGCAAAAGCCAGAAAGATGCTTGGCTGCACAGGGAGGTGACATTGCCCCTGTATTTATTTTATTTATTTATTTAAAGCTTTTCTATACCGGCATTCATGATACAATCATATCATGCCGGTTTACATATAACAAGGGGTGCAATAACTTTCTTTTAACCAGTGTCGAGGAAGTAAACAGTTACAATACAACAAGGTTGTTGAAACTGGGAAGGAAGGAGACAGGGAAAGACAAGAATTATATAATCTTTACAGAGGTAGCTTATTTACATGTATAGGTCCCCGGTGAGACCTCACTTGCAATACAATGCACAATTCTGGAGACCCCACCTTCAAGAGGATATAAACAGGAGGGAGTCGCTCCAGAGGGGGCTACTGACATGGTCAGTGGTTTTCCTTCTAAAGCGTTTGGGGACAGACTTAAAGATCTACCGTATTTTTCGCTCCATAAGATGCACTTTTTCCCCCCCAAAAGTGGGGGGAAAATGTATGTGCGTCTTATGGAGCAAATATAAAAAAACCCCAAAAACTAAAAATCTAATAAACCCCCCCCAGCCTCCTGACTCCCCCGCCAACTTAATTTACTACAACCCCGCACCCTCCTGACCCCCCCCCCCAAGACCTGCCAAATTAATTTACTACAATCCCCCACACTCCTGACCCCCCCAAGACCTGCCAAAAGTCCCTGGTGGTCCAGCGGGGGTCCAGGAGCGGTTTGGGAGCGATCTCCTGGACCTGGGCCATCGGCTGCCAGTAATCAAAATGGCGCCGACGGCCCTTTGCCCTTACTATGTCACAGGGGCGCTGCCATTGGTCGGTATTTCACAGCAAATCTGTGATAAAGTGCCTGCTCTATGTCCTTTACATCAATGATCCTATCTTAGCTGTACTTTGATGTGTTTATTTTTTATTCTGTATCTTATCTGTAAATTGCTTAGGTGTCTGTGTGCAATCAATAAATAAATAAATAAATAAATAAAATGGCGGGTCAGATGTTGTAGCTTCAGATTATATCTTTGTGTCTGGCTGGGAGCACATTGTCTGATGGAGTCACATACTGACTTTCCCTGTATTTATAGACTGGAAGCCGATCTCCTTCAACTCTGCTTTTGCCAAAGTTCCCAGAATAATAGAAAGTTCAAGAAGAGCTACCCTATCTGATCCATAAATAGGAAAGCAATGCCAGCTCTCACCCTCACATCCAGTCCCATGAAATGCCAGCTCTTATCCTCCTGGAGGATATCAGTGCCAGCTCTCACCCTCACATCCAGCACCAGCAGTGCCAGCTCCAGTCCCCCTGGAGGATATCAGTGCCAGCTCTCACCCTAACATCCAGCACCAGCAGTGCCAGCTCCAGTCCCCCTGGAGGATATCAGTGCCAGCTCTCACCCTCACATCCAGCACCAGCAGTGCCAGCTCCAGTCCCCCTGGAGGATATCAGTGCCAGCTCTCACCCTAACATCCAGCACCAGCAGTGCCAGCTCCTGTCCTCCTGGAGGATATCAGTGCCAGCTCTCACCCTCACATCCAGCACCAGCAGTGCCAGCTCCTGTCCTCCTGGAGGATATCAGTGCCAGCTCTCACCCTCACATCCAGCACCAGCAGTGCCAGCTCCTGTCCTCCTGGAGGATATCAGTGCCAGCTCTCACCCTCACATCCAGCACCAGCAGTGCCAGCTCCTGTCCCCCTGGAGGATATCAGTGCCAGCTCTCACCCTCACATCCAGCCCCAGCAGTGCCAGCCCCTGTCCTCCTGGCGGATATCAGTGCCAGCTCTCACCCTCACATCCAGCACCAGCAGTGCCAGCTCCTGTCCCCCTGGAGGGTATCAGTGCCAGCTCTCACCCTCACATCCAGCCCCAGCAGTGCCAGCCCCTGTCCTCCTGGCGGATATCAGTGCCAGCTCTCACCCTCACATCCAGCACCAGCAGTGCCAGTTCCTGTCCCTCTGGAGGATATCAGTACCAGCTCTCATCCTCACATCCAGCACCAGCAGTGCCAGCTCCTGTCCCCCTGGAGGATATCAGTGCAATCTCTCACCCTCACATCCAGCACCAGCAGTGCCAGCTCCTGTCCTCCTGGAGGATATCAGTGCCAGCTCTCACCCTCACATCCAGCACCAGCAGTGCCAGCTCCTGTCCTCCTGGAGGATATCAGTGCCAGCTCTCATCCTCACATTCAACACCAGCAGTGCCAGCTCCTGTCCTCCTGGAGGATATCAGTGCCAGCTCTCACCCTCACATCCAGCACCAGCAGTGCCAGCTCCTGTCCTCCTGGAGGGTATCAGTGCCAGCTCTCACCCTCACATCCAGCCCCAGCAGTGCCAGCCCCTGTCCTCCTGGCGGATATCAGTGCCAGCTCTCACCCTCACATCCAGCACCAGCAGTGCCAGTTCCTGTCCCTCTGGAGGATATCAGTACCAGCTCTCATCCTCACATCCAGCACCAGCAGTGCCAGCTCCTGTCCCCCTGGAGGATATCAGTGCAATCTCTCACCCTCACATCCAGCACCAGCAGTGCCAGCTCCTGTCCTCCTGGAGGATATCAGTGCCAGCTCTCACCCTCACATCCAGCACCAGCAGTGCCAGCTCCTGTCCCCCTGGAGGATATCAGTGCCAGCTCTCACCCTCACATCCAGCACCAGCAGTGCCAGCTCCTGTCCTCCTGGAGGATATCAGTGCCAGCTCTCACCCTCACATCCAGCACCAGCAGTGCCAGCTCCTGTCCTCCTGGAGGATATCAGTGCCAGCTCTCATCCTCAAATCCAGCACCAGCAGTGCCAGCTCCTGTCCCCCTGGAGGATATCAGTGCCAGCTCTCACCCTCACATCCAGCACCAGCAGTGCCAGCCCCTGTCCTCCTGGAGGATATCAGTGCCAGCTCTCATCCTCAAATCCAGCACCAGCAGTGCCAGCTCCTGTCCCCCTGGAGGATATCAGTGCCAGCTCTCACCCTCACATCCAGCACCAGCAGTGCCAGCTCCTGTCCTCCTGGAGGATATCAGTGCCAGCTCTCATCCTCACATCCAGCAGTGCCAGCTCCTGTCCCCCTGGAGGATATCAGTGCCAGCTCTCATCCTCACATTCAACACCAGCAGTGCCAGCTCCTGTCCTCCTGGAGGATATCAGTGCCAGCTCTCACCCTCACATCCAGCACCAGCAGTGCCAGCTCCTGTCCTCCTGGAGGATATCAGTGCCAGCTCTCATCCTCAAATCCAGCACCAGCAGTGCCAGCTCCTGTCCCCCTGGAGGATATCAGTGCCAGCTCTCACCCTCACATCCAGCACCAGCAGTGCCAGCTCCTGTCCTCCTGGAGGATATCAGTGCCAGCTCTCATCCTCACATCCAGCACCAGCAGTGCCAGCTCCTGTCCCCCTGGAGGATATCAGTGCCAGCTCTCACCCTCACAACCAGCACCAGCAGTGCCAGCTCCTGTCCCCCTGGAGGATATCAGTGCCAGCTCTCACCCTCACATCCAGCAGTGCCAGCTCCTGTCCCCCTTGAGGATATCAGTGCCAGCTCTCACCCTCACATCCAGCACCAGCAGTGCCAGCTCTTATCCTCCTGGAGGATATCAGTGCCAGCTCTCATCCTCACATCCAGCACCAGCAGTGCCAGCTCCTGTCCCCCTGGAGGATATCAGTGCCAGCTCTCACCCTCACATCCAGCACCAGCAGTGCCAGCTCCTGTCCCCCTGGAGGATATCAGTGCCAGCTCTCACCCTCACATCCAGCACCAGCAGTGCCAGCTCCTGTCCCCCTGGAGGATATCAGTGCCAGCTCTCACCCTCACATCCAGCACCAGCAGTGCCAGCTCCTGTCCCCCTGGAGGATATCAGTGCCAGCTCTCACCCTCACATCCAGCACCAGCAGTGCCAGCTCCTGTCCCCCTGGAGGATATCAGTGCCAGCTCTCACCCTCACATCCAGCACCAGCAGTGCCAGCCCCTGTCCCCCTGGAGGATATCAGTGCCAGCTCTCACCCTCACATCCAGCACCAGCAGTGCCACCTCCTGTCCCCCTGGAGGATATCAGTGCCAGCTCTCACCCTCACATCCAGCACCAGCAGTGCCAGCTCCTGTCCTCCTGGAGGATATCAGTGCCAGCTCTCACCCTCACATCCAGCACCAGCAGTGCCAGCTCCTGTCCCCCTGGAGGATATCAGTGCCAGCTCTCACCCTCACATCTAGCACCAGCAGTGCCAGCTCCTGTCCCCCTGGAGGATATCAGTGCAATCTCTCACCCAGCACCAGCAGTGCCAGCTCCTGTCCCCCTGGAGGATATCAGTGCCAGCTCTCACCCTCACATCCAGCACCAGCAGTGCCAGCTCCTGTTCCCCTGGAGGATATCAGTGCCAGCTCTCACCCTCACATCCAGCACCAGCAGTGCCAGCTCCTGTCCTCCTGGAGGATATCAGTGCCAGCTCTCACCCTCACATCCAGCACCAGCAGTGCCAGCTCCTGTCCCCCTGGAGGATATCAGTGCCAGCTTTCACCCTCACATCCAGCACCAGCAGTGCCAGCTCCTGTCCCCCTGGACGATATCAGTGCAATCTCTCACCCTCACATCAAGCACCAGCAGTGCCAGCTCCTGTCCCCCTGGAGGATATCAGAGCCAGCTCTCACCCTCACATCCAGCACCAGCAGTGCCAGCTCCTGTCCCCCTGGAGGATATCAGTGCCAGCTCTCACCCTCACATCCAGCACCAGCAGTGCCAGCTCCTGTCCCCCTGGACGATATCAGTGCAATCTCTCACCCTCACATCAAGCACCAGCAGTGCCAGCTCCTGTCCCCCTGGAGGATATCAGAGCCAGCTCTCACCCTCACATCCAGCACCAGCAGTGCCAGCTCCTGTCCCCCTGGAGGATATCAGTGCCAGCTCTCACCCTCACATCCAGCACCAGCAGTGCCAGCTCCTGTCCTCCTGGAGGATATCAGTACCAGCTCTCATCCTCACATCCAGCACCAGCAGTGCCAGCTCCTGTCCTCCTGGAGGATATCAGTACCAGCTCTCATCCTCACATCCAGCACCAGCAGTGCCAGCTCCTGTCCCCCTGGAGGATATCAGTGCCAGCTCTCACCCTCACATCCAGCCCCAGCAGTGCCAGCTCCTGTCCCCCTGGAGGATATCAGTGCCAGCTCTCACCCTCACATCCAACACCAGCAGTGCCAGCTCCTGTCCCCCTGGAGGATATCAGTGCCAGCTCTCACCCTCACATCCAGCACCAGCAGTGCCAGCTCCTGTCCCCCTGGAGGATATCAGTGCCAGCTCTCACCCTCACATCCAGCACCAGCAGTGCCAGCTCCTGTCCCCCTGGAGGATATCAGTACCAGCTCTCATCCTCACATCCAGCACCAGCAGTGCCAGCTCCTGTCCTCCTGGAGGATATCAGTACCAGCTCTCATCCTCACATCCAGCACCAGCAGTGCCAGCTCCTGTCCCCCTGGAGGATATCAGTGCCAGCTTTCACCCTCACATCCAGCACCAGCAGTGCCAGCTCCTGTCCCCCTGGAGGATATCAGTGCAATCTCTCACCCTCACATCCAGCACCAGCAGTGCCAGCTCCTGTCCTCCTGGAGGATATCAGAGCCAGCTCTCATCCTCACATCCAGCACCAGCAGTGCCAGCTCCTGTCCCCCTGGAGGATATCAGTGCCAGCTCTCACCCTCACATCCAGCACCAGCAGTGCCAGCTCCTGTCCTCCTGGAGGATATCAGTACCAGCTCTCATCCTCACATCCAGCACCAGCAGTGCCAGCTCCTGTCCTCCTGGAGGATATCAGTGCCAGCTCTCACCCTCACATCCAGCACCAGCAGTGCCAGCTCCTGTCCCCCTGGAGGATATCAGTGCCAGCTCTCACCCTCACATCCAGCACCAGTAGTGCCAGCTCTTATCCTCCTGGAGGATATCAGTGCAATCTCTCACCCTCACATCCAGCACCAGCAGTGCCAGCTCCTGTCCTCCTGGAGGATATCAGTGCCAGCTCTCACCTGCATGGAGGCCGTAAGGGCAGCCATCACATGCACAGAGATCAGCAGGAGCAGGTCTTACTCTCCTTGAGCACATGCATGCCAGCAGCGACAGTCCACTTCCAGGGAGGGCAGATAAACAGCCCTTATCCTCACAGAGGGAAGCAACAGGAGAATTTCTTAGCTTCACTTATGGCAGCAGGGACAACTCTTACCCTCAAGTAAGGTAGCAGCAGCCAGGCCTCCCACTTCGGTCCTTTCTCCAGCAGGCAGTGAGCCTCCAGTGGCAGGATGTTGGGGTGCTGGAAGACCCTGTGCATCTCCACTTCACGCAGAGCATCCCTACGATCTTCCTCGTCGTGACACAAGATCCTCTTTAAAGCATAAAAGTGCCCATCGTGGACTCCCTCCACTAAATCAACGTAGCTAAATCCACTGGGAAAGAAAGAGAGATGCAGAATAAACTTCAGTGCTCACAATTTATCACCTGTCTCAAGCAAGCTCACCTGCGCTCACACTGTCTGTACCTGGGGGGATGCACAGACAAAGCATTCCTGCCCTTCAGCTTCTCAGGGCAACCACAAAATGCAAAGGAAAATTAGTTCTTACCTGATAATTTTCGTTCCTGTAGTACCACGGATCAGTCCAGACACCTGGGTTGTGACTCCGCACCAGCAGATGGAGACAGAGCAAAACTTGACGGGCTCCCTACATATAGTAAGGTGCCACCCACAGCCCCTCAGTCAAACATAATGTCAAAGCGAGATAAACAACAAGACTAACTAACTATGCAAACACCATAATTGAGGCCGGTTCACAACAGCCCCTCCAGCTGGAACCGGAAACCTCAGAACCATAGTAACCATGGTCGGAACTCAAAATGCAGAAGCCTGCAAAAATACTGAAATCAACCGAGCAGACTCTCTCTCTTTCAAGCATGACCAAACTACACAGACGGGCGGGAGCCTGGACTGATCCCTGGTACTACAGGAACGAAAATTATCAGGTAAGAACTAATTTTCCTTTCCCTGTACGTACCAGGATCAGTCCAGGACACCTGGGATGTACCAGAGCCAACTACCGAGGGTGGGAAGCAGAGAGTCCCGCTCGGAGGACACTCGCTCCAAACCCCTGCGACTCAGCTGCCTGGACATCGAGTCTGTAATGCCTTGTGAAAGTGTGCAACGATTTCCACGTTGCTGCTCTACAGATCTCTTGTGTGGACACCCGAGAGACCTCTGCCCAGGATGTGGCCTGCGCCCGAGTCGAATGAGCGCGAAGCTCCTTGGGCGCCAACTTGCCCTGCAGGAGATACGCCGAACCAATCGCTTCCTTGAGCCAACGCGCAATCGTGGCACGCGAAGCCGCAGACCCCCTGCGAGAGCCTGAACAGAGGACAAACAGGTGGTCGGAAACCCGGAAAGGATTCGTAACTTCCAGATAACGAATTAGAATCCTGCGAACATCGAGCTTCCTTAACTCTTTCGACCCCTTGTCCAAGTGATCCACGGTCGAAAACCCTGGAAGATCCACTGACTGATTCAAGAGAAAGGAGGACACTACTTTGGGCAAAAAGGACGGAACAGTACGCAGAGAGACACCGGTCTCCGAAAAACGCAAGAAGGGTTCCCGACAAGACAAGGCCTGCAGTTCCGAAACCCGACAAGCGGAGGTAATTGCGACCAGAAAAACCGGTTCAAACGGCGCCCTACAAAGGGTGGACAACACGCAGTTTAAGTTCCAGGATGGACAAGGATTCCGGACCGGTGGGCGTAAATGTTTAGCCCCCCGAAGAAAACGCGTGACATCCGGATGGCAAGCTAAGGACACCCCCTGGACCTTACCTCTAAGGCAACCCAACGCAGCTATCTGGACCTTCAGGGTACTCCAGGACAGCCCCTTCGAGAGGCCCTCTTGAAGGAAAGTGAGGACCTCAGGCACAGCTAGCCGTATGGGGTTTACCTTGTGAGAACTACACCAATCCTCAAAGACTGTCCAGACCCGCATATAGGTTAAGGACGTAGACTGTTTTCTAGCTCTCAACAACGTAGTGATCACTGCCTTGGAGTACCCCTTAGCCTTCAAGCGCGCCCTCTCAAAAGCCAAGCCGCGAGACAAAAGTGATCCGCATCCTCTAAACAGACGGGTCCTTGACGAAGAATGATTGTAACGGTCGCAGATGAGCGAAAGCCCAGGGGACCAAGGCAAGCGTCGACGCCATGGAACCCAACACCATCAGGTAATCGCAGACCAACGGGCATCGCATGGCCAACAGGCGTCTCACCTGCCCCTGGAGCTTGATCACCCTCTCCTGGGTCAGAGACACCGTGGCTCTCTCGGTGTCGAACAATGCCCCCAGGTATTCCAACCTCTGGGTGGGCTGTAACTGACTCTTGGCTAGGTTGACCACCCAGCCCAGCGACCGCAAGAGCTGCAGGATCCTGGAAATCGCCTGCCGACACTCGATCTCGGATTTGGCCCGAATGAGCCAATCGTCCAGGTAAGGGTGAACCAGGAGCCCTTCCCGTCGGAGCTGAGCAGCCACCACCACCACCCTGAATTGATAATGTCTGCCCAGGATGCAGAACCTCAAGTACTTGTGATAGGCCGGCTGAATCCCTATGTGGAGATACGCCTCCGTCAAATCCAGCGACGCTAGGAACTCGCCTGGACGAACCGCGGCCACTACCGAGCGGATCGTCTCCATCTTGAAACTGGGAACACGAAGGCACCGGTTGACCCCCTTTAGGTCGAGAATTGGACGGAACGCCCCGTCCTTCTTTGGGACCACGAAGTAAATGGAGTACCTTCCCATGCCCCGCTGCCTTGATGGAACGGGAGTAATGGCGCCCAGGTCTTCTAGGCGTTGGAGGGTCGCCCGCACGGCTGCTCGTTTGGAGATAGCCTTGCAGGGAGAAACGAGAAACTTGTTCCACGGCAGACGTGCAAAATCTAACGCGTAACCGTGTCTTATCACGCCTAGGACCCACTGGTCTGAAGTTATCTTGGTCCATTCCTCGTAAAACCGTTCGAGCCGTGCCCCCACGCGTGGAACGGCCTCTTGAAGCAGCGACGAGGAATGGACCTGTCGCGTATCATTGGACCGACTTGGACCCCGATCCCGCCGAGGGCCCACCTGTCCTGTTGAATTTCTTCCCACGAAAGGACTGAGACCAGGAGGAGGATCTGGTAGAGCCCGACCGGTAGGACTGTCCCGCCCCAACCGATCTCTGTGGCCTCTGGCGACGGTTAGGCCTAAAACGGTTCCTTGAAGAGAAGTTGGGCCTAGGTCTAGGCCTGTCCTCCGGCAGCTTAAAAGCCTTGTTCTCACTCAGAAACTGCATGAGATCGTCCAGCTGCTTGCCAAACAGCAGCTTCCCCTTAAAAGGCAAGGAGCCTAAATGAGCCTTAGAAGTACCATCCGCAGCCCAGTTACGGAGCCAGAGAAGACGGCGAGCCGAGACCGCCGACACCATAGCCCTGGCCGAAGTTCTCAGTAAATCGTGCATGGCATCGGCGCTGTAAGCGATCACCGCCTCCAGATGATCCGCCTGAGAGGCCTCCCCATCGGAGAGACCCGCATTCGCCTGTAAATTTTGGGCCCAGCGGAGACCAGCCCGTAACGCAGGCTGACTCCCAGGGCTGATACTTCAAAAACCTTTTTGAGCTGCACCTCGAGTTTCCGATCCTGGACATCTCGTAGCGCTGTGGCGCCTGTGACGGGGATGGTCGACCTCTTGGTTACTGCCGACACCGCGGCATCCACGCGTGGAAGACGCAGCAACTCCAAGACATCCTCAGGCAGAGGATACAGCTTATCCATAGCCTTGCTCACTTTAAGGCCCAGTTCCGGGGTATCCCATTCTCGAAAAAGAATGTCGGACGCAGAAAAATGGAAAGGAAACGCCACCAGAGGCCCAGCAAGCCCTAGAAGCACCGGATCCATATTAGCCCCCTGACGGGTTTCCACCGGTGGGGCCTCCACCCCGAGCTCCTTGAGGATCGCTGGAATAAGAGGGGATAGCTCATCCCTCTTAAAGAGGCGAACGACCTTGGGATCATCCCCATCCGCCCCCAGCGCACCCTTGCCTGCGCCCGGCTGGGCTGGACCCTGGTCATCGGGCCCCTCAGGCCCTCCTGTCGTCCCCGAGACTGACCCTTCCTCCTCCGAGGAGGTCGACTCCGATTCAGAGTCCCGGGGGACGCCTCGCGCCGGCCTCTTCTCCTTCGGAGGTTCCGACACGTCTCTAGGGCGGGCCGACCTCTTCCGGGGGTGAGAGCGTCCTCCTGCACCCCCTGAGACTTTCCCGTGCCTGCGCCTGGACCTCTGGTACTTCGCCAGCTTTTTCAATAAAAAAGTAAAATCTTCAGAGAAGGACTCCTCCGAGTCCAAGGGTCCCTCCTCCGAGCCCAAATCCCCCGATTCTAAGGCACCCCGGGGCGCCCCCCCCCCCCGAGGGCCGAGGCTGGGGGGAGAGCGGAGGAGGCTGGCCGCCATGTTCTATGGCTCTCCTCGTTGCCTCGCGCACAGAATTCAAAATGGCCGCCGTTCCCGCGCTAAGCGGGAACGGATCCGGCCCCTCAGCTTCGGCGGACACAGCGCGCGGCGGCGAACGGGACGTCCGGGGCCGACCCCCCCGATCGCCCCCCGACGGCCCCTCGCCCCCGGCGAGTCAATTAGTGCACATCCCGTCCCGGGAGACCCGCACGCGCGGCAGGTGGAACTGACGGGCATCCCGGGCCGAAGCTGAAGAAAAAACTACGCCGGCTCAGAACCAAACAACCCGCCCCTCCATCGCAGTGAACCGCCGAAACGAGAGCAGAGAGAGACAGCGCAGGAACAAAAACGGAAAACTTTTTTTTTTTTTTTTTTAATACTTATCCGCTGGCCAAGGTGCTGAAGATTTCCTCGCTCCACCGGGGGTGAGTGAACCGGGCTCCCCGGTGTCACCCCCGACGCTGCTGCCAGAGAGGGCCGGGTCCTCAACCCCAGCAGCGGCCTCTACCAGGGGGGGCTGATCCCCTCAGGACCTGACAACCCCCCTGGGAGGCACCTCCAACGGGAGCTTTCCTGAAAATAACTAATTCCTGAAAAAAAAATTCAAATTTTCCTTTTTTTTTTTTTGAAATAAAAAGAGAAGCCTTAATCTAGAATCCGTGTCCTCTTCTAACCCTTTTTTTTTTTTTTTATATATCCCTGACTAACTACAACCCCAGGGATCCCAGAGACTGTGGGTGGACCTGCCCCATCTGCTGGAGACAGAGAAAGACTGGGGAGCTGTGGGTGGCACCTTACTATATGTAGGGAGCCCGTCAAGTTTTGCTCTGTCTCCATCTGCTGGTGCGGAGTCACAACCCAGGCGTCTGGCCTGATCCGGGTACGTACAGGGAAAGGAGGTTAAAAACAGAGATCAGCGAGGTCTTTAATAGACCAGGAAAGGAAAAATGTGCAATGGAAGGAAAAGGATCAAACCATATACATAGTAATAGTGTAGGTAGTGCCAGGGAAAGAATAACATATAGCGACAGAGTAAGGGGGAGGGGGCTGAATGGTGCCAGGGAGAGAGGAACAGACACTGACAGAGGAAGGGAAGGAATAACATATAGCGACAGAGTAAGGGGGAGGGGGCTGAATGGTGCCAGGGAGAGAGGAACAGACACTGACAGAGGAAGGGAAGGAGGCTGAATGGTGCCAGGGAGAGAGGAACAGACACTGACAGAGGAGGGGGAGGAGGCGGAATGGTGCCAGGCATAGAGGAACAGACATTGACAGAGGAAGGGGAGGAGGCTGAATGGTGCCCGGCATAGAGGAACAGACACTGACAGAGGAAGGGGAAGAGACTGAATGGTGCCAGGTACAGAGGAACAGACACTGACAGAGGAAGGGAAGGAGGCTGAATGGTGCCAGGCATAGAGGAACAGACACTGACAGAGGAAGGGGAAAAGACTGAATGGTGCCAGGTACAGAGGAACAGACACTGACAGAGGAAGGGGAAGAGACTGAACTCTGTCATGGACAGAGGAACATACGCTGATAGAGGAATGGGAAGAGACAAAATGGTGCCAGGTACAGAGGAACAGACACTGACAGAGGAAGGGGAAGAGACTGAATGGTGCCAGGGAGAGAGGAACAGACACTGACAGAGGAAGAGGAGGAGGCTGAATGGTGCCAGGCATAGAGGAACAGACACTGACAGAGGAAGGGGAGGAGACTGAATGGTGCCAAGGACAGAGGAACAGACACTGACAGAGGAAGGGGAGGAGACTGAATGGTGCCAGGGAGAGAGGAACAGACACTGACAGAGGAAGGGGAGGAGACTGAATGGTGCAAGGACAGAGGAACAGACATTGACAGAGGAAGGGGGAAGAGACTGAATGGTGCCAGGGACAGAGGAACAGACACTGACAGAGGAAGGGGAGGAGGCTGAATGGTGCCAGGGAGAGAGGAACATACACTAACAGAGGAAGGGAAGGAGGCTGAATGGTGCCAGGGAGAGAGGAACAGACACTGACAGAGGAAGGGGAGGAGACTGAATGGTGCCAGGGAGAGAGGAACAGACACTGACAGAGGAAGGGAAGGAGGCTGAATGGTGCCAGGGAGAGAGGAACAGACACTGACAGAGGAAGGGGAGGAGACTGAATGGTGCCAGGGAGAGAGGAACAGACACTGACAGAGGAAGGGGAGGAGACTGAATGGTGCCAAGGACAGAGGAACAGACATTGACAGAGGAAGGGAAAGAGGCTGAATGGTGCCAGGGAGAGAGGAACAGACACTGACAGAGGAAGGGGAGGAGACTGAATGGTGCCAGGGAGAGAGGAACAGACACTGACAGAGGAAGGGAAGGAGGCTGAATGGTGCCAGGGAGAGAGGAACAGACACTAACAGAGGAAGGGAAAGAGGCTGAATGGAGCCAGGCATAGAGGAACAGACACTGACAGAGGAAGGGAAAAAGGCTGAATGGTGCCAGGGAGAGAGGAACATACATTGACAGTGGAAGGGAAGAGGCTGAATGGTGCCAGGCATAGAGGAACAGACACTGACAGAGGAAGGGAAGAGGCTGAATGGTGCCAGGCATAGAGGAAAAGACACTGACAGAGGAAGGGGAGGAGACTGAATGGTGCCAGGGAGAGAGGATAAGACACTGACAGAGGAAGGGAAGGAGGCTGAATGGTGCCAGGCATAGAGGAACAGACACTGACAGAGGAAGGGGAAAAGACTGAATGGTGCCAGGTACAGAGGAACAGACACTGACAGAGGAAGGGGAGGAGACTGAATGGTGCCAAGGACAGAGGAACAGACACTGACAGAGGAAGGGGAGGAGACTGAATGGTGCCAGGGAGAGAGGAACAGACACTGACAGAGGAAGGGGAGGAGACTGAATGGTGCCAAGGACAGAGGAACAGACATTGACAGAGGAAGGGGAAGAGACTGAATGGTGCCAGGGACAGAGGAACAGACACTGACAGAGGAAGGGGAGGAGGCTGAATGGTGCCAGGGAGAGAGGAACATACACTAACAGAGGAAGGGAAGGAGGCTGAATGGTGCCAGGGAGAGAGGAACAGACACTGACAGAGGAAGGGGAGGAGACTGAATGGTGCCAGGGAGAGAGGAACAGACACTGACAGAGGAAGGGAAGGAGGCTGAATGGTGCCAGGGAGAGAGGAACAGACACTGACAGAGGAAGGGGAGGAGACTGAATGGTGCCAGGGAGAGAGGAACAGACACTGACAGAGGAAGGGGAGGAGACTGAATGGTGCCAAGGACAGAGGAACAGACATTGACAGAGGAAGGGAAAGAGGCTGAATGGTGCCAGGGAGAGAGGAACAGACACTGACAGAGGAAGGGGAGGAGACTGAATGGTGCCAGGGAGAGAGGAACAGACACTGACAGAGGAAGGGAAGGAGGCTGAATGGTGCCAGGGAGAGAGGAACAGACACTAACAGAGGAAGGGAAAGAGGCTGAATGGAGCCAGGCATAGAGGAACAGACACTGACAGAGGAAGGGAAAAAGGCTGAATGGTGCCAGGGAGAGAGGAACATACATTGACAGTGGAAGGGAAGAGGCTGAATGGTGCCAGGCATAGAGGAACAGACACTGACAGAGGAAGGGAAGAGGCTGAATGGTGCCAGGCATAGAGGAAAAGACACTGACAGAGGAAGGGGAGGAGACTGAATGGTGCCAGGGAGAGAGGATAAGACACTGACAGAGGAAGGGAAGGAGGCTGAATAGTGCAAGGGAGAGAGGAACAGACACTGACAGAGGAAGGGAAGGAGGCTGAACGGTGCCAGGGAGAGAGGAACAGACACTGACAGAGGAAGGGAAGGAGGCTGAACGGTGCCAGGGAGAGAGGAACAGACACTAACAGAGGAAGGGAAAGAGGCTGAATGGAGCCAGGCATAGAGGAACAGACACTGACAGAGGATGGGAAAGAGGCTGAATGGAGCCAGGCATAGAGGAACAGACACTGACAGAGGAAGGGAAAGAGGCTGAATGGTGCCAGGGAGAGAGGAACATACACTAACAGAGGAAGGGAAGGAGGCTGAATGGTGCCAGGGAGAGAGGAACAGACACTGACAGAGGAAGGGGAGGAGACTGAATGGTGCCAGGGAGAGAGGAACAGACACTGACAGAGGAAGGGGAGGAGACTGAATGGTGCCAGGGAGAGAGGAACAGACACTGACAGAGGAAGGGGAGGAGACTGAATGGTGCCAGGGAGAGAGGAACAGACACTGACAGAGGATGGGAAAGAGGCTGAATGGAGCCAGGCATAGAGGAACAGACACTGACAGAGGAAGGGGAGGAGGCTGAATGGTGCCAGGGAGAGAGGAACAGACACTGACAGAGGAAGGGGAAGAGACTGAATGGTGCCAGGTACAGAGGAACAGACACTGACAGAGGAAGGGAAGGAGGCTGAATGGTGCCAGGGAGAGAGGAACAGACACTAACAGAGGAAGGGAAAGAGGCTGAATGGAGCCAGGCATAGAGGAACAGACACTGACAGAGGAAGGGAAAAAGGCTGAATGGTGCCAGGGAGAGAGGATAAGACACTGACAGAGGAAGGGAAGAGGCTGAATGGTGCCAGGCATAGAGGAACAGACACTGACAGAGGAAGGGGAGGAGACTGAATGGTGCCAGGGAGAGAGGATAAGACACTGACAGAGGAAGGGAAGGAGGCTGAATGGTGCCAGGGAGAGAGGAACAGACACTGACAGAGGAAGGGAAGGAGGCTGAACGGTGCCAGGGAGAGAGGAACAGACACTAACAGAGGAAGGGAAAGAGGCTGAATGGAGCCAGGCATAGAGGAACAGACACTGACAGAGGAAGGGAAGGAGGCTGAATGGTGCCAGGGAGAGAGGAACATACACTAACAGAGGAAGGTAAGGAGGCTGAATGGTGCCAGGGAGAGAGGAACAGACACTGACAGAGGAAGGGAAGGAGGATGAATAGTGCAAGGGAGAGAGGAACAGACACTGACAGAGGAAGGGAAGGAGGCTGAATGGTGCCAGGGAGAGAGGAACAGACACTGACAGAGGAAGGGAAGGAGGCTGAACGGTGCCAGGGAGAGAGGAACAGACACTAACAGAGGAAGGGAAAGAGGCTGAATGGAGCCAGGCATAGAGGAACAGACACTGACAGAGGAAGGGAAAGAGGCTGAATGGAGCCAGGCATAGAGGAACAGACACTGACAGAGGAAGGGAAGGAGGCTGAATGGAGCCAGGCATAGAGGAACAGGCACTTCCAGAGGAATGTGAGGGTAGAGTCAGCTCCTGGCTCACTACCAATTTCCTTTTTTTTTTTGTTATTACTTTTGTGATATTTAAGAGGAAAGGGAAGAGTTACGATGTTTCTGTTGGATCTTGAGTTGGTCCCATTCTCTGGCCCAACTGATTAGTTTGTGTGCCGGAAGCTACAACACTGCACACATCTGCTGATGTGCCATTGGGAGAGGACGTGGGGGTCATGAGGACTGCAAATATCTTTGGCAACTGGCATCTTGTTTAGTGTGAAGAAGAGGAGGTAGTCAGGGGAACACACACTTGGAGGAAGGGGCTGGAAGATCTCAGAGTGGATGCCCAAGGACTTGAATGGGTAAATGAGAATCAGTTATTTACACTTTCGAATAATAGAAGGACTAGGGGGCAATCCATGAAGTTAGCAAATAGCACATTTAAGACTAATCGGAGAAAATTCTTTTTCACTCAACGCACAATAAAGCTGTGGAATTCCTTGCCAGAGGATGTGGTTAGTGCAGTTAGTGTAGCTGGGTTCAAAAAAGGTTTGGATCAGTTCCTGGAAAAGTCCATAAACTGCTATCAATCAATAGGAAATAGCCACTGCTTGTTGCTGGCATTAGTAGCAGGGGATCTATTTAATATTTGGGTACTTGCCATGTGCTTGTGACTTAGAATGGCCACTTCTGGAAACAGGATACTGGGCTTGATGGACCTTCAGTGTCACCCAGTATGGCATATAGGAACATTGGTTCTTACCTGCTAATTTTCGTTCCTGAAGTACCAACGATCAGTCTAGACAAGTGGGTTTTGCCTCCCTTCCAGCAGAGAACAAAAGTTTGAGGCACTGCTACATATCCGAGAGTGCCACCTGCAGTCCTTCATTATTGACCTGTACCCAAGCCAAGATGTCTAGTTTACACAAACCCCAATAAACCTGGTGTGAGCCTCCTGAAAACTAGGCCCTCTTAACCTAACAAAATGTACATCTCAAACTATGTAGACTTCTCATTACTCTGAATATATCACATATCAGCTCAACAACATCCAGAAGCGAGGAAGTCTTTTGAAAGATGGGGCCAGGACTCTGCACTGATCTGTGGTACTTCAGGGTACCGAGGAATGGTCCGGCCGGACATCATTGTGCTGACTTAACACCGGCAGAGGCTTGGGAAGAACCAGGCCTGCCAAAACGTCTGCCCCAAAAGGACTGAGTCTGCTGCCGGCCCCCTCCTGAGCGAAAGGAGGAGGAGGATGAGGATGAAGGAGTACCCTGGTGAGAGGTACAGGCTCTACGATTTCCCCAGAAACGAGACCTAGAAGAGTAGGAGGACCTGGAGCGTGCTCTGTCCTCCGGAAGCCAATACTTTTTATTCTCCCCCAGTAACTGAATCATATCGTCCAACTCCTTCCCGAATAGCAGTTTACCCTTAAACGGTAAGAAGCCCAGCCTGGACTTGGATGCTCCGTCCACAGCCCAGTTCCGCAACCACAGCAGCCACCTCACCGAGACGGCCGAAACCATGGAGCGCGCAGAAGTTCGAAGAAGGTCATACAGGGCATCCGCGCTATAGGCCACCAGCGCCTCCAGGCGTGCGACCTGCCGAGCTTCCTCCTCCAACAGGCCCTCATTGGCAAGGAGCTGCTGAACCCAGCGTAGTCCGGCTCTGAGCGCAAAATTACTACAAATTGCCGGCCGGGCCCCTAGCGCCGAGACCAAAAGATCTTCTTCAATTGAACCTCCAACTCTCGATCCTGGAGATCCTTCAGAGCCGTGGTGCCTGTAACCGAAATGGTAGTCCGCTTCATGACTGCGGAAACAGCTGCGTCCACCTTAGGGACCCGCAGAACATCCAAGGCATCCTCCGGCAATGGGTAAAGCTTATCCATAGCCTTCTTGACCTTCAACCCCAAGTCCGGGGTGTCCCACTCCCGAAACAGCAAATCCGTAGCTGAAAAATGGAAGGGAAAGGTCATGGGGGGGGGGGGGGGGGGGGGCGGCGCTCAGGCCCAACAACACTGGATCCATGGAGCCGAGCCTAGACTCATCTGGAGGGGTGGCGATCCCTAACTCCTCCAGGATTGCGGGAATGAGGGGTCCCAGTTCGTCTCTCCGAAAGAGACAGATGACCCTGGGATCATCGCCTTCTGAAGTCTGACTCTGCCTCTTTGCCCCTGGTGATGTGGCCCCGTCTCCCTCCGCCCCCCTCGGGGGTGGGGAAGGGCCTTCCAAATCCTCCTGGTCCGACCGGCCTTCTGACGAGTCCGAAATCTCCTGCGGTGGAAGGGCCCTCAGGGACCTCTTTGCCTTCGGTGGCTCTGCCGTGGCCCCCGGACGGGGGCACCCCGTATCCGCCGGATGTGACCCCTCGGGTCTCCCTTGCGCCGCACTGGGAAGTTTGCGGGTCTTACGGGCCTTAAACGCCCGATGCATGGCTAAAATGAATTTGTCGGAGAAGGAGGAGCAGGAGCCGTCCGATTCGGATCCCGAGACGTCCCCCACCCCCTCCCCTGAGGGGCCCGCGGGGTGGGCCGGCTCTGGGACTGGCCTCTGTGGAGAAAGGGAGGGCAGCAAGTTCATACCCCCCCTCCCCCCGACGACGGTGAAGTGATCTGGAGTTCCGGATGGACCGGCGGCAAAATGGCGGCTTTTGCCGCGCTTACTGCAAGCCTGGTATGAACATTCGAGGGGGGGAGCTCCGGCCGCGACTGTCAGGGAGCTCCGCCTGACCACCTCCACCCCCCCTGCGTGAGCTCCAAGGTCCCCTCGTCGCCAGGGGTGCAGGCTGAACACAGCCCATCCCTAGACAGCCGTGCGCGCGCCGACCCGCAGGCCGCACAGGCCGCGCTGCCTCCTTCCGGCAAGAAAAGAAAAATCAACCCCCGGAGGCCGACATAAGAGAACGAGCGGAGAAGGAAAACAAGAGAAAAACGCCGCCGCGAGACGCAGGGAGAGCACTTACCCCCTTTTTCTTTTTTTTACATAGACGCTGCCCCCCGGAGAGTGCTGAAGCGGCCTGGTTGGGGTGAGTGAGCCGGGCTCCCCGGTATCACCCCCGCTGGGCCGGTTCTCACCGCAGGGTCCTCGACCTAGGCCACAGCAGCCTAACACCAGGGGGGATGGTCCCCTCGGGGCCTAGCAGCCCCCTGGGAGACTCAGGCCCGACCTGTGAAAAGAATAAACTTACTCTTTTTTTTTTTTTGGAATATAACTTTAACTAGAAGTTAGCATGGGGCACATTTAAGACTAATCGGAGAAAATTCTTTTTCACTCAATGCACAATAAATCTCTGGAATTTGTTGCCAGAGGATGTGGTTAGTGCAGTTAGTGTAGCTGGGTTCAAAAAAGGTTTGGATACGTTCTTGGAGGAGAAGTCCATTAACGGCTATTAATCAAGTTTACTTAGGGAATAGCCACTGCTATTAATTGCATCAGTAGCATGGGATCTTCTTAGTGTTTGGGTAATTGCCAGGTTCTTATGGCCTGGTTTGGCCTCTGTTGGAAACAGGATGCTGGGCTTGATGGACCCTTGGTCTGACCCAACATGGCAATTTCTTATGTTCTTATGTTCTTAGAAAGGGAGGAAAGACAGACAAAACCTATCTAACACCCTTACTCTCTTTCCACTAACACCCAAATTGGATTAGTCGAGACTGTGGGTTAAGCACCCGGCCATCTGCTGGAGACAGAGCTATACTGGCAGGCTGTGGGTGGCACCCTGGTATATAGACGGAGCCTGACAAGTGTGGCTCTGTCTCCACCTGCTGGTGCGGAGGCAAAACCCAGGAGTCTGGACTGATCCGGTACGTACAGGGAATCTCCTTATAATTTTTTTTTGAAAACTCCAGACTGCAGGTTTGCACCTCTACCTTCTGCTGCAGACAGAGAAATACTGAGGGACTGCAGGTGGTGCTCTCGGTTACGTAGCAGTGCCTCAAAGCTTTTGTTCTCTGTCTCGTTCACCTGGTACGAATGCATAACTCACTTGTCTGGACTGATCCAGGGTACGAACAAGAACTTATGCCCTCCTGATGATGTTAGAGGGGCTGCAGGAGCCCCACCTTCCCTTAGCTGTGTCCTGGTTGCTGGAGGTGCAGAGGTGGAGGAGCTGGAAGAGCAGGAGTTTTCCTTGCCTAAACCTGATATTCTCTTTGGAAGTGATTATGCAAGACTCTCTCTGGGCAGCTCGCTCAGGTGCTTACCCAGACCTCAGGTCTTAATTCTGAAGTCTTAGGCCAGGAAACTGCACTTTTGGATAATAAGAGGCTGGAGGTTTTTGAAACTAATGGAAAAAAGCAGCAAATTAGCTTCTTCCTGCAGAATACTCACCCTTCCCCGAGTTTCTGGATGAAGAGGTAGCGCTTGTTATCAATGGTTACGGTCCCTCGAGAACAGATGCAGAGGGAATGTCCCATGGTCCCACAACCATCATTTAGTCACTGGGAGGGAGAGGAGAAAAAGTTAGAGAAGTCGCATGATTTCATCATGAGAGGAAAGGAGTTATTACAACACCAAACCAGAATTACTCCCTGTGTCTGTGCAGTGAGTGTGACAGCCTCACAGGTTCTGTCTGCACTCTCTCCCTGTGCCTCTGCAGTGTGTGTGACAGCTTTACATTTTCTGTCTGCACTCTCTCCCTGTGTCTCTGCAGTGAGTGACAGCCTCACAGGTTCTGTCTGCACTCTCTCCCTGTGTCTGTTCAGTGAGTGAGACAGCTTCACAGGTTCTGTCTGCACTCTCTCCCTGTGCCTCTGCAGTGAGTGTGACAGCCTCACAGGTTCTGTCTGCACTCTCTCCCTGTGTCTGTGCAGTGAGTGTGACAGCCTCACAGGTTCTGTCTGCACTCTCTCCCTGTGTCTGTGCAGTGAGTGACACAGCTTCACAGGTTCTGTCTGCACTCTCTCCCTGTGTCTCTGCAGTGAGTGTGACAGCCTCACAGGTTCTGTCTGCACTCTCTCCCTGTGTCTGTGCAGTGAGTGTGACAGCCTCACAGGTTCTGTCTGCACTCTCTCCCTGTGCCTCTGCAGTGTGTGTGACAGCTTTACATTTTCTGTCTGCACTCTCTCCCTGTGTCTCTGCAGTGAGTGACAGCCTCACAGGTTCTGTCTGCACTCTCTCCCTGTGTCTGTTCAGTGAGTGAGACAGCTTCACAGGTTCTGTCTGCACTCTCTCCCTGTGTCTGTGCAGTGAGTGAGACAGCTTCACAGGTTCTGTCTGCACTCTCTCCCTGTGTCTGTGCAGTGAGTGTGACAGCCTCACAGGTTCTGTCTGCACTCTCTCCCTGTGTCTGTGCAGTGAGTGTGACAGCCTCACAGGTTCTGTCTGCACTCTCTCCCTATGTCTCTCAGTGAGTGTGACAGCCTCACAGGTTCTGTCTGCACTCTCTCCCTGTGCCTCTGCAGTGTGTGTGACAGCTTCACAGGTTCTGTCTGCACTCTCTCCCTGTGTCTGTGCAGTGAGTGTGACAGCCTCACAGGTTCTGTCTGCACTCTCTCCCTGTGTCTGTGCAGTGAGTGTGACAGCCCCACAGGTTCTGTCTGCACTCTCTCCCTGTGTCTGTGCAGTGTGTGTGACAGCCTCACAGGTTCTATCTGCATTCTCTCCCTGTGCCTCTGCAGTGTGTGTGACAGCTTCACAGGTTCTGTCTGCATTCTCTCCCTGTGTCTCTGCACTGTGTGTGACAGCCTCACAGGTTCTGTCTGCACTCTCTCCCTGTGTCTCTGCACTGTGTGTGACAGCCTCACAGGTTCTGTCTGCACTCTCTCCCTGTGTCTGTGCAGTGAGTGTGACAGCCTCACAGGTTCTGTCTGCACTCTCTCCCTGTGTCTCTGCAGTGAGTGTGACAGCTTCACAGGTTCTGTCTGCACTCTCTCCCTGTGCTTCTGCAGTGTGTGTGACAGCTTCACAGGTTCTGTCCGCACTCTCTCCCTGTGCCTCTGCAGTGAGTGTGACAGCTTCACAGGTTCTGTCTGCACTCTCTCCCTGTGTCTCTGCAGTGAGTGACAGCCTCACAGGTTCTGTCTGCACTCGTTCCCTGTGTCTCTGCAGTGAGTGTGACAGCTTCACAGGTTCTGTCTGCACTCTCTCCCTGTGCTTCTGCAGTGTGTGTGACAGCTTCACAGGTTCTGTCTGCACTCTCTCCCTGTGCTTCTGCAGTGTGTGTGATAGCTTCACAGGTTCTGTCTGCACTCTCTCCCTGTGTCTCTGCAGTGAGTGACAGCCTCACAGGTTCTGTCTGCACTCGTTCCCTGTGTCTCTGCAGTGAGTGTGACAGCTTCACAGGTTCTGTCTGCACTCTCTCCCTGTGCTTCTGCGGTGTGTGTGTGACAGCTTCACAGGTTTTGTCCGCACTCTCTCCTTGTGCCTCTGCAGTGTGTGTGACAGCTTCACAGGTTCTGTCCGCACTCTCTCCCTGTGCCTCTGCAGTGAGTGTGACAGCTTCACAGGTTCTGTTTGCACTCTCTCCCTGTGTCTCTGCAGTGAGTGACAGCCTCACAGGTTCTGTCTGCACTCGTTCCCTGTGTCTCTGCAGTGAGTGTGACAGCCTCACAGGTTCTGTCTGCACTCTCTCCCTGTGTCTCTGCAGTGAGTGTGACAGCCTCACAGGTTCTGTCTGCACTCTCTCCCTGTGTCTCTGCAATGAGTGTGACAGCCTCACAGGTTTTGTCCGCACTCTCTCCTTGTGCCTCTGCAGTGTGTGTGACAGCTTCACAGGTTCTGTCCGCACTCTCTCCCTGTGCCTCTGCAGTGAGTGTGACAGCTTCACAGGTTCTGTTTGCACTCTCTCCCTGTGTCTCTGCAGTGAGTGACAGCCTCACAGGTTCTGTCTGCACTCGTTCCCTGTGTCTCTGCAGTGAGTGTGACAGCCTCACAGGTTCTGTCTGCACTCTCTCCCTGTGCCTCTGCAGTGTGTGTGACAGTCTCACAGATTCTGTCTGCACTCTCTCCCTGTGCCTCTGCAGTGTGTGTGACAGCCTCACAGGTTCTGTCTGCACTCTCTCCCTGTGCAGTGTGTGTGACAGCCTCACAGGTTCTGTCTGCACTCTCTCCCTGTGCAGTGTGTGTGACAGCCTCACAGGTTCTGTCTGCACTCTCTCCCTGTGCAGTGTGTGTGACAGCTTCACAGGTTCTGTCTGCACTCTCTCCCTGTGTCTCTGCAGTGAGTGACAGCCGCACAGGTTAGAGGATGGATATGAACAAAAAATGGGGAAATTATGTGATAACTTTAGGAATAACACTTCTGAATGGGGGTAACCTGCATGAAGCAACAATTACACCTTAACACCTTGCTGGGCAGACTGGATGGACCATGTGCATGTTCGTCTGCTATCATTTATTATGTTCTCTGGAAAAGAGACATCTGAGGGGACAGGATAGAAATGTATAAAATCAAGAGTGGGCTGAAACGGATAAACAAAGATCGGTTATTTACTCTGTCAAAGTCAAACAATGCTAAAACAACGGGACACTCCATGAAACTAAAAACCAGCAGATTCCGAGCAAATCAGGGAAAGCACTTTTTCTCTCCATGCACTGTCATGCTTGGATCCTGTTGCCAGAGGACGAGAACAGTGAGGTTTAAAGGTTTGATGTGAACTTACTGAGCTACTTGACTGAATGGAGGTTAAAGTGGATTCGTTGGAGTTCATACCTTTCTAGAAAGTCCAGTTATATTGGAATATCACACTAAAGGTGTTTTTATCTTTTCATATGTAGAGAAACTTTTCTATTAAATGATTTGTCAAAGTTTGTTTCTTTCACTGTTCTGCCACCTGTTTTGGTAGTTGAATTTCTTACTTTTTTGCATTTTCAGAGTAAATGTATGTGTGAATGAGTGTAAACGTGTGTGTGTATAAATGTGCATACGTGTGACTGAGGATGTACGCGTGTCAGTGCGTGAGTGTACATGTATGTATATATAAATTGAGTATGTGTGTATCAGTATGCCTATGAGGTCACATCTGCATGTATATATCAGTGACTATACGTGTGTCTATATGAGTGAATTAGTGCATATTTGTCAGTATGAGTATAAACGTGTGTCTCCATGTGATTTTGTGTGTGTGTGTATATATATCTACCTTATAAATGGGCTCTGACCGACGGCCCGCAAATGCGCAGTAGAGAGCAGCTCTACCGCGCATGTGCGGGCCAGCACGTTGGTCAGAGCCGTGCGTGCCCGAAACAAAAAACATGGCGGTGGGGCCGCAGGAGCGGCGGCGGCCGCGAAGCAGGAGCGGGAGGAGGAGCAGAGGCGCCGCGCGCGAGTGACACCCCACTCCGAGATCTGCCGGCAGGAGAAGCAGCGCCGCCGGACGCGAGTGACACCCCCCCCCCCCGAGATCTGCCGGCAGGAGAAGCAGCGCCGCGCGCGCGCGGGAGTGACACCCCCCCCCCCCCCCCCGAGATCTGCCGGCAGGAGCGGGAGGAGAAGGTGGTGAGAGGGAAGGTGAGAGAGAGAGAGGGAGGAGAGAGGGAAGGTGAGAGAGAGGGAGGTGAGAGAGGGGGTGAGAGGGGGAGGGAGTGGGAACGAAACGGACCGAGCCCGTTGTTACGGGCTTAACGGCTAGTATATATATATATTATAGATTATCCGTTCACTTTATTTGATATGTTCCATGTTCCATGTATGTTCCATGTAAACCGCCTTCCCGGCGATAGTTATCTCTGTTAATTGTGAACCGGAGTGATATGTATTGCATACAGGAACTTCCGGTATATAAAAACCAAAAATAAATAAATAAATAATATATATATATATAGTGATAAAGTGTACACGTGTCTCTTCGTAAGTAAACGAGTGTACATGTACATCAGTGTGGATCTCTCTGAGTGAGTGTACGTACGTGTGTGTGTATGTGTGTGTGTGTGTGTATATGACTGAACGAGTGTACATGTACATCAGTGTGGATCTCTCTGAGTGAGTGTACGTACGTGTGTGTGTATATATATATATATATATATATATATATATATGTGATAAAGTGTACACGTGTCTCTTCGTAAGTAAACGAGTGTACATGTACATCAGTGTGGATCTCTCTGAGTGAGTGTACATACGTGTGTGTGTGTATGTGTATATATGACTGAACGAGTGTACATGTACATCAGCATGGATCTCTATGAGTACCCGACTGTATGCGTGTGTGTATATATAAATATATATATGAATGAGTGAGTATACATGTGCGTCACTGTGGATCTCTATGAGTAACTGAGTCTATGTATCTGTGTGTGCATATGTCTAAATGAGTGTACATATACATCAGCATAGATTTATGAGTAATTGAGTGTATGTATGTGTGTGTATGTGACTGAATCAATGTACACCAGTGTGAATCTCTATGGGTAACCGACTGTATGAGTATGTGTGCGTATATATAAATATATATATATGAATGAATGAATGAATGAATGTACATGTGGGTCATTGTGGATCTCTATGAGTAACTGGGTGTATGTATCTGTGTGTATATATGACTGAATGAGTGTGCATGTACATCAGCATAGATCTATGAGTAATTGAGTGTATGTATGTGTGTGTATGTGACTGAATCAGTGTACATCAGTGTGAATCTATGAGTAACTTACTCTGTGTGTGTGTGTATGTGTATGTATACACACGCGTTCGAAGACCTGAAAGGAGTGAAGAGAAGGGTAGTCGAAATAAATATGCAGAGATTTAAACCGTGTGTTTAATATTAGATAAATATGAAGAAAAAGGAATAAAGGAAACTAGAAATGGTAAACGGAGGAATACTGATGCGGGGTGTTTGTACATTTCCGTATTAGTAAGAAGAATATTCTTTAGTTGGTGGTAGTAATTTGTAGAGGTTTCAGGTTCTGGATATAGTGTTAGCAAGCGTTTTTCAATGAAGACGGTAAATCTAGTGAAATCGGATACAGGACGTGGTCTTATGCCAAAAAATATCGGAAGTTCAAAAGAAGATCCTTGATGTGACTATTATAAGAGGCTACAGTATTTAAGAATAGATCCTTGGTTTGATTGCTATATATTCCCCTGACGAAGCCGCCAAGGCGAAATATAAGGGCCCGGTTGGGATCAATAAAGTTTCATAGAAAGGATCAAGAGCAATAAGGGATCAAGAAGGGATCAATAAAATTTCAGAGAAAGGATCAAGATCAATAAGGGATCAAGAAATTCTCATAAAAAGGATCAAGATCAACAAGAAATGTTTGAGATTGTTTTAGTGAGGTTGTGTTTTTATAAATAATTTATGCTTGTCAATGAATGTGTGTGATGGGTATGTTTGAGAGTGAATGGACTTGATTGTAGTGTTGTTATAACCATTGATGCACTTTAATGCCAAATTATTATGAAAAATTTGGTGATATGTTTATTGTATGTTTCATGAAAATGTGAATTTATGAGGATTGTTCACTTGTTGATAAATGCTTAGGAATGCAATAAAGAAATTGATTGAACTATAAAGAATAGTGCTTGTATTTCACTCCAAAAGGAGTGTGCTTGACTTTATATATATATATATATATGAATGAGTGTACATGTGTCAGTGTAGATCTCTATGAAGAATTGAGTGTACATATGTGTGTGTATAACTGAATGACTGTACATGTAGATCAGCGTGGATCTCTCGAGTAACTTACTCTGTGTGCATATAAATATATATATAAATGAGGAGGAGTCCAAGATGGCCGCCGAGTGAATAGGCTGTGTAGGACGCTCGCTCCGACTTTCTTAAAAATTAGCTGCTTTAAAATAATGCCGCATTCAAAACGGAAGGCCAAGCTTCGGGAGGCGATAGCTACATCTTCATCGCCGAACCCAGAAGCTGGCCAGCCACGGATCGAGACTTTCTTCACCGCCGAGGTAACAGGAAAAACGCCGGTGGAAGCAGCCGCTACGAGCTCTGATTTGGGGCGGATATCAGACTCGTTGGCTGAAGAGGTCACCCTTAGCCCCGGCGCTCTGACTACCCCCCCCTCCCCGGTTCCGTCAGAAGCTGTGCTTGCAGGGGTGAGTATACCTATTTTTCAAATGATACCTGGAACTTTTGAGAATAAAATAATTTTGCAAGGTGACTTACCCCAAGCCAGCAAAGATGACGAGGAAAACACTATCAGGGGGATAGTGAGTGGGGAAGCTGCAGGAGGGGGAGAAAACGCCCAGAGGCCTCTCTTGGGAACATACACACCTGCAGTGCTGCCAAAGACTATAACGCTGGATTCCTTGTGGCATGCGATAAAGGGCGTAGAGAAAGCTGTTATTGATTTAACAAACATCACTCTACAGCAGAGCTTTCCAAACTTTTCATGTTGGTGACACACTTTTTAGACAAACATAATTTCACAACACGGTAATTCAGTCTACTAGTAAACCAGAGGTTAAAGGTTAAACGAACGAAACACATTTCGACAATTTATGTATGTTTCCTTAAATATATACATAAATAAAATGTTTCACGACACAACCTATCTCATGAAAACCTTAAATTTATATTAAAAATATATATTCCAAGAATCATGTTATTGTTATAATTTATGAGAAACAATAATAAAACAAATTGTCTGTCCCCCACACACTCATCTCTCTCCTCCCCCCAGCACATGTCTGGCCCCCACACACTCATATCTCTCCCCCTCAAGCACATGTCTGTTCCCCCAGCATGTTTGCCCCCCACTCACTCATCTCTCTCCCCAGCACATGTCTGGCCCCCACACTCATGTACCTCGTCTTTTTGATTGTTGCCAGTTAAGTGCTTCACTCCCTTCCATGATCACCAGACACTGCTGCTTGCAGTCAGTACTCCTCATGGCCAGGCCTCATCGGCAGCAGCAGCCAATGCAAGGATGGCTGGGCTCGTTCCACCCACCAAGCCCCCCCAAAAAATGCGATTGACAGCAAAAATCACCCAATAATAAGCAACCCATAAACTGAAAAAAAAAAGTGAATCTCTAGAAAAAAAAAAAGCCCAAACTCGCATCAGAGTTGACCGGGCTTGCGCGACACACCTGCACACTGCAGGCGACACACTAACGTGTCCCGACACACAGTTTGGAAAGCTCTGCTCTACAGGCTAACACTAAGATATTAAAAATTGAGAAAAGCTTAGTGGAACATACGGACACTCTGCAAGAAATGGATCAACGTATGGGAAAAATGGAAAAGTCACAATTTGAGATCATGAGAGTGGAAAACATAAATGTGAAGAAGCTGGAAAATCTGGAAAACCAAACTAAATATTTAAACCTTTGGGTTTTGAATTTCCCATACATAAAAGAAATATCAGCGTATGATATGATTAAGGAATATCTGATAAAGATATTGAAGATCCCTACTGATGGACTACCTGTGTTGGCAAAGGTATATTATATACCATCTAAGGAAGAAAAGGAGAAAGGGAAAGAATCAATTCAAGAAGAAAATGAACTGAATTTGACCCAGATCCTGGAAATGTCATTTGAAACAGAAATTAAAAACAGAATGACGCTATTTCTCCAATGTACCTTTCCCTCAGACAGGGATCTCATATTGAAAAGATATATGAGAAACAGGGAGGAAGTATACCACGGGAGCAAAATTTGGATATATCCGGATATTTCACGTGTTACCCAAGAGAGACGTAAAAAATTTTTGGCTCTTAGGCCTGATGTTGTAGCTAAGGGATCCAGTTTCAGTCTGAGGTACCCTAGCAAGTGTGTAGTTAAACACTTGAATATGAAATATATTTTCTTTGAACTGGCCCAGTTACAGAAGTTTCTGGAGCCTAGTAACCCCCAGAGCCTGTAGCTTTCGAAGCTATTAGTAACGCCTGTTACGATCATACGACGGTTAAATATGTTATAAAATGTTTTAAAAATTTCTTGTAAACCGCCATGTTAAATTGACTCCCCCAAATTTCTTGGAATAGTAGATAAAAACAAGATGTATGACCGAGTAAGAAATGAAAAGTCTGTTTGTTACAAAAATTGTTGATAGATGTAATCTACGCAATGTATTATATTTACTGGTGTGAATATTGAAAATTAATAAATATTAAATTTAAAAAAAAAAATCTAACTAGATAAACGACGCTTGACCGACGTGCCTCAAATGCGCAGTAGAGAGCAGCTCTACTGCGCATGTGCGGGCGAGCACGTCGGTCTTAGGCAGCGTAAAAAAAAAAACCAAAACATGGCGGCGGCAGCAGCGGTACCGGCGGCGGCGGTAGCGGCAGTGGGCGGCGGCGGCGGTAGCGGGTGGCGGCAGCAACGGCCAGTAGCGAGGGAGGGAGGCGAGAGAGAGAGGGAGGGACGGACTGAGTGGGAGGGAGGGAGTGGGAGGGACGGAGAGAGAGAGTGGGAGGGAGTGACTGAGTGAGAGGGAGGGACTGAGTGGGAGGGACTGAGTGGGTGGGAGGGAGGGATTGAGTGAGGGGGAGGGACTGGGAGGGAGGGACTGAGTGAGGGGGAGGGACTGGGAGGGAGGGAGGAGTGGGTGAGTGTGTGGGAGAGAGGTAGGGGGTGGGGAAGAGTGAGGGGAGAGTGAGAATGAGGGAGAGGTGAGAATCAGGGATGTGAGTAAGTGGAAGGGGGAGAGGGAGAATGAGGGAGAGGTGAGAGACAGGGCCGCAGTGGCGGCGGCGGCGAAGACGGGCGGCAGCAATGAGGGAGGAGAGAGAGAGGGAGGGACTGAGTGAGAGAGAGGGAGGGACTGAGTGAGAGGGGAGGAGAGAGAGGGAGTGGGACTGAGTGAGAGGGAGGGAGTGGGACTGAGTGAGAGGGAGGGAGGGAGTGGGAATGAGTGAGAGGGGGGAGGGAGGGAGTGGGACTGAGTGAGAGGGAGAGGGGGGACTGAGTGAGGGGGGGAGGGAGTGAGTGGACTGAGTGAGGGGGAGGGAGTGAGGGGGGGAGGGAGTGAGTGGGACTGAGGGAGGGAGTGGGACTGAGAGAGAGGGAGGGAGGGAGTGGGACTGAGGGAGAGGAGGGAGGGAGAGGGACTTAGTGTGAGTGAGAGGGAGGGAGAGAGGGGGGAGGGAGTGAGTGAGACTGAGTGGGAGGGAGGGACTGAGTGAGAGGAGAGGGAGGGTGGGGAGGAGTGGGTGAGTGTGAGGGAGGGAGGTAGGGGGTGGTGAAGAGTGAGGGGAGAGAGAATGAGGGGGAGGTGAGAGACAGAGGGATGTAGCCCGTTTTAACGGGCTTAACGGCTTGTATATATATAAATGAATGAGTGTACATGAGTGTCAGTGTAGATCTCTATGAGTAACTGATATTGTATGTATCTGTGTGTGTATATGACTGAATAAGTGTACATGTACATCAGTGTGGTTCTCTATGAGTAACCGACTGTATGTATATATGAGTGTAGATATATATAAATATATCTATGAATGAATGAGTGTACATGTGTCAGTGGGGTCTCCATAAGTAACTGAGGGTACATGTGTATGTGTCTACACAAACAAAGAGGAAGGCGATCTATAAAAGTCGTTGGGGCAACACAAAGGATAGATGCCAAAGGATGTCCGTCAAGATGCTTTATTAAGAGATAACCAATCCAATAAAAATGCCCGACTCAGGCCGAGTTTTGCCCCCACACGGGGGCTGCCTCAGGGGCTGTTTATGTAATATCTCTTATGGATTTAGGATTGCCTTATGCTGAGAAATATAGCGAGAATAACTGCTGGTGACAAATAAACACTTGCTCCAATAAGTTTAAAATGGTGCTTTCAAGAAACTATTTAGTATGCAATGTTTTGTGCCGAGCCTGGCTCACTCTCAAACCAAAACATGTAGTCAACTGTGCGCTGTGTGTATATGAGTGAATGAAGGTGTGTGTGTGTGTGTGTGTGTGTATATATATATATATATATATATGTAAATGTATAAAGAGTGAATGAGTGTACATGTGTGTCAATGTGGGTCTTTATGAGTAATAGTGTGTGTGCACATGTGTGGGTCAAAGACATCCGAGAGGTGGAAAAGAAGGAAGAAGTATTGCGGAATCTACAAGAAGTTGAGAGATAGTGGATGAACTTCAAGAAGCTCTGCTCAAATAAATGGTAATGGAAGCCACGAGGGAGAGTGTGATATTTCACCTGGTGCTCACAAATGGAAATACTGTCTCTAATGTTCGGATAGGTGCCCACCTGAGCACCAATGATCATTAGATGCTATGGTTTGATATCACAAATAAGATACAGAGCATTCACACAGACAGGAAAATTAGTTCTTACCTGTTAATTTTCGTTCCTGTAGTACCAAGGATCAGTCCAGACCGTGGGTTGAGCCTCCTTTCCAGCAGGTGGAGACAGACTAAACCTGAAAGGATATCCTATATCAGGACAGAGCCTATCCTGTAGCCCTTCAGTATAACCATTGTCAAAGCAGAAAACAACGAAACCAGAATAGGATCAAGCAAGTAACCATAAAGCTCAAAAGAGTAACTATAGAACAATGTAAGAAACCTGGTATGACTTACAGCTCCTGCATATACTTGGTGCTTGAACAACCAAGGCTTCCGGTGTAATTGCTCAGCATTCTTGCAAGAATGAAATATCTACATCTGTGAATCTGCAAGAACAAGCTTCGAGAGGACAGAAAAGAAAGACAAACAGGGAAGGGCGTCTGGACTGATCCGTGTACTACAGGAACGAAAATTAACAGGTAAGAACTAATTTTCCTTTCCCTGTACATGCCCGGATCAGTCCAGACCGTGGGATGTACCAAAGCTTCCCTATCCCGGGTGGGACCGAGACAGTCCCGCTCGAAGCACTTGCCGCCCAAAGGAACCAAAAACCAGCGCTTGCACATCCAGATGGTAGTGTTGAGCAAAAGTATGCAAGGACGTCCAGGTGGCGGCCCTGCAAATCTCTTGCGGAGAGACCGATTGGCTCTCCGCCAAGGAAGTAGCCTGAGAATGTAGAGAGTAAGCCTTTAAGCCCTCCGGAATTGTTCGTCCTTGGCAGAGATAAGCTGAGGAAATGGCTTCTTTCAACCATCGTGAAATAGTGGTCTTAGAAGCCGGCTTGCCCCGATTGGGACCACTCCAGAGGACAAAAAGATGGTCCGAGACCCGAAAGTCATTGGTGACCTGAAGATAACGGAGTAGAACTCATTTGACATCCAGTTTACGAAGGTCGCCTCCAGCGGTACCTGCAATCTCCTCCGGAGAAAACGCTGGAAGCTCTACCGACTGGTTGACATGGAAGGTGGACACAACCTTCGGCAAGAAGGAGGGCACCGTCTTGAGGGAAACACCTGAATCGGAGAAACGCAAAAAAGGTTCCCGACAGGACAACGCTTGAATCTCAGAGACCCGCCAAGCGGAGGTGATAGAAACAAGGAAAACTGCCTTGAGCATGAGGTCCTTTACCGTAGCCCGACGGAGAGTCTTGAACGGAGCAGAACATAGGGCCCGGAGGACCAGATTAAGACTCCACGACGGGCAAGTATTGCGAGCGGGCAGACGCAGATGTTTGACTCCCTTCAAGAACTGAACCACGTCCGGGTGGCCCACTAAAGGATGACCCTCGACCCATCCGAGGAGAGAGCCGAGAGCGGATACTTGCACGTGCAGGGAATGGAAAGAGAGGCCCTTGGAGAGACCCTTCTGAAGAAAGGAAAGGACCAATGAGACCAGGGCGGAGCTCACTGGGACACTCCTCATAAACAGTCTCAAAGACCTTCCAAACGCGCACGTAGGCTAGAGAAGTCGACTGCTTCCGGGCTCGAAGCAAGGTGGAGATGACCTCTTCCTTGTAGCCCTTATGCCTCAGGCGCCACCGTTCAAAAGCCAGGCTGCTAGACAAAAGCGATCGGCCTGGTCGAAAAATACGGGCCCCTGCCAAAGTAGACAAAGAAGATGGCCTAGCTGCAGAGGTCCGTCCGTCGCCAGGTTGACGAGATCCGTGAACCATGGCCTGCGAGGCCATTTGGGTGCTACCAGAACCACTGGCCCTCGGTGGAGTTCTATTCTCCTGAGAACTTTTCCCCACCAGAGGCCATGGAGGAAACACGTACAGAAGGACGTCCGCGGGCCAAGGGAGAGCCAGAGCATCCATGTCCTCCGAGTTGTGCTCCCTCCAGCGGCTGAAGAACCGATTGGCCTTGGCATTGCACAAGGTCGCCAATAAGTCCAGGTGGGGGGGACCCCACCTGCCGACAATCAGATCCAAGACGGCGTCCGAGAGTTCCCACTCTCCCGGATCGAGCGATTGGCGACTGAGAAAATCAGCCTGGACATTCTCCTTGCCCGCGATGTGGGAGGCCGCCAGGCAATCCAGGTGTTGTTCTGCCCAGGCGAAGAGACGGCTGGCTTCTAGGGCCACCAGGCGACTGCGGGTGCCCTCCTGACGATTGATGTAAGACACGGTGGTGGAGTAGGCTTTGCCATGTATGAGGGGCAGGAACTCCTGCAGAGCCAGATGCACCGCCCGGGCCTCCAACCGATTGATGTGCCAGCAAGTCTGAATCGGCGACCAGAGCCCCTGTGTGGAACGGGACTGGCAGACTGCACCCCAGCCCGAGAGGCTGGCGTCCGTGGTTACTATCGTTCACTGCAGAGCTTGAAGGGGCATTCCCTGGAGAAGATGGGGAAGCGAAAGCCACCACTGCAAGTCGGCGACGGTAGAGGCCGAAAGAGGGAGGATTATGTGAAACTGTTCTGACACCGGCTGCCAATGGGATAGCAAAGCTTTCTGTAATGGTCGCATATGAGCAAAAGCCCAGGGGCCTAGGTCGATGGTGGAAGCCATGGACGCTGGGACCTGCAAGTACTCCCAGGCCGTTGGAAGAGGCAGCGAGAGCAGATTCCGAATCTGGTCGATCAACTTGAGGGCCCATGCACGAGGCAAGAAGACCTTGCCCACACAGGTGTCGAAGTGGGCTCCCAGGAACTCTAACTCCTGGGACGGCTGAAGGTTGCTCTTGGAAAAATTCACTATCCACCCGAGAGACACGAGGAGGGCTAATACCCGATCCACCGCCTGTTTGCAAAGAGCCTCCAACTTGACCCATACAAGCCAGTCGTCCATATAGGGGTGAACTAGGATGCCCTTCCAGTGAAGGGCCGCCGCCACCAACACCATAACCTTGGTGAAGGTGCGAGGCACATTCGCGAGGCCGAAAGGCAGTGCCCGAAACTGGAAATCCCGGTTGAGGATGTGGAAGCGAAGATACTTCTGGTAATCACGGTGAATCGGGATATTATTATTATTATTATTTTTAATTTTTATATACCGAAGTTCTTGTAGGGACTACAAATCACTCCGGTTTACATAAAACGAAGAACTGCTCAACAGATAGCGGAGCTTTACATGGAACCGTATAACATATGGAACAGTATAACTGGTTGGCAATTTAACATAGTGCTAAATAAAGTAATAATATGGAATATGGGATATGGAATATGGGATATGGAAGTACGCCTCTGTCAAATTGAGCGAGGTGAGGAACTCTCCAGGGCGAACCGCTGCGATGACCGCTTACAAGGTTTCCATGCGAAAATGTGGGATCTTGAGGGCCCGGTTGACCCTTTTGAGGTCTAAGATCGGCCGAAAAGCCCCGTCCTTCTTGGGAACCACAAAGTAAATAGAATACTGGCCTGCGCCGAGCTCCTTTTCCGGAACCGGAACCACTGCTCTCAGACTCAGTAGTCTGGTGAGGGTTTGTTCTACCGCTTCCTGTTTGAGACGCCCGCATGGGGAGAATAGAAAGAGATCCGGTAGGTTGCGAACAAGCTCGAAGGCGTAACCGTCTCGGACAATGTCAAGGACCCACTGGTCCGATGTGATTTTGACCCATTCCTCGAAGAAAAGAAAGAGGCGGCCGCCCAGAAAAGGGACCGAGGAATGGGTCGACTGAACTTCATTGTGTGGCAGGCTTAGGGGTGGAGCGTGCGGGCTGGCCCTCGCGAAAATGAGCGACGCCCACGAAAAGGCTGCGACCAAGACTGAGACCAAGAAGAATAACCCCTGGAGGAGCCACCTCGTCCACGTGGCGTATACTGTCTCTGTCCCCGGAAACGAGGACGGGAGGGTGTAAAGGAGCATGATTGTTTCGGACGGTCCTCCGGAAGCTTATGAACCTTATTTTCCCCCAAGGAATCAATAAGCTTCTCAAGGTCCTCTCCAAAGAGCAACTTACCTTTGAAGGGCAACGTGCCCAGCCGTGCCTTGGAGGAAGGGTCGGCCGACCAATTGCGCAACCAGAGGAGTCGCCTAGCAGACACCGCCGAGGCCATCGCCATCGCCTTCACGCGGAGGAGGTCGTAGAACGCATCAGCCCCATATGCGATGACAGCTTCCAAACGTTCAGCCTGCTCCGCCTCTAACGGGAGGTCCTGGGTGACGAGCAGCACGAGACTGCTGCAGATAGTCACACGGACCCCCAGAGCCAGTACTTGAAAAATGCGTTTCATATGTGCCTCGAGCTTGCGGTCCTGTCCGTCCTTCAGAGCCGTCAATCCCTCCATAGGGATAGTGGTGTGCTTGGTGACCGCGGAGGTTGAGGAGTCCACAGGGGGAATTTTCAACATTTCTAAACATTCCTCCGGGAGGGGGTAGAGCTTGTCCATAGCACGCCCCACCCGGAGTCCTGCTTCGGGAGCCTCCCATTCCCGCAGGAGCAGCAGCTTGTGCATGGGATGAAATGGAAAAGCGCTTGCCGGAGCCCTGAGTCCCGCCAGGTCCGGGTCCATATTTTTGGGCAAGGAGGCCATAAGGATATCCGCGGGGGGCCCCTCCAGCCCCAATTCCTGGAGGACAAAGGGGATGAGGGGCTCCAACTCCTCCCTTTGAAACATGCGGAGAACCCTGGGATCGTCCCCCTCCAGGGGCGGGAGGGTACTCGCTGAATCAGACGTGGGGTCAGGATCCAGAAGAACCTGGGCTACCGGGGGGTTGGGGGATCACCCGCACCCGAAGCGACCCCGGAGGCTCCGCGGCCTGGCAAGCAGTCAACAGTGCGGAGCGAGGAATTTTTACCGGGGGGGGGGGGGGGGGCCAGGGGAGGGACCTTCCTCCTCCTCCTGCAGGCTAGCTAAATAAGATTTATGCAGGAGGAGGACAAAATGTGAAGAAAAACGGGCCCTGGATTTCCCGGGGGGGGGGGGGGGGGGGGGGGCGAGGGGGGTCAGGGATCCCCTTCTTATATTGCTGTTCTTTAATTTTATTTTTTTTAAACACAGACTGAGCACAGCAATGGGGTTCTAAGCCCCCTCAGCAGCCAGAGGGGGGGGGAGGGGGAGACGAGAACTCCTCGGTCCCCACATCTGGAAGCACTCACGGACTCAGGCTATGCTCCGCACAAGGGGCGAAGCCCCCCTGAGTCTGGCAAGAGCCAGGAGACGGGACCGTCTCCTGCACAGAAAAAAAGACTAACTCCTGTTTTGTTTTGTTTTTTTTAGAGAGAGCCAATCAAAAACCTAAGGAAGAAGAATTTGCTTGATCCAAAGAAAGGAAGAAGAGACGGCTGACTAGCCTAAATCAGGAGACCGAAGGGTGAGACAAATACTGAAGGGCTGCAGGGTAGACTCTGTCCTCATATAGGACACCCTTTCAGTTTTGGTCTGTCTCCACCTGCTGGAAAGGAGGCTCAACCCACGGTCTGGTCTGATCCGGGTACGTACAGGGAACCGAGTTTCGAATTTCACAAATACGGACTTTGTCAAAATAGGAATGTACCTGGAATAAGAATTGGAAGACTGGGAGCAAAGGGTGAGGTGGAACAACAGGGGGCCAAATTAAAAGAAGCAATTACAAAGGGAAAAAAGCTAGATGTTAAAATAGTAAGGAAAAAGAAACCGATCTGGTTTTCAAAGGAGGTGGCTGACAAAATAATGGCAAAACGAACAGCATTCAAGAAATATAAAGGATCCCAAAAAAAGGAACACAAGGAAGAAGACCTGCTGAAACTAAGGAAGATGAAGAAAGAAATCAGGAAAGCAAAAAGTCAGGCAGAGGAAAGGATGGCCAAAGAGGTAAAGCGAGCTGACAAAACATTTTTCAGATACATCAGAGAAAGGAGGGAGGCCCTAAGTAGTACAGGGAAATTGAAAGGTGACAAAGAGCAATGTACGGAAAGAAGCAAAGAAATGACAGAAATATTAAACAAATACTTCAGATCAGTGTTCACTAAAAAGACCCTGGAGAAGGGCCCTCGCTAGTTGACAGGAATGTGGATGGGGCTGGAGTAGATTAAACTCCATTTACAGAGGAGAATGTATGGGAAGAGCTGGGGAAACTGAAAGTGGACAAAGCCATGGGGCCTGATGAGGTTCATCCCAGGATACTGAGGGAGCTCAGAGATGCTGGAGGCTCCGCTGTGTGACCTGTTCAATAGATCTCTGGAAAGTGGACAAAGCCATGGGGCCTGATGAGGTTCATCCCAGGATACTGAGAGAGCTCAGAGATGCTGGGGGCTCCGCTGCGTGATCTGTTCAATAGATCCCTGGAAAGTGGACAAAGCCATGGGGCCTGATGAGGTTCATCCCAGGATACTGAGGGAGCTCAGAGATGCTGGAGGCTCCGCTGTGTGACCTGTTCAATAGATCCCTGGAAAGTGGACAAAGCCATGGGGCCTGATGAGGTTCATCCCAGGATACTGAGAGAGCTCAGAGATGTGCTGGCGGGTCCGCTGTGTGACCCGTTCAATAGATCCCTGGAAACGGGAGTGGTGCCGAGTGATTGGAGAAGAGCGGTGGTGATCCCGCTTCACAAGAGTGGGAGCAGACAGGAGGCGGGAAACTACAGACCGGTTACCCTCACCTCGGTAGTGGGAAAATTAATGGAGAAATTACTTACCTGATAATTTCGTTTTCCTTAGTGTAGACAGATGGACTCAGGACCAATGGGTATAGTGTGCTCCTGATAGCAGATGGGAGATGGAGTCAGATTTCAAAGCTGACGTCACCCTGCAGTGACCTCAGCTCTTCAGTATTCTCTTTGAAAAGCCATTGTGGATATATATTTGCTTAAATAACTTGATTAAAACTGATTAAACTTGTAACCGCCCCCTGCACAAGATGGCCGTTCGATAGAGTAGTGCAACTTTTGAGCTCCTGCGGGTAGTTATAAGAAATCTTTCTTGCTACTAATTTACCTCTATGGGGAGGAAAGGAAATCACGGGGGGAAGCTTACCCTGCAGTGACCTCTGTGTCGACGCCCGACCTTGGTCCTATTGATGCTCATGTCATGCGCAGAGACATGAGTGCGGGAGGAATGCGGCCACTGGAGAGTAGAGGAGGGGAAGAGGAGCTCCCCTCTCCCAGGCTCGATGTCACCTTTTAGCCCCGCTGAAGGAACGTCACCGGGAAACCCTGCCGAAGGGAGAAGTGTCCCTGTGCCGAGGGAAACGCCACCAGACCGAAGCGTTGAGGGGCTGAGCCCTGCAGGGGTCGGAGGGGTAACAACCGCGGCAGAGAGCCCAGGAAGCATCTCGGGGCAGAGCGGTGTTGAAAGAGGAACATCGTTGGAAGTACAGGCTGGAGCCGTTGCAGAGCTCCCTATTATGAAAGTACCATCAGTGGTAGGTAAGACCTTCTGCTTTTACCTTAGAGACAATATGGGAAACTATAGTCAAGATGAGATCTTCCATATTACAGCAAGTATATCCTACAAATGAACTGGAGGAAAAGGTGAAAGAGCTGAGCAACACTAGTACGGAATACCAAACACTAGTACGGAATACCAAACACTAGTACGGAATACCAAATTGTGACGAACAGACAACAAATAAATGGAGTACAATCAATACAATCAGCAATGATAAGAGAAAAGAATAGTACAGCAATGAAAATGGAGAATCTGATCAAGAACAGGAACTTAAGGTTTATAAATGTTCCTCAGGTTCCTTTAAATTCTCCAAGAGAAATGTTTAAAAGGTATCTTTTGGACATTTTACAAATTGCTGAAAATGCTATACCTCCGATTACTAAGATTTTTTATTTACCAAAGTCAAGAAGAATACCAGAACAAGCGGAGGGAGGGATTCCATCTGAGCCTGCACAGAATCAGTCACTGAATATTTCGACCTTCCTGGAGACTTCAGACACAGAGCTGGCAACTCCAGCAACGTTAATAGTGACGCTTGCGCTTGAATCTGATAAAGAATGGTTATTACGATTGTGTCTCCGACATAGGAATGATTTATTTCTTGGCTGTAATATCAGAGTTTTTCCCGTTGTCTCGCGAGACACACACAAAAGAAGGAAGGCTTTCCTCTTATTAAGACCTCAGGTCTTGCAGATTGGGGGGGCTTTTTATTTAAAATTCCCATGCAAATGCATAATAAAGTATAGTAATAATACTTGTATTTTTTTAAGTGGATAACTGTGCACATGTGGGACTATGTGATTAACTGTATGTGTATTTATATCAGTGGATAGTGTACAAGTGTGGGTCTATGTGAGAAACTGTGTGTGTGGATATTAGTGAATAAACGAACATGTGTGACTCTCTGTAACTCTTCTGCCGGTGTAGGAAGTCCACCTGTAGGTTGTTGGGATGCCGCTATGCGAGACAGATGGCGTTCCGCCCAATCCATCAACCTGTCCGCTTTGGAGGCTACTAGCCGACTTTTTGTGCCCCCTTGTCGGTTTATGTAAGCCATGGTGGTCGCATTGTCGGATAGAACCCGAACAGCCTGGTGGAGAACCAGTGGAAGAAAGTGGTGCAGCGCCAAGCGAACCGCCCTGGTTTCCAAGTCATTGATGGACCATTTGGTCTGTGGCAGTGTCCAAAACCCCTACGCGGACCGCGACTGACAGACCGCCCCCCAACCTGTCAGGCTGGCATCCGTCGTCACGATTATCCACTGAGGAGGTTCCAGGTCCATGCCTCAAAGCAAGTGATCCGGAATCAACCACCAATCCAGACCGGACCTGGCCGGTTCGAGGAGCAGTAATGGCAGCTGAAACTCCGCCACTTGGGGTCCCAACGAGAAAGTAGTGCCCTCTGCAAAGGTCGCATATGAGCAAAGGCCCAAGGGATCAACTCCAGTGTAAATGCCACAAAACCAAGAACCTGCAAATAATCCCACACCACTGGTAAGGGAAGAGCTAACAGGCGACGAACCTGAGACATTAGCCGCTCCATCCTCACCAGCGGCTTGGAAACCTTGCCCAAACTGGTGTCGAAACGTGCTCCCAGAAATTCCAACACCTGGGATGGAACCAGCTGGCTCTTGGTATAGTTGACAACCCAGCCGAGGGAACTCAGATGACTAAAAACTGATTGTACTGCATTCTCGCAGAGGATCTCCGACTTCGCCCATATGAGCCAGTCATCCAAGTAGGGATGTACCAATATGCCCTCTCTCCGAAGGCTCGCTGCTACTACCACCATCACTTTGGTGAAAACCCTCGGAGCTGTCGCCACTCGAAGGGTAGGGCCCAAAACTGGTAGTGGTTCCCCATGATCATGAACCGTAGAAATCTCTGATGATACTCCTGGATCCCTATGTGGAGATAAGCCTCTGTTAGATCCAAAGAAGCCAAAAACTTGCCTTTGTGGACAGCCGCAATGACAGATCTCAACGTCTCCATTCGGAAGCGAGGGATACGAACCGCCCTGTTGACCTGCTTCAAATCCAATATCGGGCGGAATGAGCCCTCCTTCTTGGGAACGATGAAGTAATTGGAGTAGCAACCGGTCCGTGCTTGGCTGCGGGAACCGGAACAATAGCTCCCAGGGCATGCAATCAAGCCAGTGTTTGCGAGACCACTTGCTGCTTTGTCTGAGACCCGCTGGGAGAAATTAGAAACAGGTCGCGAAGGGGTCGGGCAAAATCCAAAGCGTAGCCATGATTTATAATGTCGAGAACCCACTGGTCTGAGGTTATCTTAGCCCATTCCTCCCGAAAGTGGAAGAGTCACCCCCCCGATCTCCGGAACTGAGGGATGGGCCAGCATCCCTTCATTGGGACGCTTTGTTGTTGGGAAAGGCATTAGAGGTTCCAGTTCGCTGAGGCCGCCTGCCACGAAAGGAATGCACCCATGCTTGAGACCTTGTGGGCGGCTGCCGAGGGGCGTAGGAGGAAGAGCCCCTCCCTGTGTGGAAGCGGCGCTGTCCTCGAAAGCGGCCTCAAAATGTGCCGGGAGAAAGAAATGATCTGGGCTTGTCCTCCGGTAGCTTGTAAACTTTGTTCTCCCCTAAGGAGTGAACCAGCTGCTCTAGCTCGTCTCCGAATAAAAGCTTGCCCCAAAAAGGAAAGGAACCCAACTGTGACTTAGAGGAGGCGTCCGCTGACCAGTTACGTAGCCATAGGAGCCGCCTTGCGAAAACTGCTGAAGCCATAGTACAGGCCAAGGTGCGGAGGAGATCATACAAAGCATCCGCCGTATATGCTACCACAGATTCCATGCAGTTCGCCTGTTCAGTTTCCTCTGGAGGAACATCCTGTGCCGTAAGCATTTGTTGGAAGGGAGTGGACAGTGGAGTGCCTCAGGGCTCTGTATTGGGACCCTTACTGTTCAATATATTTATAAATGATCTGGAAAGAAATACGACAAGTGAGGTAATCAAATTTGCAGATGACACAAAATTGTGCAGAGTAGTTAAATCACAAGCAGATTGTGATAAAATGCAGGAAGACCTTGTGAGACTGGAAAATTGGGCATCCAAATGGCAGATGAAATTTAATGTGGATAAGTGCAAGGTGATGCATATAGGGAAAAATAACCCATGCTATAGTTACACAATGTTGGGTTCCATATTAGGTGCTACAACCCAAGAAAGAGATCTAGGTGTCATAGTGGATAACACATTGAAATCGTCGGTTCAGTGTGCTGCGGCAGTCAAAAAAGCAAACTGAATGTTGGGAATTATTAGAAAAGGAATGATGAATAAAACGGAAAATGTCATAATGCCTCTGTATCACTCCATGGTGAGACCGCACCTTGAATACTGTGTACAATTCTGGTCGCCGCATCTCAAAAAAGATATAATTGCGATGGAGAAGGTACAGAGAAGGGCTACCAAAATGATAAGGGGAATGGAACAACTCCCCTATGAGGAAAGACTAAAGAGGTTAGGACTTTTCAGCTTGGAGAAGAGACGGCTGAGGGGGGATATGATAGAGGTGTTTAAAATCATGAGAGGTCTAGAACGGGTAGATGTGAATCGGTTATTTACTCTTTCGGATAGTAGAAGGACTAGGGGACACTCCATGAAGTTAGCATGGGGCACATTTAAAACTAATCGGAGAAAGTTCTTTTTTACTCAACGCACAATTAAACTCTGGAATTTGTTGCCAGAGAATGTGGTTCGTGCAGTTAGTATAGCTGTGTTTAAAAAAGGATTGGATAAGTTCTTGGAGGAGAAGTCCATTACCTGCTATTAAGTTCACTTAGAGAATAGCCACTGCCATTAGCAATGGTTACATGGAATAGACTTAGTTTTTGGGTACTTGCCAGGTTCTTATGGCCTGGATTGGCCACTGTTGGAAACAGGATGCTGGGCTTGATGGACCCTTGGTCTGACCCAGTATGGCATTTTCTTATGTTCTTATGTTCTTAACTATGGAGGGTGGCCCGCTGCATCATGCAGCAAACCGCGGCCCTCACTCCTAAAGCCGAAACTTCAAAAATCCGCTTAAGCAAGACTTCCAGCTTCCTATCCTGAAGGTCCTTGAGCGCTGTGCCTCCTGTTACGGGAATGGTAGTATGCTTGGCAATGGCTGTGACTGCCGAATCCACCTTGGGGATCTTAAGGAGCTCCAAGGACTCATTAGGAAGTGAATAAAGCTTTTCCACGGCTCTGCGGACACGCAGGGTAGCTTCAGGAATATCCCATTCCCGGGACACGAGCTGAAAAAGTTTTGGATGGAAAGGAAATGTTTGCGGCGGAGCGCGAAGTCCCGATATCACCGAGTCTCCCGGTGAAGTATCCGGAATCGCCTGTGGAACTGGGATCTCAAGTTCCTGAAGTACATGTGAAATTAACGGGTCCAGCTCCTCCTTGCGGAACAAGCGGAGTATCTACGGATCATCCCCCTCCACCAGGTCGGCACTGCCCACATCATCACCCAGATCATGAGTGGGGGGGGGGGGGGGTCCTGAGACATGAGATCCGCAGATGAGATAGGGATAGAAGGTCCACCACCCTGGACCATGCAAGGCATCCCCGACCCAGGGCTTTCCTGGACTGCTGTGCTCTTAAAATACTTAGCTTGGGCAGGAGACCGATTTTCCCAGTCAGTTTCAGCTTCCACATAAGCCTTATGTAGAAGCAAGACAAACTGGGAAGAAAATGGGTGAGGTCTCTTTAAGGGCCCCCCCCCCCCGCCGATGGAAACGGGGGCAGACCCGAGCCCCGCTGAAAATCGCATGGTCTCTGAGGGCTGAGTGCTGGCGGGGACAGAGGAGGAAGCTCCTCTCCGTCCCCTATGGAATCGACATCGCGATCTGCCTGAGGCAAGTTGGCCACCGCGGGATCAGAAGGAGGCAAGATGACCGCCGCCCCGTGCCAATCGGGAGCGTGCCGGGCCTCTGCCTCCGAGAAAGCGGCGCACTTTTATGTCCCCTTGGGCGTGGCAGGGCTGCTCCCCTGCCCGGAATCAGCCGCTGCGAAGGCCCCTCGCCCCCAGGGATACACCAGGAGCAGAGGCCTTCGCGGGAGAGCCGGTACCCCGGCTCCCCACACGCTGTGCAAACGGCTCCCCGCGGCATAATAATGGCGCGAAAATGCTGTCGGGTGACAGGCCACCCCGTCCGGAGGCCCGGGAGATCAAGGCAGGCGAGGGCCAAAAAGGTCTGTACTTAAATAAAAAAAACCTTCTCTCTCTCAAAGAAATTGCCTTAATGTCTTCTGGTTTTTTTTAACTTTAATACTAACTCAGGGGAACATCCTCTCTGAACCACAAAAATACTGGACCATCAGAGGAATTAAACTTCTCTGGAACAGCTGTGTCTCCGAGGTATGCTGCTTCTCCGGAGAAGGGGGAGAGTGACCGGCCTACCGGTGAATCCTCCCCCTGATAGCTCACCGGGCAGGGGACCAAAAGTTACTCCAGGAAAAGGCTATAGGGCAATGCCCTGCCTTGCCTGCCTGTGTCCTTTGCTCTTTTTTTTTTTTTTTAAGAATTGATCTAGTCAGAGGATTCTCCGTTAAATTTAAACCAAACCTGTGAGAGAAACCCTCCCAATTTAGAGATGATCAGGACCGCAGGTTATGCTCTCTCGATCTGCTGGAGTCAGAGAAATACTGAGGGATCGCAGGTGGCACACCAGGGTATATGGGAGGTGCCTTTTCAACTTTTCTCTGATTCCATCTGCTGGAAGGGAGGCATAACCCAGCAGTCTGGACTGATCCTAGTACGTACAGGGAACAGAGTTTTTCCAGATGTCTCGCGAGACACACACAAAAGAAGGAAGGCTTTCCTCTTATTAAGACCTCAGGTCCTGCAGATTGGGGGGGCTTTTATTTAAAATTCCCATGCAAATGCATAATAAAGTACAGTAATAATACTTGTATTTTTTTTAGTGGATAACTGTGCACATGTGGGACTATGTGATTAACTGTATGTGTATTTATATTAGTGGATAGTATACAAGTGTGGGTCTATGTGAGAAACTGTGTGTGGGTATATTAGTGGATAAACGTACGTGTCACTCTCTGTAACAATATGTGTGTGTATATTACTGGAAATGAGTATGTGTGAGTCTCTGAGTTACTGAATGTGTGCATATATTAGTGGATAAGTGTATATGTGTGAGTCTCTGTGAGTATGGATATGTGTATATTAGTGGATGTGTGAGTAACTATGTGTATGTATATTAGTGGTTAAGTGTACAAATGTGGGTCTCTGAGTAAATGTGTGTGTATATTAGTGGATAAGTGTACACGCACGAGTGAGTAACAGTGTGTGTATGTATCTTAGTGGAGAAGTGTACACCTATGGGTCTCTATGAGTAGCAATGTGTGTGTGTATTAGTGGATAAGTGTACACATAAGTTACACTTATATGTAACTTGTTATTGCCTTCTTGTTATATGGTTATTTATTTAGTTAGTCCCTACATTCCATGTAAACCGATTTGATATGAATCTTTTCATGAAGGTCGGTATATAAAAATGTTAAATAAATAAATAAGTGTACAAGTGTGGGTCTCTGAGTAGCTGAGTGTGTGCGTATATTAGTGGATAAGCATACACATGGGAGTCTCTGTAAGTAATGTGTGTGTGTGTGTATTAGTGGATAAGTGTACACGTGGGAGTATCGGTAACAGTGTGTGTATGTACCTTAGTGGAGAAGTGTACACCTATGGGTCTTTGTGCGTAGCAGTGTGTTTGTGTATTAGTGGATAAGTGTTCACATAAGTGTACAAGTGTGGGTCTCTATGAATAGCTGAGTATGTGTGTGGATATTAGTGGATAAGCATACACATGGGAGTCTCTGTAAGTAACGTGTGTGTGTGTGTGTGGATATTAGTGGATAAGTGTACACCTGTGACCCTGGGAGTAACAGTATGAGTGTGTGGATCAGTGTACACGTGAGAGTATCGATGAGTAACAGTGAGAGTGTATTAATGGATAAGCATACACATGGGAGTCTCTGTAAGTGTACACCCGTGACCCTGGGAGTAACAGTATGAGTGTGTGGATCAGTGTACACGTGAGAGTATCAATGAGTAACAGAGAGAGTGTATTAGTTGATAAGCATACACATGGGAGTCTGTAAGTAACGTGTGTGTAAGTGTACACCTGTGACCCTGGGAGTAACAGTATGAGTGTGTGGATCAGTGTACAAGTGAGAGTATCGATGAGTAACAGTGAGAGTGTATTAATGGATAAGCATACACATGGGAGTTTCTGTAAGTGTACACCTGTGACCCTGGGAGTAACGGTTACAGTATGAGTGTGTGGATCAGTGTACACGTGAGAGAATCGATGAGTAACAGTGAGAGTGTATTAGTGGATACGCATACACATGGGAGTCTCTGTAAGTAACATGTGTGTAAGTGTACACCCGTGACCCTGGGAGTAACAGTATGAGTGTGTGGATCAGTGCACACGTGAGAGTATCGATGAGTAACAGTGAGAGTGTATTAGTGGATACGCATACACATGGGAGTCTCTGTAAGTGTACACCCGTGACCCTGGGAGTAACAGGATGAGTGTGTGGATCAGTGCACACGTGAGTATCGATGAGTAACAGTGAGAGTGTATTAGTGGATACGCATACACATGGGAGTCTGTGTAAGTGTACACCCGTGACCCTGGGAGTAACAGGATGAGTGTGTGGATCAGTGCACACGTGAGTATCGATGAGTAACAGTAAGAGTGTATTAGTGGATACGCATACACATGGGAGTCTCTGTAAGTGTACACCCGTGACCCTGGGAGTAACAGGATGAGTGAGTGGATCAGTGCACACGTGAGAGTATCGATGAGTAACAGTGAGAGTGTATTAGTGGATACGCATACACATGGGAGTCTCTGTAAGTGTACACCCGTGACCCTGGGAGTAACAGGATGAGTGTGTGGATCAGTGCACACGTGAGAGTATCGATGAGTAACAGTGAGAGTGTATTAGTGGATACGCATACACATGGGAGTCTCTGTAAGTAACGTGTGTGTAAGTGTACACCCGTGACCCTGGGAGTAACAGGATGAGTGTGTAGATCAGTGTACACGTGAGAGTATCGATGAGTAACAGTGAGAGTGTATTAGTGGATACGCATACACATGGGAGTCTCTGTAAGTGTACACCCGTGACCCTGGGAGTAACAGGATGAGTGTGTGGATCAGTGCACACGTGAGAGTATCGGTGAGTAACAGTGAGAGTGTATGTGTGGATACGCATACACATGGGAGTCTCTGTAAGTGTACACCCGTGACCCTGGGAGTAACAGTATGAGTGTGTGGATCAGTGCACACGTGAGAGTATCGGTGAGTAACAGTGAGAGTGTATGAGTGGATACGCATACACATGGGAGTCTCTGTAAGTGTACACCCGTGACCCTGGGAGTAACAGGATGAGTGTGTGGATCAGTGCACACGTGAGAGTATCGATGAGTAACAGTGAGAGTGTATTAGTGGATACGCATACACATGGGAGTCTGTGTAAGTGTACACCCGTGACCCTGGGAGTAACAGGATGAGTGTGTGGATCAGTGCACACGTGAGAGTATCGATGAGTAACAGTGAGAGTGTATGAGTGGATACGCATATACATGGGAGTCTGTGTAAGTGTACACCCGTGACCCTGGGAGTAACAGTATGAGTGTGTGGATCAGTGCACACGTGAGAGTATCGATGAGTAACAGAAAGAGTGTATTAGTGGATACGCATACACATGGGAGTCTGTGTAAGTGTACACCCGTGACCCTGGGAGTAACAGTATGAGTGTGTGGATCAGTGCACACGTGAGAGTATCGATGAGTAACAGAAAGAGTGTATTAGTGGATACGCATACACATGGGAGTCTGTGTAAGTGTACACCCGTGACCCTGGGAGTAACAGTATGAGTGTGTGGATCAGTGCACACGTGAGAGTATCGATGAGTAACAGAAAGAGTGTATTAGTGGATACGCATACACATGAGAGTCTGTGTAAGTGTACACCCGTGACCCTGGGAGTAACAGGATGAGTGTGTGGATCAGTGCACACGTGAGAGTATCGATGAGTAACAGAAAGAGTGTATTAGTGGATACGCATACACATGGGAGTCTGTGTAAGTGTACACCCGTGACCCTGGGAGTAACAGGATGAGTGTGTGGATCAGTGCACACGTGAGAGTATCGATGAGTAACAGAAAGAGTGTATTAGTGGATACGCATACACATGGGAGTCTGTGTAAGTGTACACCCGTGACCCTGGGAGTAACAGTATGAGTGTGTGGATCAGTGCACACGTGAGAGTATCGATGAGTAACAGAAAGAGTGTATTAGTGGATACGCATACACATGAGAGTCTGTGTAAGTGTACACCCGTGACCCTGGGAGTAACAGGATGAGTGTGTGGATCAGTGCACACGTGAGAGTATCGATGAGTAACAGAAAGAGTGTATTAGTGGATACGCATACACATGGGAGTCTGTGTAAGTGTACACCCGTGACCCTGGGAGTAACAGTATGAGTGTGTGGATCAGTGCACACGTGAGAGTATCGATGAGTAACAGAAAGAGTGTATTAGTGGATACGCATACACATGAGAGTCTGTGTAAGTGTACACCCGTGACCCTGGGAGTAACAGGATGAGTGTGTGGATCAGTGCACACGTGAGAGTATCGATGAGTAACAGAAAGAGTGTATTAGTGGATACGCATACACATGGGAGTCTGTGTAAGTGTACACCCGTGACCCTGGGAGTAACAGGATGAGTGTGTGGATCAGTGCACACGTGAGAGTATCGATGAGTAACAGAAAGAGTGTATTAGTGGATACGCATACACATGGGAGTCTGTGTAAGTGTACACCCGTGACCCTGGGAGTAACAGTATGAGTGTGTGGATCAGTGCACACGTGAGAGTATCGATGAGTAACAGAAAGAGTGTATTAGTGGATACGCATACACATGAGAGTCTGTGTAAGTGTACACCCGTGACCCTGGGAGTAACAGGATGAGTGTGTGGATCAGTGCACACGTGAGAGTATCGATGAGTAACAGAAAGAGTGTATTAGTGGATACGCATACACATGGGAGTCTCTGTAAGTGTACACCCGTGACCCTGGGAGTAACAGTATGAGTGTGTGGATCAGTGCACACGTGAGAGTATCGATGAGTAACAGAAAGAGTGTATTAGTGGATACGCATACACATGAGAGTATGTGTAAGTGTACACCCGTGACCCTGGGAGTAACAGGATGAGTGTGTGGATCAGTGCACACGTGAGAGTATCGATGAGTAACAGAAAGAGTGTATTAGTGGGTACGCATACACATGGGAGTCTGTGTAAGTGTACACCCGTGACCCTGGGAGTAACAGGATGAGTGTGTGGATCAGTGCACACGTGTGGGTTTCTGTGAGTACGCGAGTACGTTTGTGCACCACACTGCGTCTCTCAGCACAACTCACATTTCCCCCGCCCCGCCGGTACCTGGAGTCGAGCGCAGGCTCCGCCGCCGGCCACCTTCCGCTTCCGCCTGAAGGGCTCCCACCCACCACAGAGAGAGGAAGGCGCTCATCTCTGACGTCATCAAGCAGCGACCAAGGGACTCCGGTAACTGAGCAACGCAGAGCTGGGGAGCGGCGAGCAGGTGAGAAGCCAGCGACATCTAGCGGCGGTGAGGATGTGCGCAGCTGCGGCACCCGGGGTCCTCCGCTCCCTCTCTCCCCCTTACCTGCCAGGACACCGCTCCCTCTCCTCACCTGCGTCCCACGGGGCCCTCCCCGCCAGCACAGCGCTCCCTCTCCTCACCTCACCTGCAGCCCACGGGGTTCTCTCCGCTCACCTGCGGCACACGGGGCCCTCCCCGCCAGCACAGCGCTCCCTCTCCTCACCTCACCTGCAGCCCACGGGGTTCTCTCCGCTCCCTCACCTGCGGCACACGGGGCCCTCTCTCCCCTCACCTGTGGCACACGGGGCCCTCTCTCTCTCTCCGCTCACCTGCAGCCCATGGGGTTCTCTGGCCCTCCCCGGCAGCATACCGGGCTCTCTCTCTCTTTGTTCCCGGTACTACCCAGGGTCCTCTCCCCCTTCCCTCACCTGCAGCACACAGGGCCACCTCTCCTTCCCTCCCCTGATAGTTTTCTAGCTCTGGGTTCTCGTTACCTGTAAAACCAGGTGGGTTTTCGCAGCATGCACGCATTACAGCAGTCCTTGTCACTGCAGGATTAGGGGGTAACAGGTACAGGCAGCTGAATGCCAAAGGACGATTCCCTGCAAATAGAAACTAAACTTAATGACTTCCTAGAAGTATCTCCTCCAACTCTAACTTGAACGGGCCTGTTAATGATTTAACCAAAGAAACACGTTGCCTATTAGCCCAAAACTGTCATCTTTGTGGTTGCAGTTGTTGCATCCTAATACCAGGGTGACTGCCCGCCCCTTATCAGACTCCGTGAAAACAAAATCCTGACCATCAGGAAAGCCACATTGATAAATACTGAGGAAACTGTTCTCCTTTGTATAATTGTAAATCTGAACAAGAGCACTCTTTTTGTAGCAATTTACTCAATTTAATGGACAAACTAATGCTACTTCAGCATTTTAGGGAATACATAGTTGGTAAATTAATTATTAATACACTTTAATAATACAGAAGCAAAACTATCTTTCCATCCACGTAAGATTCAAGAAGGGTGATGGTCCAAGCAGGCATGAAGTAGCATAAGAATATAAGAATTGCCATGCTGGGTCAGTCCAAGGTCTATCGAACCCAGCATCTTGTCTTCGATGGCCAATCTGGGTCACCAGTACCTGGCAGATCCCATAAAGTAGATCTAATTCCTGTTTCCTGTACGTACCCAGATCAGTCCAGACTCCTGGGTTTTGCCTCCCCACCAGCAGATGGAGACAGACGTTTTGACTGACACTGCCCTATACCCTGAGGTGCCACCTACAGTCTGTCAGTATTTCTCTGTCTCCAGCAGATGGTGAAGGTACAAGTCTGGAGTTAGTAAAAAAAAAAAAGTAGAAAGAGGGTCACTAGTTTTAGTGACAGATAGGGTAGTTAGGTTTTTTTTCCTTTGCCTTAAAAAAAAAAAAAAAAAAGGTGAAGTTGTTGGAGCCTCCCAGGACCCGCAGGGACCATCCCCCCTGGTATTCGAGGCAGAGGGTGCTAGGGGTTGAGGACCCTGGTGCTTCCGACTGCATTGGGTGATACCAGGGAGCCAGGCTCACTCACTCCCAAAGGACAGGACCTGAGCCTTCAGATTTGCAGTAAAAAAAAAAAAAAAAAAGTTTGTGCAGAGCCTTAGCGCCGCTGCGACCTTGCTTATTGTCTGCCGCAGGCTGTGCTGCTTTCAGTCGACCGGTCCCAGAGTTCCCTGTCATGCTGTGTGTGTGGCGATGTGCGCGCATTTCCCGGGATGGGCTCTGCTCGGCATGTCTCCCGGGCGGGGCTGGGGGGGCCTGCTCAGGAGGCACCGGGGGTGTCTGTGTAGGTTCGCGCAGAGTGCCTGCCGGACTCGGACGATTGCGGCTCGCCCCGCCAGATGCGTTCCCGCTGAGCGTGGGAACGGACGCCATTTTGTAGGCTTTTTGTGCGGCGGCACACACCGCGGAGGGAGAAGGAAGTTCTCCCCATCCTTTATCCCTGCAGCGGGCAGTCTCCGGGGGGGGGCATGCCGCTGGAAGGGTCCACGCTGCCGGTGGAGGAGAGCCCCAAGGGGGCTTCAGACTCCTCCTCCTCCTCATTTTGGGGCCGATGCAATACAGTGTGCTCACACAAGGCACTGTTTAACCTGCTGTCAGACGCAGGCTAAATAGACGCTAATCCACCCCCTAATGCAATAGGGGGATTAGTGTGTATTTAATGCGCGTCCGCGCAGTGAATGAGCTAGTGCTCATCACATGCAAATGCACGTGAATGAGGCTATTACTCATTCACTCCGCATTCAAAAAAATAAATGTGCGCCCCAGATGCACATTTATCGCTCAGATAGTAACGCCTGCCTGGAGCACGTAGAAGAAGTACCGAAAAGCAGAAAAAACTGCTTTTCGGTACTTCTTCAATAAAAAAACCAAAACAAAACACCTCGGCAGACAGACGCCGGTAAACTCTGCCAGTAATGAAAACGGATGCCGATGCTGTTACTGGCAGACGGCCGGTTATGAAAACCGATGCCGAGTTTACAGCCGTTGGTCTTCATAATTGGCAGCCACCGCAGGGTCGCGTGAGCACGGAGGTGCTAAGGTCGCACAAGTGACCCTAGCGCCTCCTTGCTAGCACGACCCCCTAATTTGCATATTGCATGGCGCCCTCCTTGCAGGCACCATGCGTGCGCTAAGAAAGCAGGCGCTGAAAAGTCAGCGCGCGCTTTCCGCAAAATTTATTGCATTGGTCCCTTTCCTTAGATTTTACTTTACTACTGCACAAGACATTCAAGGCTGGAAGGTCCGCGAAGAGGCAGTCGGCAAGTAGTTCAGTTCTGCAGGTGGCCAAATCGGGCAAAAAGGGCTCTAAGAGGACTTTTGGAGGGGGCAGAAGGCTAAGCGCCCCCTTTGGACCACTTCGTCTCACCCGGTGGCGGACTCCGACGAGGTTTCGGAACCGGAGGAGCAGGATCTCGGGACCCGCCCAAGATCCTTTTTCCAGTCAGAGCCCTCAGGTAGAGCGAGATGACCCTAAGGTGCTCCGTCTCTTCAGGAGGGATGAGTTGGGACTCCTTATCCCCGTGCTTCTGCAAGAATTAGGCATTGACTGCCCTCCGGAAGATTCAAGGATGGGGTCCATCGATCTGGTTGTGGTGGGTCTTTGAGGTCCGGCCAGGTCTTTTCCCTTTCATCTTTCGGTCACGGACTTGTTTCAGGAGTGGGAAACTCCGGATTTGGGCCTGAAAGTCAGCAAAGCCATGGATAAGCTTTATCCCTTGCCAGAATAAGCCCTGGACCTCCTCCGAGTTCCTAAGGTGGATGCAGTGGTGTCCGCTGTTACTAAGAAGACCACAATTCCGGTGACAGGGGAGACTGCCCTCAAGGATCTCTAGGATCGTAAGCTGGAAGTCCTGCTCAAGAAGATTTTTTAGTTGTCTGCCCTCGGAGTACGGGCTGCCATGTGGAGCAATTTTTCTTAAGGACAGGTCTTTGCTGGATGCTGCAATTGCAGAGTAACGCTTCTCTGTCTGAGGAGGAGGTTGTTCAAGCAGAGCAGCTTGAGGCTGCTGTGGCCTACAGTGCGGATGCCCTTTATAAGAACATGCCAGACTGGGTCAGACCAAGGGTCCATCAAGCCCAGCATCCTGTTTCCAACAGTGGCCAATCCAGGCCATAAGAACCTGGCAAGTACCCAAACACTAAGTCTATTCCATGTTACCATTGCTAGTAATAGTGGTGGTTATTATCTAAGTCAACTTAATTAATAGCAGGTAGTGGACTTCTCCTCCAAGAACTTATCCAATCCTTTTTTAAACACAGCTATACTAACTGCACTAACCACATCCTCTGGCAACAAATTCCAGAGTTTAATTGTGCGTTGAGTGAAAAAGAACTTTCTCCGATTAGTTTTAAATGTGCCCCATGCTAACTTCATAGAGTGCCCCCTAGAATTTCTATTATCTGAAAGAGTAAATAACTGATTCACATTTACCTGTTCTAGACCTCTCATGATTTTAAAGACTTCTATCATATTCCCCCTCAGTCACCTCTTCTCCAAGCTAAAAAGTCCTAACCTCTTTAGTCTTTCCTCATAGGGGAGCTGTTCCATCCCCTTTATCATCTTGGTCGCCCTTCTCTGTACCTTCTCCATTGCAACTATTATCTTTTTTGAGATGTGGCGACCAGAATTGTACACAGTATTCAAGGTGCGGTCTCACCATGGAGGGATACAGAGGCATTATGACATTTTCCGTTTTATTCATCATTCCTTTTCTAATAATTCCCAACATTCTGTTTGCTTTTTTGACTGCCGCAGCACACTGAGCCGACGATTTCAATGTGTTATCCACTATGACGCCTAGATCTCTTTCTTGGGTTGTAGCACCTAATATGGAACCCAACATTGTGTAACTACAGCAAGGGTTATTTTTCCCTATATGCATCACCTTGCACTTATCCACATTAAATTTCATCTGCCATTTGGATGCCCAATTTTCCAGTCTCACAAGGTCTTCCTGCAATTTATCACAATCTGCTTGTGATTTAACTACTGTGAACAATTTTGTATCATCTGCAAATTTGATTACCTCACTTGTCGTATTTCTTTCCAGATCATTTATAAATATATTGAACAGTAAGGGTCCCAATACAGATCCCTGAGGCACTCCACTGCCCACTCCCTTCCACTGAGAAAATTGTCCATTTAATCCTACTCTCTGTTTCCTGTCTTTTAGCCAGTTTGCAATCCAGGAAAGGACATCGCCACCTATCCCATGACTTTTTACTTTTCCTAGAAGCCTCTCATGAGGAACCTTGTCAAACGCCTTCTGAAAATCCAAATACACTACATCTACCGGTTCACCTTTATTTTCATGTTTATTAACTCCTTCAAAAAAGTGAAGCAGATTTGTGAGGCAAGACTTGCCCTGGGTAAAGCCATGCTGACTTTGTTCCATTAAACCATGACTTTCTGAAAAATGAAATTTCAGATCTATTAGTAAAAATTTGTAACATCATTAAAACCATCCATTGTACCTGAAGACTGGAGGATAGCAAATGTAACCCCAATATTTAAAAAGGGCTCCAGGGGCGATCCGGGAAACTACAGACCGGTTAGCCTGACTTCAGTGCCAGGAAAATTAGTGGAAAGTGTTCTAAACATCAAAATCACAGAACATATAGAAAGACATGGTTTAATGGAACAAAGTCAGTATGGCTTTACCCAGGGCAAGTCTTGCCTCACAAATCTGCTTCACTTTTTTGAAGGAGTTAATAAACATGTGGATAAAGGTGAATTGGTAGATGTAGTGTACTTGGATTTATGAAGGCCTCCTGAACTGGTTTCTGTGACTTTGGTGCAATCCAATAGTATTTCAGAAGTTCCCATCCCTCCTCATACGGTACAGTGAGGGCCTTCTACATCCCAAACCTGCAGACTTTGGTATGGATGATGAAAGCCATCAGTATCATCTATGCAGTTTCCCTTTGAAGTAAAGAATTTTCTTCTTGCTTCAAGGAAAAGCTCTACCAGCAAGTCTTACAACTTTGAATATTAAAGATTTTCTGTCTGGTGCTCACGTTTTGCTCAAGATCCCTTTAACTGTCCTATCACCTTTTTACTCCAGAATCTTCTAAACTTGTCTGATTCTGGCTTGAAGATGAACTCCATCACACTTCACCGTAATCCTATAGCCACGCACCATTACAAATATGGTGCTGCTGTCGCTCATCAACCCATAGCTGCTAAACTCATGAAAGGCCTCCAGAAAAGGATTCCCTCTTCCTTGGGATCAAAATGCAATTCTTCATCAGCTGGTGAAGCCACTGATCAAACCGCTGGTCTTGGAAAGGTTTATTTTTAATGGCAGTTTCCTCTGCCTGAAGAGGAATTGGCTTGCAAGCCCTGGTCGTATACACTCCTTATCTTTAGTATTGAAAACTCATTCTAAATTTCTCCCAAAAATGGTTTCCCAAGTCCATCTAAATCAATCCACTGTATTGCCAACATTTTTTCTGAGTCCTCACTCCCAGAAGGGTGAGCAGGCTCTCCACATGTTGGACTGCTGAAGAGCACTACAATTGTTTATTTCTTTTATCCCAGTTAACATTGTGTCTGTCACTGTCCGATGTCTCTGCTCCGCCCACCTTACCTCGTTGGCGACTCTCTCTGGGGTTGATGGAAGGCTAGCTGCTGCGGTGTCTCCAGGCCGTCCTCCTCCAGCGTTCCCGGACCGGCTCGATGCTGCAAGCCACCATGTTGACCAGATGCCTAAGGGCATGCGCGCGCGGCCCGACTGATGTACCGGCGTTGGCGCGAACCTCAGGGGCGTCCCCCTGAGATGATGTCATCAGCTCCAGATATTTAAGGTCTCAGTTTTCGCTAACAAGATGAGTTAGCAAGGGGATTCGCTACCTCCGAGTATCATTGCGGATGGGATTCGCTCTCCGCAAACCTTGCTACTCTGCCTCCTCGGACTTCACTAGAGGTACCCGCTCCTTGGGGGCCTCGCTCTCTCTTTTTCTTTTCAGGTCGCAGTCCGGAACCGGTACTCGCTCCTCGAGGGCCCACGTCCCGGACTTGCTCCTGAATACCACTTCTGCTAAGAAGTCATCGCTGCTTACAACATTAGTGAGTTTCCATCTATCTCTCAGAGCTTTCCCTGGGACCAGGTACTCGCTCCTCGAGGGCCTAATGCATACCAACTCCTGGGCTGCCTTAAGAGACTATTGTGTGAGTGTTACCATCAAGGACTTGTCCCAGAACTCTGCATATCCTGCCTACTCACTATATTTCAGTTTCTCTACAGCTCAGCCACCTTGGGATCGCTGTTCCAGTACCTGAGGGACTACAGCCCAGCAGGCGTGTCTCCTACACTAAGCCTGACCAGTGGTCCCTCTCGGGAGCTTCCCCGAGGGCGTAGTCACCTGCCACCAGCCCAAGGATCCACCCACAGCTATTCTAAATAATAACAGATTGCTATCTCTCAGCTTTAACAACAGAGCTCTAATAACAGTTAAGAAGGGGTTTTCAGTCACAAAGACGACTCTGTCAAGTTGGATCTCTGATTGCAGATCAGAATAAGGTTGATGCCCATCAGATTAGGGCTACAGCAGCTTCCTTAACAGATTAGAGTTGCAGGGCTGCTACTTGGTCTTCCATTTATATTTTCGCTGCTTGTTGCAGCCCAGCAAGACAGCAGTTTTGGTCAAGCAGTTCTGCCATGCTTAATTACTTCAATTCTTCTCTCCATCCTCTGGTTTTAAATACAAGTTGCAGTAATCTTTTGGAATGCAATTAGTACAATCCTAAATAATCCTCAGCATGGGAGGCCCCCCCCCCCTTGTATAGTCCACAGAGAGAGCCAAGCTGCTTACCTATAACAGGTGTTCTCCGCCTCTCCTTAGAGATGCTAGCGAGACTCATGTTGGGGAAGGTCCACCGAGGACAAGTCTCCCAGGGCTACTGCCCAGGAGGGAAGGGTTAGGCCTGCCATCATAGTTGGCGATTCAATTATTAGAAATGTAGATAGCAGGGTGGCTGGTGGACGTGAGGACCCGCCTGGTAACTTGCCTGCCTGGTGCGAAGGTGGCAGACCTCACGCGCCACCTAGATAGGATTATAGACAGTGCTGGGGAGGAGCCGGCTGTCGTGGTACATGTGGGCACCAACGACATAGGAAAGTGTGGGAGAGAGGTTCTGGAAGCCAAATTTAGGATATTAGGTCGGAAGCTAAAATCCAGAACCTCCAGGGTGGCATTCTCTGAAATGCTTCCTGTTCCACGTGCAGGACCCCAGAGGCAGGCAGAGCTCCAGAGTTTCAATGCGTGGATGAGACGATGGTGTAGGGAAGAGGGATTCAGCTTTGTAAGGAACTGGGGAAACTTTTGGGGAAAGGGGAGACTTTTCCGAAAGGATGGGCTCCACCTTAACCAGAGTGGAACCAAGCTGCTGGCACTAACTTTCAAAAAGGAGATAGAGCATCTTTTAAACTAGAACAAAGGGGAAAGCCGACAGTCACTCAGCAGTGCATGGTTCGGAGAAATGTATCCTTGAAGGATACTAATGAAACAGGAGAGTTAGGGCATCCCAACAGAGAGGTTCCATTAAAAGCAAATATAGTCCATATGCCTATATGTAAAAAATCACCAAAACTAATGATTTCCGAATTATCCCAAACAACTGAAAAGCAGGTTGTTAAAACAAACAAAAAACACACTTTGAAATGTCTATATGCCAATGCCAGAAGTCTAAGAAGTAAGATGGGAGAGTTAGAGTGTATAGCAGCAAATGATGAGATTGACATAATTGGCATCACAGAAACTTGGTGGAAGGAGGATAACCAATGGGACAGTGCTATATCAGGGTACAAATTATATCGCAATGATAGGGAGGATCAACTTGGTGGGGGTGTGGCACTTTATGTCCGGGAGGGTATAGAGTCCAACAGGCTAAAGATCATACAAGAGACTAAATGCTCAGTAGAATCTATATGGGTAGAAATCCCATGTGTGTTGGGTAAGAGTATAGTGATAGGAGTATACTACCGTCCACCTGGACAAAATGGTCAGACAGATGATGAAATGCTAAGAGAAATCAGGGAAGCAAACCAATTTGGCAGTGCAATAATAATGGGAGATTTCAATTACCCCAATATTGACTGGGTAAATGTAACATCAGGACTTGCTAGAGATATAAAGTTCCTGGATGTAATAAATGATTGTTTCATGGAGCAATTGGTTCAGGAACCAACAAGAGAGGGAGCTATTTTAGATTTAATTCTTAGTGGAACACAGGATTTGGTGAGAGAGGTAACGGTGGTGGGGCCACTTGGCAACAGTGATCATAACATGATCAAATTTAAACTAATAACTGGTAGGGGGACAATAAGTAAATCTGCAGTTCCCTGTACGTACCTGGATCAGTCCAGACAGTGGGTTATGTCCCCAATCCAGCAGATGGAGTCAGCCAAAGCTTTGAGGGGGCGTCACCATAAGTAGAACTACCCCCTCTGCAGGAGTTCAGTATCTTCTGACTCCAGCAGATGCGAGTAGGGAATTTGGAGTGCTCCCAATTCAGCATAAGCTTTTAACTTTGTCTTTGACAGATTTTTCTTGGGCTATTGCCTATTTATTTTGAATCAGGTTTGAATCAAGTTTCTTTAAAAAAAAAAAAAAAAAATAAATATTTGATTGGGTTAATTAACTAATTGAGGGGTTCAGCTTTGGGGAGGCGTGGCTTACCCTCTGTTTGTGTCTTCTCTTTTCTATTCTACAGACGGGGTAAGTTGGTGTTTCTTTTGCCTTTCAGCTCCCCAAAAACCCCTGGTACCTCGCGGAGAGGCCGGCAGCACCGGCCTCTCCGCGCTTGCCACACTGACAGCGGCCATCTTGAGCGCCTCGTGGGCGGCTCGAGAAGGCAGGCAGGCAGGTTTTTGTTTTTGGCGGGTAGTGCGGCCAGGAGGGCCCCCCCGCGCCGTCTTACTCCTCACGTCGGCGGGCAGTGCAGGCCATCGGGCCCCCCCGCGGCGGCAGCGTTTCGACTCGCGGGACCCCGAGCCTCACTTTTTTATTCTTTTTGTGAACTTTCGTTTTTCGCGGTTTTTTCGGCGATACGATGCCGCGGCCGACGCGCTGCGCGGCTTGCGGCGAACCGGGGTCCCGCATCTCCAGGGAGGGCATCTGTGCCCGGTGCCTTCCCGGGGGGGAAGGCACCTCACAGCCCGTCGCCGATTTCTCTTTTCTCGCTCCTCTGCCCGGGCGCCGGGGGCGGGCCCCTCCCCCAGGCCTGGCGGGAACGGCGGCCATCTTGAACACTCGGCGCCCCGAAGTATCTCAGGAGAGGTCGACTGACAGGGAGTCGGAGCCGGATTCGCCCCCGACCTTGCTGCCGGAGCAAGGCCCGCAGGGGCGGGAGAGCGCAGACGTGCCCCCCTCCAGAGCCCCCGCGGCGAGACCGGGGTTTTCCCCGGAGTTTGTCCTGCTTATGCACACGGCATACCTGCAGGGTCTGGATGCACCGGTGGACCCCCCCCCTGCCAAGACATGCCGGACCTCGCCTGCGGCTCAGGCCCCCCCCGTTGCGGCGGGAGCGGGGGCCCCGCGCCTTCCCGCACGTGCTCGGGTTTCGCCAGCGACAGGGGGAGCGGCGCCGGACCCAGTGGACACTGATCCGGACGTCATGGATCTGGGGCAAGGGGACGCCACGACGGAGGGGGACGACCCGCGTACGCTGCGCCTCTTCCAGAGGGAAGAGCTGGACGAGCTCATTCCACGCATCATTCAGGAGCTGGATCTGGATCCGCCGCCTGACCCGCCTGCTCCAGTAGCGCCGGCGGTGGTCACATCCTCGAAGAAAGGAGATCCGGTCCTGGCGGCCCTGCGCCCGAGGGCGCGGGCTTTTCCCATTCACGACTCGTTCCTGCAGCTCCTCACGAGGGAATGGGATACCCCCGAAGCGTCTCTGAAGGTGGGTCGTGCCATGGAACGGCTGTACCCGCTACCACAAGACTTCCTGGATCTCATCAAGGTTCCGAGAGTTGACTCCGCAGTCTCGGCGGTCACAAAGAGGACGACAATACCGGTGACAGGGGGCACGGCCTTGCGGGATACGCAAGATCGCAAATTGGAGATCTTCCTGAAAAGAGTCTTCGAGGTCTCCGCGCTGGGTATGAGAGCAGCGATGTGCAGTTCACTCGCCCAGCGGGCAAGCCTCCTGTGGGTTCAACAACTTCTCACCTCCCAGGACCTGCCAGCGGCGGAGGCCGCCCAGGCGGACAGGTTAGAAGCTGCAGTGGCGTACGGGGCGGATGCCTCGTATGACCTGTTCCACGTCCAGGCAAGGGCTATGGTCTCGGTGGTGGCGGCCAGGCGGCTGCTGTGGCTTCGCAATTGGGCGGCAGATACGTCTTCCAAGTCGAGTCTGGGCTCCCTGCCCTTCAGGGGTAAGTTCCTCTTTGGGGAAGATCTGGACCAGCTCATCAAGTCGCTGGGGGAAAATGCGGTTCACCGCCTCCCGGAGGATAGATATCGCCCTTCCCGGGCGTTCGCTTCGTCCCGGACTAGAGCCAGAGCGCAGCGGCGTTACAGGAACTACAGGCCGGGGGGCTCCAGGCCGCCCGCTCCCCGGTCCCAGCCCTGGTCGCGCTCCTTTCGCGGCCGCAGGCCCGTGCGCCCCGCTCTCGGGACATGTAACCCCTCCCCCAAGTCCTCACAATGATGCCAGAGGCGCCCACTCCGCCGTCCCCAGGATCGGGGGGCGGCTGAAGTTTTTCTACAGGGAGTGGGCGCGGATTACCTCAGACCAGTGGGTCTTGGACACCGTAAAGCAGGGTTACGCATTGGAATTTGTCCGGCCACTGAACAGTCGTTTCGTATTTTCCCCTTGTGGCTCGGCCCTCAAGCGGCAAGCGGTTCAGTCAACGCTGAACAGGCTTCAGGAGATAGGCGCTATTGCGCCCGTGCCCTTCGGAGAGGTGGGCTTGGGCCACTATTCAATCTACTTCGTTGTGCCAAAGAAGGACGGGTCCTTTCGGCCCATTCTGGATCTCAAGGAGGTCAACAAGTCCCTTCGAGTGCTCCGTTTTCGCATGGAAACGCTGCGGTCGGTGATCGCAGCAGTGCATCGGGGGGAGTTCCTTGCCTCCTTGGACCTCACGGAGGCTTACTTACACATCCCCATTCGGCCGGATCATCATCGTCTTCTGCGATTCAAGATACTGGACCAGCACTTCCAGTTCATAGCTCTCCCGTTCGGACTGGCGACGGCACCACGTACCTTCACCAAGATCATGATAGTCGTGGCTGCGGCTCTCCGGAGGGAGGGTATCCTGGTTCATCCCTATCTAGACGATTGGCTCATTCGCGCGAAGTCGTTCACCCAAGGCCAGGCAGCCGTGTCCAGGGTGGTACAGTTCCTGCATTCCCTGGGATGGGTGGTGAACTTTTCCAAGAGCTCCCTCGTACCCTCACAGCGCTTGGATTTCTTGGGGGCGACCTTCGACACCCGGCTGGGCAAGGTCTTCTTGCGACAGGACAAAGCGCTCTCTTTGCGGGATCACATACGACGATTCTCTGCGTTACTGGAACCCACCTCCTGGGATTACCTGCAACTCCTGGGGGTGATGGGATCCACCATCGATATGGTCCCCTGGGCGTTTGCGCATTTCCGGCCCTTACAGTGGGCGCTCCTCTCCCGTTGGAAGCCGGTATCGCAGGACTACCAGATGATTCTGCCACTTCCTCAGAAGGCCAGGGACAGTCTGGACTGGTGGTTGGATCCGGCGAACCTAGCCCGAGGCGTGTCCCTCGACTTACCGGATTGGGTGGTGGTAACCACCGATGCCAGTCTAGCGGGCTGGGGCGCGGTCTGCGATCGCAGCGCCACGCAAGGAACGTGGTCGGCGGTGGAGGCGACGTGGTCCATCAACCGTCTGGAGACCAGGGCGGTCAGGCTCGCCCTGCGGCACTTTCTCCCGCTCCTTCGAAACCGGGAAGTCAGAGTGCTATCGGACAACGCGACCACCGTGGCCTACATAAATCGCCAAGGAGGCACGCGCAGCCCACAGGTCGCGCTGGAAGCAGCGCTGCTCATGCAATGGGCGGAGCGTCATCTCGTCCGGCTGGCAGCGTCACACATCGCCGGAGTGGACAATGTTCAAGCGGACTTCCTCAGTCGCCAACGGCTGGATCCCGGGGAGTGGTCTCTGTCCGACGAGGCGATGCAGCTCCTCGTCCATCGGTGGGGGGCCCCCCACCTAGATCTGATGGCATCCGCTCTAAACGCCAAGGCTCCCCGCTTCTTCAGCCGGCGAAGAGAACGCGGTGCGGAGGGGGTGGACGCCCTGGCACTCCCATGGCCGGCACATCTGCTGCTCTACGCATTTCCGCCGTGGCCCCTAGTGGGACGGATGCTCCGCAGAATAGAAGGGCATCCGGGGGCTGTGATCTTCGTCGTCCCGGAATGGCCCAGGCGACCCTGGTTCGCGGACCTGCTGCAGCTGGTGGTCGACGGCCCGATCAGGCTGGGGCACCTCCCCTTCCTCTTACACCAGGGCCCGGTATTTTTCGAGCAGGCAGAACTCTTCTGTCTTGCGGCCTGGCTTTTGAGAGGCGACGCCTCCGGCGCAGGGGCTACCCGGAGGCGGTAATATCCACGTTGCTGCGGGCGCGCAAGACGTCCACGTCGGTGGCCTACGTTCGCGTCTGGAAGGTGTTCGAGCTGTGGTGCGCCAGCCAGGACACCAGCCCCACGACGGCTTCGGTCCCTCAGATCCTTCAGTTCCTGCAAGACTGGGTGGACAAGGGACTAGCCTACAACTCGGTGAGAGTCCAAGTTGCCGCTCTTGGTTCGTTGTTGCGTGATGGAGGTTCTCTCTTGCAGCACACGGACATTGCTCGGTTCCTCAAGGGTGTCAAGCACCTCCGGCCTCCGCTACGGGATCCTTGTCCCTCCTGGAGTCTCAACCTGGTGCTGCGCACTGCGACACTCAAGGATCTCACTCTCAAGGCGGTATTTCTGGTGGCGATCTGTTCCGCTCGGCGTATATCAGAGCTACAAGCGCTGTCGTGCAGGGAACCCTACCTCCGGTTCTCCGACTCTGGGGTCTCGATCCGCACCGTTCCTTCCTTCCTACCGAAGGTGGTCTCTGCTTTTCATGTGAACCAGACGGTGGAGTTGCCGTCCTTCTCCGCCTACGAGCCGAAGGCTCTCCGACTCTTGGATGTTCAACGCACGCTGCGTATATATCTGGAGGCTACCAACGAGTTCCGGACTTCCGACCATCTGTTTGTCCTTTGGTCCGGTCCGAAGAAAGGCTCCCAGGCCTCCAAGACAACCATTGCGAGATGGCTGAAGGCGGGTATTGCCGCTTCCTATGTTGGGGCGGGGCGGACGCCTCCGCCTGGCATTGTAGCGCATTCTACAAGGTCTCAGGCGGCCTCCTGGGCGGAGGTTCGCTCGGTCTCATCCCAGGAGATCTGTCGGGCGGCTACCTGGAAGTCGTTGCACACGTTCGCGAGGCATTACCGCCTACACCTCGCCTCTTCAGTCACGGGACATTTTGGTGAACAGGTTCTCCGAGCAGGCCTCGCAGGACCCCACCCGATTTAGGGAAGCTTGGGTACATCCCACGGTCTGGACTGATCCAGGTACGTACAGGGAAAAGAAAATTATTACTCACCTGCTAATTTTCGTTCCTGTAGTACCATGGATCAGTCCAGACGCCCACCGCTCTTGGGTTTCTACTCCTGCTTCACCTTGCTCGTGGGAACGGTAAGGGTATCTGTACTTCACCACTTGTCAGTTTTTCACTGTTGTCCCAGCGCCTCACAAGTTGAATTGTTGTCTCTGCAGCCTCCTACACGTTGTAGGACGCCCATTGTTAGTCTGTTGTTACAGTTCCATGGCTGGTTGTTGCCAATTTTCTATAAACTTGATTCAATGAGGGGGTTCGGGTTTTTCTACTCGGGCTTTGATATACTCGATACTGAACTCCTGCAGAGGGGGTAGTTCTACTTATGGTGACGCCCCCTCAAAGCTTTGGCTGACTCCATCTGCTGGATTGGGGACATAACCCACGGTCTGGACTGATCCATGGTACTACAGGAACGAAAATTAGCAGGTGAGTAATAATTTTCTTCTCTAACACTAAACTTTCAAAAGGGAAACTTTGATAAAATGAGGAAAATAGTCAGAAAAAAACTGAAAGGTGCAGCTGCAAAGGTTAAAAGTGTTCAACAGGCTTGGACATTGTTTAAAAATACAATCCTAGAGGCGCAGTCCATATGTATTCCACGCATTAAGAAAGGTGGAAGGAAGGCAAAACGATTACCGTCATGGTTAAAAGGTGAGGTGAAAGAGGCTATTTTAGCCAAAAAATCATCCTTCAAAAATTGGAAGAAAGATCCATCTGAAGAAAATAGGATAAAACATAAGCATTGTCAAGTTAAGTGTAAAACATTGATAAAACAAGCGAAGAGAGAATTTGAAATGAAGTTGGCCATAGAGGCAAAAACTCATAATAAAAACTTTTTTAAATATATCCAAAGCAAGAAACCTGTGAGGGAGTCGGTTGGACCATTAGATGACCGAGGGGTTAAAGGGGCTCTTAGGGAAGATAAGGCCATTGCAGAAAGACTAAATGAATTCTTTGCTTCCGTGTTTACTAGTGAGGATGTTGGGGAGATACCAGTTCCGGAGTTGGTTTTCAGGGGTGATGAGTCAGACGAACTGAACGAAATCACTGTCAACCTGGAAGATATAGTAGGCCAGATTGACAAACTAAAGAGTAGCAAGTCACCTGGACCGGATGGTATGCATCCCAGGGTACTAAAGGAACTCAAAAATGAAATTTCTGACCTATTAGTTAAAATTTGTAACCTATCATTAAAATCATCCATTGTACCTGAAGACTGGAGGGTGGCCAATGTAACCCCAATATTTAAAAAAGGCTCCAGGGGTGATCCGGGTAACTATAGACCAGTGAGCCTAACTTCAGTGCCGGGAAAAATAGTGGAAACTATCCTCAAGATCAAAATTGTAGAGCATATAGAAAGACATGATTTAATGGGACACAGTCAACATGGATTTACCCAAGGGAAGTCTTGCCTAACAAACCTGCTTCATTTTTTTGAAGGGGTTAATAAACATGTGGATAAAGGTGAACCGGTAGATGTAGTGTATTTGGATTTTCAGAAGGCGTTTGACAAAGTCCCTCATGAGAGGCTTCTACGAAAACTAAAAAGTCATGGGATAGGAGGCGATGTCCTTTCGTGGATTACAAACTGGTTAAAAGACAGGAAACAGAGAGTAGGACTAAATGGTCAATTTTCTCAGTGGAAAAGGGTAAACAGTGGAGTGCCTCAGGGATCTGTACTTGGACCGGTGCTTTTCAATATATATATCAATGATCTGGAAAGGAATACAATGAGTGACGTTATCAAATTTGCAGATGATACAAAATTATTCAGAGTAGTTAAATCACAAGCAGACTGTGATACATTACAGGAGGACCTTGCAAGACTGGAAGATTGGGCATCCAAATGGCAGATGAAATTTAATGTGGACAAGTGCAAGGTGTTGCATATAGGGAAAAATAACCCTAGCTGTAGTTACACGATGTTAGGTTCCATATTAGGAACTACCACCCAAGAAAGAGATCTAGGCGTCATAGTAGATAATACATTGAAATCGTCAGCTCAGTGTGCTGCAGCAGTCAAAAAAGCAAATAAAATGTTAGGAATTATTAGGAAGGGAATGGTTAATAAAACGGAAAATGTCATAATGCCTCTATATCGCTCCATGGTGAGACCACACCTTGAATACTGTGTACAATTCTGGTCGCCGTATCTCAAAAAAGATATAGTTGCAATGGAGAAGGTACAGAGAAGGGCAACCAAAATGATAAAGGGGATGGAACAGCTCCCCTATGAGGAAAGGCTGAAGAGGTTAGGGCTGTTCAGCTTGGAGAAGAGACGGCTGAGGGGGGATATCATAGAGGTCTTTAAGATCATGAGAGGTCTTGAACGAGTAGATGTGACTCGGTTATTTACACTTTCGAATAATAGAAGGACTAGGGGGCATTCCATGAAGTTAGCAAGTAGCACATTTAAGACTAATCGGAGAAAATTCTTTTTCACTCAACGCACAATAAATCTCTGGAATTTGTTGCCAGAGGATGTGGTTAGTGCAGTTAGTGTAGCTGGGTTCAAAAAAGGTTTGGATAAGTTCTTGGAAGAGAAGTCCATTAACTGCTATTAATCAAGTTTACTTAGGGAATAGTCACTGCTATTAATTGCATCAGTAGCATGGGATCTTCTAGGTGTTTGGGTAATTGCCAGGTTCTTGTGGCCTGGTTTGGCCTCTGTTGGAAACAGGATGCTGGGCTTGATGGACCCTTGGTTTGACCCAGCATGGCAATTTCTTATGTTCTTATGTTCTTATGGTACTTCCGAGACAGCCTTTTCTATCTTTGCACCATTGGAAGACATCACTCACTTGTATACCTGATTTATCCTGCTGTTTATGAATGACACCTAATACAGTTGAGCAACTTGGCTCAGAAAAAAGTTTGTCCATGTTTCAAAAGGGAACAAGCTAGGAAGGGAGAAACTGAAAACTCAGAGTTACAGAAATACCACAGGAACGGAGAGGGGAGGCTGCAAGACAGATCAGAAGGGGATAGGCAAAAACTGTGAGAGGGATGTAATTAGAGCTCTACTGATTTTTCTCAAGTCTAAAATGAATTAGGTGGATTCTCCATTCTTCTTTACAGAGAGGGTGATGGACTCATGAAACAGCATCCCTGTGGGGATAGTGCAGACGAGCAGTGTCAGAATTCAAGGAAGTGTGGGATAAGCCCAGGGTATCTGTAAGGGAGAGGAAGGGACTATAAAGCTGAGCAGACTGGATGGGCCATATGGTCTTTATCTGCTATCACATTCTATGTTTCAAGCAATGAAACTATCAAAAATGCTAGAAAAATCGAAAAGACTTGGATGAGTCCTGTCTTCTGTTGATGGTTCACAGAGGTGTGAGATCTCCCATCTCCTATTAACAGGAGACTCTTGGGGGTGCAATGTTTCAGTATAAGTTATCCTACTTCCTGCTTTATGTTCACAGGAGATGTCCAGGGATGTGATATCTCCTGTTTTCTGCCTGGAAGACTTCCAGGGCTATGAGATCTCTCATCTCTTGCTTCCTATCGATTGGAGAGTCTCAGGGGTGTGAGATCTTGTAGCTCATGGCATCCTATTAACAGATGATACCTGGGGGTGTGAGGTCTCCTGCTTCCCATGGGAAAAACCTGGGGGTGTGAGAGATGCCATTTTTTGCCTAAAGATGACCATGGATGCATTTATTAACACAAAAGCTTGAAGCAGTGTGGGAGATCCTTGATTCAGAGTCAAGGAACTTTATTTTCGCCAACAACAATCAGGATTGTTGAATTAGCCATGACGTGGGAGATGTCATCAGATGGTACTGAATGGACACGTCTCTCTTAGCTCATAGAGGTTTTCCTGGACGCAGGGCCGGTGCAAGGGTAGTGGGTGCCCTAGGCGACTTCTGCCTTGCACCTGCTGCCTGTTGTAATGCGAGATGCACGGAAGCAAGAGACGTCAGCCAGGATTCTAATGAAGCCAGGAAGCCATCCTGAAGTCCCTTCAGGCAGGCCTTTTATTGTGCTGTGTTACATATTATTTGTGTATACAATCATATCCTTAATGACAACAATATTCTCAGAGACATAGCTACTAATTATTAATGGTTAACTCATGTTACTATCTTCGTGAGAGAAAGCAGGCATTCTGTGCTAGGGCAAAGGTTGTTTGTGCTAAGAGCAAGGTCTGTATGTACAAGGCAAAAGCTTGAGGAATGTAGACACAAGCAGGCTAGTGTCTGTTCAAATAAGTAAATACTGAGAAGTGTTTATGTAGATTCAGCTTCTTTGTGGCTTGCCAACCAAAGAGAAAAAAACCCCACATCTCCACAGCTGCCCCCACCGGTCTCGGGTCCGACTCCTCCTACCTTGTTCGCGCCACCCACTGTATGCCTCTCAGGGCCACGAGCAGCGTGTGCTGCTTGCAGCCCTGCAAATCTCTACTCCTCTTTGCCAGAAGCAGCAAGTATCCTATATTTCTCTTTTTATTTATTGATTAATATCTTTTGGTATTTTCAGAATTTTTCATTTACTCTACATAGCCTTGATGCCTTGTCAAAACCCCACCCTCCAACAGTATTTTTCAGTGGTATCTTAAAAAAAAATAATTTTTTTCTTCACAGGCTGTCCAACATCAAGAAGCCCACCATTAGTGTATATGGTAGGAAAGTGTCCATTATACATGGACTAGGGGGCATTCCATGAAGTTAGCAAGTAGCACATTTAAGACTAATTGGAGCAAATTATTTTTCACTCAACGCACAATAAAGCTCTGGAATTTGTTGCCAGAGGATGTGATTAGTGCAGTTAGTGTAGCTGGGTTTAAAAAAGGTTTGGATAAGTTCTTGGAGGAGAAGTCCATTAATGGCTATTAATCAAGTTTACTTAGGAAATAGCCACTGCTATTAATTGCATCAGTAGTATGGGATCTTCTTAGTGTTTGGGTAATTGCCAGGTTCTTGTGGCCTGGTTTGGCCTCTGTTGGAAACAGGATGCTGGGCTTGATGGACCCTTGGTCTGACCCAACATGGCAATTTCTTATGTTCTTATGACATAACATCTGTGCCGTGCCTAGGACCAAACAACGCCTCTATACCATTGATGCTTCCTCCCTTGATATCTTGTTTGTTGGAGCAAGCTTCTGTATCATTGATGCACCAGACCACAGTGCTCCTGATGCAACTCTTTTCAAAATCACCAGTACCATCCAGGAAGATTTTCAAGGGCAGAAGGAGATAGTTTTCACTTACTTCCCTCAGTTTCCAGGGCAGTGTCCCTATCAAGGTTACTAGAACAAGGCCTAGTTCTGGTCACGCCAGATCCGATTTGCTCCTTGGTTCCATTTAATTTCTAACTGTCCCCCAGGATAAATTTTACAAAGTCCAGAGGATATATGTAAAGGCTCTATTCTGGTCTCTGAAGAGGATCTTCCACCTCCAGCACCAAGCCAGAGGGCACATCAACCCTTAGACCAAGTAGCAGGTCAATGAAGACTTTCTTTATCTCTCTTGCACTCTTCAGCTTCTCCTCTCCTTTCCGTGATATAAGATTTATTCCTGCAAGGAGCATTCCTAGTTATTCCTGACCTGAACCCCTGCGACATGGTTCTAGTCCTTGGCGCTCGCTTGTCGTGGCGTCCAGTCAGTCGAAATGTTCACTAGGAACACATCCCTCCTAGACAACCAAGAACCCCTCAGTTGACCCCCCTCATTGTTGAAGTCCTGGATTAGTGTCCTCTCTCCTCTAGTATCCAAGGAGCATTCAGTGGGAATCCCCCTTAGACTCTCTACCTGAGCCTGGAGAAGCTGGGTGAGGCACTTAGAGTAATGTCTGTGAGGACAAGGACCCTCGCACAAAAATCTTAGGTTTTCTCCAGAATGCTTTATTTTCCTTGCTAATTCATCCTGTTGTCTATTGAGAACACTATTTATGGTAAGCAAATGTGCTATTAATGTTATTTATACATTCAGGTACCTCAAAGGTATAAATAACACCCAAGAAGTGAATTTGTTCCAGTGGTTAGAATGTTTTAGAACAAGAGGTCATGATCTGAGGAGAACTTCAGAAAATATTTCTTCACAGAGAGGTTGAAATCATGGAACATTCTTTCAGTGGATGGAGACAGGAGAGCCTAGGATAAGCACACAGGATCTCAAGCTGCAAAGAAGTGAGATCAATTGGTGTCTATGCTACTGTAAAAGAAAGGAAATTGAGCAGACCGATGGACCTAATCATCCTCGTCTGCCATCATGTTCTATGTTTTTGTGTAAGACTTGTCACTGACAGACAGGAAAGACATAATGAAATCAGCAGAACAAAGACGAAATTAGCCTAATCCTCAAAACAAAGGATGGAAAACTATTTGACTCTTTGAAGAAAAAAATTCAGGAATTCAAAAATGTTCATACAGTTTGGCATTTTGTGCATCTCAAGTGGTTGAAAGCTGTGTGCAAGTCTCTGTACATGTTTACAGAGTTGCGACCAAATCTTCCCTGGAGCTGCTGCAGACAGAGGGGACCGTTCTTAAGACTCACACTTGGTCCCTTATTGTAAATGACATCATAAACATTTTGATAAAATGTCTTCAGTATGGGATCTGGTCCATAGCTGCAGAGAAGGCCGCCTCATCTGCTGCCGGTACTAATCCTCTAGTTTTGGCCTTTTTCCAGTTTGATTGCACCTCATCGTGTCATCCTGGTAACACGAAGATATTTTGTGGTGTTGTACCCTTCCCCAAACCTTTCTGGAGGGAAGAGCCACAAATACTTTTAAATATATAAAATTAATTTTGGGGGTACATTTTCCCACCGTCTGTGGGTACGTGCATACTTTCACTTTGAAACTTGCCATGGGTGCAAAACCCTGGCAGATGTTTGCACTGCTTTTTCTGTGGGGAATGAATTATCAAAGGGATTAAAGTCCTAATTTTATGTTTTGCATTTTGTCTGTTCTACAGTTGTTTTAGGTTGACTATGGAATCTGCTTAGCTTAAATTCTTATTATAGGCATACTATACTTTTTTAACATAAATAATGTTGGGAGTTAGGAGCCTAAAACAGTTATTTCTGAAAGTTTACTAGGGCAGAATCCCTAACTCGAGATCCCTAAAAGTCGGTGGCAATGGTGGCAGAGATTTTCAATACTAAGCATCTACATTGGGTCTCTAAATTTAGGAGCTCAGATTTCTTGGAATATCGGCCTAGTTATTTTTTTTTTTTATTCTTCCCAAAATATGTTCCCTGTGATTCCTCTCCTAAATGTGGCTAAAATTAAGTGCATAGTGGGACAGGGAAGAACCTCTTTCATGCAAATGTGCCAGATCCACAACTGCGCAACTACCTGGAGCAACACGATCTTGCCATTGTGATTCATGTATTAATTACCAGCAGAATGAACTACTGCAACTCTCTCTCAATGGCATGAAGCACCTTCAGCTCCCACAAAATAAGAGCATGCCCACTTAAATTCAATACATCAACTGCACTGCCTCCCAGCTGAAAGCAGGATAACATTCAAAACTCTTCCTTTTGTCTTCACGTACGCGAATAAACTGGCTGCAGGCTACCTTTCCCAAGTTCCCTGGGTCAGACTAAAGGTCCATCAAGCCCAGTCTCCTGTTTCCAACAGAGGCCAAGCCAGGTCACAAGTCCCTGACAGGATCCCAAGGGGTAGAGAGATTCCAAGCTGCTTATCCCAGGAATAAGCAGTGGATTTCTGCAACTCCATCTTAATAATGGTTTATGGGCTTTTCCTCCAGAAACTTTGTCCAAATCTTTTTTTAAACACAGCTACACTAACAGCTTTCACCACATCCTCTTGCAACGAATTCCAGAGCTTAATTATGCATTGAGTAAAAAAATATTTTCTTTTATTAGTTTTAAATGTATTACCCAGTAACTTCATTGTGTGTCCCCTGCTCTTTCTTCTTTTTGAAAGAGTAAACAACTGATTAACATTTACTTATTCCATTCCACTCATTATTTTATAGACCTCTATCATAATCCCCCCTCAACAGTCTCTTTCTCCATGCTGAAGAGTCCTAACCTCTTCAGCCTTTCCTCATAGGAGAATCACTCCATCCCCTTTTTCACTTTGGTTGCCCTTCTCTATACCTTTTCTAATTCTGCTCTATCTTTCTTGAGATGTGGTGACCAGAACTGCACACAATACTCAAGATGAGCTTGCACCATGGAGTGATACAGAGACATTATGATATTCTCTGTTTTATTCTCCATTCCTTTCCTAATAATCCCCAGCATTCTGTTTGTGTATGATATATGAACACAAGATGAGGATGCACCATGGAGTGATACAGAGACATTATGATATTCTCTGTTTTATTCTCCATTCCTTTCCTAATAATCCCCAGCATTCTGTTTGTGTATGATATACGAACACAAGATGAGGATGCACCATGGAGTGATACAGAGGCATTATGATATTCTCTGTTTTATTCTCCATTCCTTTCCTAATAATCCCCAGCATTCTGTTTGTGTATGATATATGAACACAAGATGAGGTCGCACCATGGAGTGATACAGAGACATTATGATATTCTCTGTTATATTCTCCATTCCTTTCCTAATAATCCCCAGCATTCTGTTTGTGTATGATATATGAACACAATATGAGGTCACACCATGGAGTGATACAGAGACATTATGATATTCTCTGTTTTATTCTCCATTCCTTTCCTAATAATCCCCAGCATTCTGTTTGTGTATGATATATGAACACAAGATGAGGTCGCACCATGGAGTGATACAGAGACATTATGATATTCTCTGTTATATTCTCCATTCCTTTCCTAATAATCCCCAGCATTCTGTGTGTGTATGATATATGAACACAAGATGAGGTCTCACATGGAGTGATACAGAGGCATTATGATATTCTCTGTTTTATTCTCCATTCCTTTCCTAATAATCCCCAGCATTCTGTGTGTGTATGATATATGAACACAAGATGAGGATGCACCATGGAGTGATACAGAGGCATTATGATATTCTCTGTTTTATTCTCCATTCCTTTCCTAATAATCATAAGAACATAAGAACATAAGAAAATGCCATACTGGGTCAGACCAAGGGTCCATCAAGCCCAGCATCCTGTTTCCAACAGTGGCCAATCCAGGCCATAAGAACCTGGCAAGTACCCAAAAACTAAGTCTATTCCATGTAACCATTGCTAATGGCAATGGCTATTCTCTAAGTGAACTTAATAGCAGGTAATGGACTTCTCCTCCAAGAACTTATCCAATCCTTTTTTAAACACAGCTATACTAACTGCACGAACCACATTCTCTGGCAACAAATTCCAGAGTTTAATTGTGCGTTGAGTAAAAAAGAACTTTCTCCGATTAGTTTTAAATGTGCCCCATGTAACTTCATGGAGTGTCCCCTAGTCCTTCTACTATCCGAAAGAGTAAATAACCGATTCACATCTACCCGTTCTAGACCTCTCATGATTTTAAACACCTCTATCATATCCCCCCTCAGTCGTCTCTTCTCCAAGCTGAAAAGTCCTAACCTCTTTAGTCTTTCCTCATAGGGGAGTTGTTCCATTCCCCTTATCATTTTGGTAGCCCTTCTCTGTACCTTCTCCATCGCAATTATATCTTTTTTGAGATGCGGCGACCAGAATTGTACACAGTATTCAAGGTGCGGTCTCACCATGGAGCGATACAGAGGCATTATGACATTTTCTGTTTTATTCATCATTCCTTTTCTAATAATTCCCAACATTCTGTTTGCTTTTTTGACTGCCGCAGCACACTGAACCGACGATTTCAATGTGTTATCCACTATGACACCTAGATCTCTTTCTTGGGTTGTAGCACCTAATATGGAACCCAACATCGTGTAACTATAGCATGGGTTATTTTTCCCTATATGCATCACCTTGCACTTATCCACATTAAATTTCATCTGCCATTTGGATGCCCAATTTTCCAGTCTCACAAGGTCTTCCTGCAATTTATCACAATCTGCTTGTGATTTAACTACTCTGCACAATTTTGTGTCATCTGCAAATTTGATTATCTCACTCGTCGTATTTCTTTCCAGATCATTTATAAATATATTGAACAGTAAGGGTCCCAATACAGATCCCTGAGGCACTCCACTGTCCACTCCCTTCCACTGAGAAAATTGCCCATTTAATCCTACTCTCTGTTTCCTGTCTTTTAGCCAGTTTGCAATCCACGAAAGGACATCGCCACCTATCCCATGACTTTTTACTTTTCCTAGAAGCCTCAGCATTCTGTTTGTGTATGATATATGAACACAAGATGAGGATGCACCATGGAGTGATACAGAGGCATTATGATATTCTCTGTTTTATTCTCCATTCCTTTCCTAATAATCCCCAGCATTCTGTGTGTGTATGATATATGAACACAAGATGAGGATGCACCATGGAGTGATACAGAGACATTATGATATTCTCTGTTTTATTCTCCATTCCTTTCCTAATAATCCCCAGCATTCTGTTTGTGTATGATATATGAACACAAGATGAGGTCACACCATGGAGTGATAGAGACATTATGATATTCTCTCTTTTATTCTCCATTCCTTTCCTAATAATCCCCAGCATTCTGTTTGTGTATGATATATGAACACAAGATGAGGATGCACCATGGAGTGATACAGAGGCATTAGGATATTCTCTGTTTTATTCTCCATTCCTTTCCTAATAATCCCCAGCATTCTGTTTGTGTATGATATATGAACACAAGATGAGGATGCACCATGGAGTGATACAGAGGTATTATGATATTCTCTGTTTTATTCTCCATTCCTTTCCTAATACTCCCCAGCATTCTGTTTGTGTATGATATATGAACACAAGATGAGGATGCACCATGGAGTGATACAGAGGCATTATGATATTCTCTGTTTTATTCTCCATTCCTTTCCTAATAATCCCATGCATTCTGTGTGTGTATGATATATGAACACAAGATGAGGATGCACCATGGAGTGATACAGAGACATTATGATATTCTCTGTTTTATTCTCCATTCCTTTCCTAATAATCCCCAGCATTCTGTTTGTGTATGATATATGAACACAAGATGAGGATGCACCATGGAGTGATACAGAGACATTATGATATTCTCTGTTTTATTCTCCTTTCCTTTCCTAATAATCCCCAGCATTCTGTTTGTGTATGATATATGGACACAAGATGAGGATGCACCATGGAGTGATACAGAGACATTGTGATATTCTCTGTTTTATTCTCCATTCCTTTCCTAATAATCCCCAGCATTCTGTTTGTGTATGATATATGAACACAAGATGAGGATGCACCATGGAGTGATACAGAGGCATTAGGATATTCTCTGTTTTATTCTCCATTCCTTTCCTAATAATCCCCAGCATTCTGTTTGTGTATGATATATGAACACAAGATGAGGATGCACCATGGAGTGATACAGAGACATTATGATATTCTCTGTTTTATTCTCCATTCCTTTCCTAATAATCCCGTGCATTCTGTTTGTGTATGATATATGAACACAAGATGAGGATGCACCATGGAGTGATACAGAGGCATTATGATATTCTCTGTTTTATTCTCCATTCCTTTCCTAATAATCCCCAGCATTCTGTTTGTGTATGATATATGAACACAAGATGAGGATGCACCATGGAGTGATACAGAGGCGCAATATGATCTTCTCTGTTTTATTCTCCATTCCTTTCCTAATAATCCCCAGCATTCTGTTTGTGTATGATATATGAACACAAGATGAGGATGCACCATGGAGTGATACAGAGACATTATGATATTCTCTGTTTTATTCTCCATTCCTTTCCTAATAATCCCCAGCATTCTGTTTGTGTATGATATATGAACACAAGATGAGGATGCACCATGGAGTGATACAGAGACATTATGATATTCTCTGTTATATTCTCCATTCCTTTCCTAATAATCCCATGCATTCTATATGTTTTCTTGGCTGCTGCTGCTGCACACTGAGCAGAAGATTTCAACATATTTTCTTCTTTCTCACACCTCCACAAGAGAACTCAGATTCGTTTTGCTAGTGCTAAAAAGCATTGCTAAGCAACTAATTTTGTTTCTCTGCTCTTGTATGCACCCATTTTTCAGTCTTATGAAACTATGACTTAAATTAAGGCATTGTAAAGGGCCAATTTAGGCACCTAACTCAAAGTTAGGAGTGTAAACCTTTTGAAAAGGAGTTGCAGTGCTAGTTAGCTGGATAAATATACTAGCACTGCAGCTGCGCCACGGAATGTACCCAGCTATCTTAAAGTTAAACTAGCTAACTTAAGGCAGCCGCATGGCCCGACCAATGTTGGCTGGATAATTCAGCCGGCTAGTTCAGAATAATATTAGTCAGTTACCTTATTCGGCCAACTTGACTCTTCCCTGATACACCCATACCCCACACCTGCCGATCCTACCTGGATAAGGAGTACTTAACCAGCTAAATGCTGTTTTGAGTCTTGGCCTTACAATGTTTTAGTCTCTGTGTGGTTGGCACTGTCTGCAAGTTCAGAACGCTAATGCCAACCTCTGCAGTTTTGGTATGGCACATCTTTTGCTGAAGGCTTGAAATTTCTGCTGCTTCAGAAAGAGAAATGAGCTAAATATTCTGAAAAAACATGGTGGGGCGTTTGCCCTAATATATTCAATTTTAAGAGTGGGGCAGATCTGGCACAGGCTCACATCGTCTCAGTCATCTGTTGCTGAGGACCTCTTGAATCTCTCGAGCCTGAGACTCTGCGGTTTTTAGGGACCTTGAAATAAAGATATGTAGAGGAGATCCTTGTATTGGACCAACTTCAGCCATATGTGGCTTGCTTTCCAGCGCTGCATTCCCTCCATGTAGTCACTGCACAGTCAGCATAGAGAAGTCCGTTCCGGGAATTTTTGGTTTTTTTTACAGCAGCGGTGTTTCACTGTTTGTCTGAATTACAGTTTGTTAACCTTTTCTTTCATCTTTTTGTAGGGGATTTGTCTGCATTGTCACGTGCTGTGTTTTTACTCTGTCACAGGAGCAGACCAGGAGAGAAGAGCTGAGCCAGCGGCACTCATGGGCTGGAAGCTACATCTCCTGCTGCTGCTTCGGCTGCTGCCACTCACGGTGAGTGAGGCTTTCAGCTTCAGGGAGTGGGGCTCGTGCTATGAAGTGTCCATGTGTTTGTCTAATATGCATTTTGGTGGCTTCACCTGTCAGATAAAACAGTTTATAAGTCCGGGTCTTTACTGAGTTTGCTCTGGGTGAACTAGTATTACTGATACTACTGTCCCTTGCCTCAGTCCAGCCAGCACTCATATCCACCTCCTCTGCCCCACACCAACATTTTCAGATAATCGAGGGACTAGGGGGCACTCCATGAAGTTCGCAAGTAGCACATTTAAGACTAATCAGAGAAATTCTTTTACACTGATCGCACAACTAAGCTCTGGAACTCCTTGCCAGAGAATGTGGTTAGGGCATTTATTGTACCTGGGATTAAGAAAGGTTTGGATAAGTTCTTGGGTGAGAAGTCCCAAACTGCTACTAATCAAGAAGACTTAGGGAATCGCCGCTCCTATTATTGGCATTGGTAGCATGGGATCTATTTAATGTGCCCCCTACACTCTTACCAGATCCCCTCACTGGCCTGATCCAGCACACTGTGACCCCTCGTAGTCGGCCAGCCTCAGCGCATACTCCCCTCTTCTGCAGGCTTGCCCCAAGACACTGTGACACCCCTCCCCCCCTCGCTTCACTGGCACATGCTCCACATAGTAATGAAGTTGGACAGGAGAAGGAAGACTATGTGCTGGATCAACTTCAGCACTGTTTGTGCCTCCCCTTTCCTAGCTTGACCCCAGCACAGTGTGTTCACTCCTCACATCCAGCACCAGCAGTGCCAGCTCCTGTCCCCCTGGAGGATATCAGTGCCAGCTCTCATCCTCACATCCAGCACCAGCAGTGCCAGCTCCTGTCCCCCTGGAGGATATCAGTGCCAGCTCTCATCCTCACATCCAGCACCAGCAGTGCCAGCTCCTGTCCTCCTGGAGGATATCAGTGCCAGCTCTCACCCTCACATCCAGCACCAGCAGTGCCAGCTCCTGTCCTCCTGGAGGATATCAGTGCCAGCTCTCACCCTCACATCCAGCACCAGCAGTGCCAGCTCCTGTCCTCCTGGAGGATATCAGTACCAGCTCTCACCCTCACATCCAGCACCAGCAGTGCCAGCTCCTGTCCTCCTGGAGGATATCAGTGCCAGCTCTCACCCTCACATCCAGCACCAGCAGTGCCAGCTCCTGTCCCCCTGGAGGATATCAGTGCCAGCTCTCACCCTCACATCCAGCACCAGCAGTGCCAGCTCCTGTCTCCCTGGAGGATATCAGTGCCAGCTCTCACCCTCACATCCAGCACCAGCAGTGCCAGCTCCTGTCCTCCTGGAGGATATCAGTGCCAGCTCTCACCCTCACATCCAGCACCAGCAGTGCCAGCTCCTGTCCTCCTGGAGGATATCAGTGCCAGCTCTCACCCTCACATCCAGCACCAGCAGTGCCAGCTCCTGTCCCCCTGGAGGATATCAGTGCCAGCTCTCACCCTCACATCCAGCACCAGCAGTGCCAGCTCCTGTCCCCCTGGAGGATATCAGTGCCAGCTCTTACCCTCACATCCAGCACCAGCAGTGCCAGCTCCTGTCCTCCTGGAGGATATCAGTGCCAGCTCTCATCCTCACATCCAGCACCAGCAGTGCCAGCTCTCGTCCCCCTGGAGGATATCAGTGCCAGCTCTCACCCTCACATCCAGCACCAGCAGTGCCAGCTCCTGTCCCCCTGGAGGATATCAGTGCCAGCTCTCACCCTCACATCCAGCACCAGCAGTGCCAGCTCCTGTCCCCCTGGAGGATATAAGTGCCAGCTCTCACCCTCACATCCAGCACCAGCAGTGCCAGCTCCTGTCCCCCTGGAGGATATCAGTGCCAGCTCTCACCCTCACATCCAGCACCAGCAGTGCCAGCTCCTGTCCCCCTGGAGGATATCAGTGCCAGCTCTCACCCTCACATCCAGCACCAGCAGTGCCAGCTCCTGTCCTCCTGGAGGATATCAGTGCCAGCTCTCAGCTCCTGTCCCCCTAGAGGATATCAGGGCCTCTGCCATCTTTTAAGATTGGTTTACGAGGGATTTGACACCATGTTGAAAACATCTGCAAGCACATAATGATTCACATGGACTACCAGATAGCTATGTTCTACGTGCAACCGGGGGTAGGGGAGGGAGACAGGCTTTTGGATCCCGTGTCAAGAACCTTTTCAACTTTGGAGTTAGCTGCAATGCAACAGTGCAGAGAACAAGGAAGCAGACTGACTAAGCAGAATCTTTTGCCACATAAAATGGGCTGTAGCGCAGTAAGTCTCAGACAGCCTCTTCTGAAGATGGGGATGACCATGGATAGATCTCGGTTGCGCGAGGGACCCGAAGAAGAAGGCAGGGCTGAGCCGTTTCCGCTTAGCGCGGGAACGGTGGCCATTTTGGACACTGTGAGGGAAGCCACCCGGAACGCCAGTGGGAGATGCCTGCTTGCCTCCCGCGCTTTCTCCATAGCAGCGGGCCTCCAGGGGGGGCTGCTTCGCCGACGGACCAGAGCCTGGAGGAGGCTTCCTCGGATTCGGAGGCCTCCTTTTCCTCCGATTTTGCAGTGCTTCTCCAGAAGATTTTGAAGTACAAAAGATCCAAAAGGAAAAGGGGAAGGTCGTAGGCTAAAGGGGGTTCGGACGATCGGTCAGAACCCTGGAAGAGGAAAGTGGGGGAGGGTCTCCGGAGACCTGCGGACCCGCCTAGAGAGCGGCGCCCTTTGTGGGGGGTTCCCCAGGATACCGACTCCGATTCGGCCTCGTCGGTGGATGCGGATCCGGACGTAGGGCCCCCGGGGGGAACCGGAGGTCCCGCCGAAGAGGATACTGTACACCCTGGGACCAGCAAGGGAACGCCAGCGGTGGAAGGTGACGACCCCAAAGTGATGCGCTTGTTCAGGAAGGAGGAACTGGCGCCGCTTATCCCAGCTATCCTTCGGGAGGTGGGGGTGGACGCTCCTCCGGTGGGGTCCCGAACGGATGCCAAGATGGACCCGGTGCTGTTGGGCCTTGCGGGGCCGGCGGTGGCTTTCCCGTTCCACTTCTCGGTGTCCGATATTCTCTTCCAGGAATGGGAAACCCCGGAATTGGGCCTGACGGTGAGTAAGGCTATGGATAAGCTGTATCCATTGCCGGATGACACGCTGGAACTCCTTCGTTTTCCCAGAGTGGACGCAGCGGTGTCGGCGGTCACGAAGCGGTCCACAATACCGGTCACAGGAGCCACGGCTCTCAAGGATATTCAGGATCGAAAACTGGAGGTCCAACTTAAAAAGGTGTTTGAAGCTTCGGCTCTGGGGGTCCGCGCGACTATTTGTAGTAACTTTGCTCTGCGGGCTGGTTTGCGCTGGGCTCAGGTGCTTCAGGCCAATGCAGGTCTCTCGAGAGAGGAATCTGCACAGGCGGACCATCTGGAGGCGGTGATCGCATACAGCGCGGATGCTATGCATGACCTCCTGTGGACTTCGGCCAGAGACATGGTCTCGGCGGTCTCCGCGCGCCATCTCCTTTGGCTCCGCAATTGGGCGGCGGATGGATCTTCGAAGGCTCATCTTGACTCGCTCCCGTTTAAGGGGAAGTTGTTGTTTGGTAAACAGCTGGGCGACTTGATGCAGTCGCTCGGAGAAAACAAGGCTTTCAAGCTACCGGAGGACAGGCACCAGGCTCGAACATCTTTCTCCAATAGGTCCCATTTTCGAGGGCCCAGAAAGTCGCGGCCGCAGAGATCGTCAGAGTCCTCTTACAGATCTGGTTCCTCTAGATCGCCGTCATGGTCTCGGTCCTTTCGAGGGAGAAAGTTTGGGAGATAAGGTGGTCCCTCGTCGGGACCGGGTCCAAAAGCATCTCAATGAAACGCGGAGGGTCCATTTCCCGCGGCTGGTTCCATCGGTCGTTCCAAGCGTAGGAGCCAGGTTGGCGCGTTTTTACGGGGAATGGACCAAAATAACCACGGACCAGTGGGTCCTCAGCGTGATAAGTCAAGGTTACGCTTTAGATTTTGCATGGATTCCGGCGGACAAATTTCTTGTTTCCCCTTGCAAGGGGCCAGGCAAGCGAGTAGCAGTCAGGGATACGCTTCGGCGGCTGGAAGGCCTGGGCGTGATAGTGCCCGTGCCCCCGGGGCAACACCGGGGCCGGTACTTCATTTACTTCATCGTGCCAAAGAAGGAGGGCACATTCAGACCCATCCTAGACCTGATGAAAGGGGTCAACAGGTGTCTTCGCATTCCACGCTTCAAAATGGAGACGATTCGGTCGGTGATAGCCTCTGTCCGACCGGGCGAATTCCTGGCGTCGTTGGACCTCACGGAAGCGTACCTTCACATCGGCATTCAGCCGTGTCATCAGAGTTTTCTTCGGTTTTGCATCCTGGGCAGACACTATCAGTTCAGGGCTCTCCCCTTTGGCCTCGCCACTGCTCCGCGCACGTTCACGAAGGTAATGGTGGTGGTGGCGGCCGAGCTCTGGAGGGAGGGGTTTTTGGTACACCCCTACTTGGACGATTGGCTCATCCGGGCCAAATCCGAAAGTCAATGCTGACAGGCGGTTGACAGAGTCCTGCAGCTCTTGCGCTCCCTCGGATGGGTGGTCAATTTCGCCAAGAGTCGGTTGGTTCCCACCCAGACCTTGGAGTACCTGGGAGCGCTGTTCGACATGAAGCAAGGCAAGGTGTTTCTGTCCAAGGAGCGTATGTGCAAGCTTCAGAGTCAAGTGAGACGTTTATTGTCCCTATGGAGTCCTCAGGTATGCGATTATCTGATGGTGTTGGGTTCGATGGCGTCAACGCTCGCTTTGGTTCCCTGGGCTTTCGCTCATCTACGTCCATTGCAATCCGCATTGCTCTCCCGATGGCGGCCGGGGTCGGAAGAGTTTCACCTCCCGCTCACGGATCAGGCGAGGTCCAGTCTGCAGTGGTGGCTCAGGTCCAACAATCTGACATGCGGAGTGTCCCTGATCATGCCCAACTGGACAGTGGTCACCACGGATGCCAGTTTATCCGGCTGGGGAGCGGTCTGCATGGGACGCTAGGTGCAGGGACAGTGGTCCAGGGCTCAGTCACAGTGGTCCATCAATTGCTTGGAGACCAGGGCGGTCACATTGGCGCTGCATTCATTCCTCCCGTTGATCCGAGGGAAAGCGGTCAGAGTGTTGTCAGACAATGCAACCACTGTGGCGTACATCAATCGCCAAGGAGGTACGAGGAGCCGGCCTGTCACGGAGCAGACGCAGCAGTTAATGCACTGGGTGGAACGGAATCTCAGCAACATCGCAGCGTCCCACATCGCCGGAGTAGACAATGTCCAAGCAGATTTTCTCAGTCGCCATCGGCTGGATCCGGGAGAGTGGGAGCTGGCGGAGGTCGCTTATCACCTCATCTGCAAAAGGTGGGGAACGCCACACATGGACCTGATGGCCACCGCCAGGGCTCCACGGTTCTTCAGCCGACGGAGAGAACGAGGGGCCAAAGGAGTAGATGCGCTGGTACTCCCTTGGCCCACAGACGTGCTCCTGTATGTGTTCCCTCCTTGGCCCCTGATAGGCAAGGTCCTTCGACAGAAGCGCCGGAGTGGCCACGGCGGCCGTGGTTCGCGGACCTCCTGCAGCTGGCAAGGGAGCCTCCTCTTCGGTTTCGCGGGGCTCCTCCATTAAGGACCCGTCTGTTTGGAGGACGCGGATCACTTCTGTCTCGCGGCATGGCTTTTGAGAGGAAATGTTTGAAGAATAAAGGATATTCGGATGCAGTGGTAGCCACCTTGTTGAGTTCTAGGAAGCGTTCTACGTCCTTCGCCTACGTTCGGGTTTGGGCGGTGTTTGAGGACTGGTGTAGAACTCGTGAGGTGAATCCCGTGTTACCATCAGTGTCTGATGTCCTTGCTTTTCTTCAGGCGGGGCTTGCGAAAGGTCTATCTTGTAGTACCCTTAGGGTCCAGGTAGCGGCGCTTGGTTGCCTCAGGGGGAAGGTGCAAGGTATGTCTCTGGCACATCATCCGGATGTTGTGCGGTTTCTTCGGGGAGCTAAGCATTTGCGTCCCCCGTTACGTCATCCTTGTCCGTCCTGGGATCTCAATTGGGTACTTTCCGCTGTGTGCGCATCGCCTTTTGAGCCCATAAAGCAGTCAGCGCTAAAAGATCTTACTCTTAAAGCGGGTTTTTCTCGTTGCGATCGCGTCGGCGAGACGAGTCTTGGAATTACAGGCGCTATCTTGTAGGGAGCCATTCCTACGATTCTCAGATTCCGGTGTTTCCCTAAGGACGGTTCCCTCCTTTCTCCCGAAGGTGGTATCAGTGTTTCATCTGAACCAGTCGATTGAGCTTCCCGCTTTTCCGGAAGGGGAGCGTTCGGTTCCTGGAGCAAAGGATTTGAGGAAACTGGATGTCCGCAGGGTTCTGCTCCGTTATCTGGAAGTAACGAACCCTTTCCGTGTCTCGGACCACCTTTTTGTTTTGTGGTCGGGCCCAAAGCGAGGTGGTGCAGCTTCCCGGACCACGATTGCGCGCTGGCTCAAGGAGGCCATTGCTTCGGCGTACATACTGAAAGGGAAGACAGTTCCTGTGGGCCTTCGGGCTCACTCGACACGATCCCATGCCGCCTCGTGGGCGGAATCTTCGCAAGTGTCGCCTCAGGAAATATGCAGAGCGGCGACTTGGAAGTCATTGCATACTTTTGCTAGACATTACCAGCTGAATGTTCAGGGCCTAGATTCGGGGGGGTTTCGGAGAGAGAGTACTTCGAGCGGGACTCTCTGGTTCCTACCCTCAGTAATTTGGCTCTGGTACATCCCAGGTATCTGGACTGATCTGGGTACGTACAGGGAAAGGAAAATTAGTTTCTTACCTTATAATTTTCGTTCCTGTAGTACCACGGATCAGTCCAGGAGTCCACCCGAGTAGTCGGTGTTGTTTCTGAAGTAACGGAGAGTCCGCTCGTTTTGGACTTAAAGTTTGATGTTCATTGTACTTTGTTTGGCCTCTGGTTCTGGGAGTTCTGATCCAGCTGGGGGTTTCTTGAATCGGCCCTGGTTTCGGACGGTATAGTTAGTTAGTTTGGTTCTTTCAATCTTGCTTTGACATTAAGTAAGACTGAGGGGCTGTGGGGGGTACCCGACAGGTCTTGCTTTGTCTCCATCTGCTGGTGCGGAGTCACAACCCAGGTGTCTGGACTGATCCGTGGTACTACAGGAATGAAAATTATCAGGTAAGAAACTAATTTTCCTATCCTGATGCTGGCAACCCTCAGCTTGGGGCTCTCCATGCAGTATGGCTAATTGAAACTGCTCATCGACAGAAAAAAGCAAGTTTGCTTACTGTGCACAGTGCTTCTGTAGATAGCAGGATAAATTAGCCATGCATTCCCGCCTTCCTACCTGGACAGCATGTCGCCTATGTAATATGGACTGAGGAGACTTCTGAAAACCGATTCGCATGGGAAGAGCTGTGCATTCCCAGTAGAGCTAAAAGCTCTGCAAGTTTTGAGAGCCAGTTCCACCTGACATTACCCATGCAGCATGGCTAATTCATCTTGCTATCTCCGTAAAAGTAGCAAACTTGCTTTTTTCTGCAATTTATTTGCAGATTAAGAGATTTTTTGGATCCATCTGATTTGAAACTACTGATTTATTCTTTAATTTTAAATCGGTTAGATTACTGAAGTTCATTGTTTCATGCTCTTCTAGTCAAATTTGTAGACTCCAAATGGTCCAAAACACAGCAGACTATTATGTTCAGAAAAAAAGAAATATGATGATGTGTCTCCACTATTTCATGAGTTTGACTGGTTTCCTATTACCCTTCGATGTTTGGGCTTCAGAGCCTTACAGTGGGGTACTCCGCCTTATCTTGCCAGGCTCACTTTTCCATATAAACAGACTCGTCCACCTCGTTCTTCTAATCATGAACTTTTAGTCTTGCTTTCTCTTGGGGCAATAAGATTAGAAAGCACCAAAGTCATGGTTTTCTCATTTTGGGCACCCAGTCTTCTTATGATTGCTTGTCTTTTAAGCTTTTGGTGAGAATTTTAGTACCTCCATGGCGATAATGAAGACATAAAAATTTGTTTTAAAAAGTTTTATTTATATTTTTAATTCAATTTTTGTGTTACAGCCATTTGTTCTTAAATCAATTTTTTGTTTGTTTTTCACATCGGCGCGAAGTTGGCATTTGAATCGCTGTCAGCCTATTAGCCGATAGCAATGCTTTGGTAATCAGTTGCCTCTTAAAATATATCCTTAACATTAGGATATACGTCTTTAAGATGCAATTATTTAAAAAGTTGTTAGTTCATGAGTCGGCTAGTGGAATCTGGGTTTATCTATGGCATGATTGATTTCTGGCAATATACAATGAGAGTTCTAGCCAGACGTTGATGTGTAACATTGTTTCAAAAAAATGGTTCTTAATTGGTTTCAATTTCTTTCATTATTGATCTTGAGGGGGATATTTCAATTTCCTTAAAACTGTTTTTCTTTTGGTCAATTTACTTTGTATACATTTGTAGCACCCTCAGAGAAGCTGAACTGCTGTATGGAGACAACCATCGGCATCAAATGTAATAGGTCTTTACACAATCAAAAATTAATAGATAGAGATTATTAGAGGACAGAGATAACATATTAAAACTATTTCTTAGAAATAGGGAAAAGTTATATTTATCTGAAAAATTGTGGATGTACCCTGACATTACCAAAAATACCCAAATAAGGAGAAAAAATTTTATACAAATGGGCTCAGAAGTTAAACAACTAGGGGCCCAGATGACTGTATATTTTCCATGCAAATGTGTTATTAAAATATCTAATGAACGTTATGTATTTTTAGAACCATCAGAACTTAGAAAATTCTTAGACTCAAGATTGGTTAAATAAGATAACTGTCTTCCTGTTGGTCATAGGTAGTTAGGAAATGACATTTAAATTCACCTGTTTTTCTTTTTAAAATTTTCCTAATTGCTCCGTTTTTTCTCTTTGAGTGTATCTAGGATCTTTGGATACCTTATAAAAGGCAACTTTGATTTGTTTGCTCAATTTTGTTACTATGTGTTAGGAACAAATTTTTGTAAGTTTGTATATGTTGCCAAAACTGACAAGTGTAATTACTGTCAAAAGTTTGTTAAAAGAATTGCATACATAAATAATTAAAAAAAACAAAAAACTGTTTTTCTTTTGGTCAATTTACTTTGTATACATTTGTAGCACCCTCAGAGAAGCTGAACTGCTGTATGGAGACAACCATCGGCATCAAATGTAATAGGTCTTTACACAATCAAAAATTAATAGATAGAGATTATTTTTAATTCAAAAGTTTTTCAACAACTAATAGACTGCACCAATTCATTTAATTTAAAATATGGACATATATATAATTACACACACAGATATAAGGTTTTCTTATAAGGAAGGATGTCACATTCTGTTATTATTTAATTTATTAGATTAGACCATTTTTAATATGTTTTCAGTGTTTCGTCATTAAGTATTGTTATACATTTTTGCTCATTATGTTTTTGAATATTATTTGATTTCATATTATTTCATATGATTTTATTATGTATGTATGGTGTATATGTTTTTATTTGTATTTACATGTTTACATATGAGATTATATTTGTTTTGTTCTGATAGACCCTGAAGCAGCTCAAATGAGCAAAACTCTGCCTGAGTTGGACTTTTTATGATGTTTTGTGCAGAATAAAAGAATTCCTGGTGTTCATGGGTATTCTGGAAGAGCAGTGGGACTGGGGGTGTGTGCTATTGAGTCAGTGGGGCTGGGGGTGTGTGCTATTGAGTCAGTGGGGTGTGTGCTATTGAGTCGGTGGGGCTGGGTGTGTGCTATTGAGTCAGTGGGGTGTGTGCTATTGAGTCGGTGGGGCTGGGTGTGTGCTATTGAGTCAGTGGGGTGTGCGCTATTGAGTCGGTGGGGCTGGGTGTGTGCTATTGAGTCAGTGGGGTGTGTGCTATTGAGTCGGTGGGGCTGGGGGGGGTGTGTGCTATTGAGTCATTGGGGCTGGGGGTGTGCTATTGAGTCAGTGGGGCTGGGGGTGTACTATTGAGTCGGTGGGGCTGGGGGTGTGTGCTATTGAGTCGGTGGGGCTGGGGGTGTGCTATTGAGTCAGTGGGGCTGGGGGGGTGTGCGCTATTGAGTCGGTGGGGCTGGGGGGGGTGTGCGCTATAGAGTCGGTGGGGCTGGGGGGAGGTGTGCTATTGAGTCGGTGGGGCTGGGGGGGGTGTGCTATTGAGTCAGTGGGGCTGGGGGGGGTGTGTGTGCTATTGAGTCAGTGGGGCTGGGGGGGGGTGTGTTGTATTGAGTCGTTGGGGCTGGGGGGGTGTGTTGTATTGAGTCGTTGGGGCTGGGGGGGGGTGTGTTGTATTGAGTCGTTGGGGCTGGGGGTGTGTGTGTTGTATTGAGTCGGTGGGGCTGGGGGGGGTGTGCTATTGAGTCGGTGGGGCTGGGGGGGGGTGTGTTGTATTGAGTCGGTGGGCTGGGGGGGGGTGTGCTATTGAGTCGGTGGGGCTGGGGGGGGTGTGTTGTATTGAGTCGTTGGGGCTGGGGGGGGGGTGTACTATTGAGTCAGTGGGGCTGTATCTAAAGGGGGGGAGCTCTAGGGAAGTCTTCCTAGTGAACGGGTAGGGGATGTTTTATTTGTGGGTTTCTCATGTGGGGAGGGGGTTTTGGAGCCTGGGATCAGAGTCCTTGGGCTAAGTTGCTTCTGTCCAAACTTTGAATTCTGTGTTGTGTAAGTAACTCGTTGCGGTCCTTAGATCTTGGGCTCTCTGTAAGCTGTGGTGCAGCACAGACCCTTGTGGTCTAATTTTGAGGTCATGAGCAAAGGGACATCATTTTAATTGTAAAAAAGCTGAACGTAACTACCCTGCAGTACTGAACCTTTTAATGCAGGATGTTGGTCAGCCTTTGACACATCTTGTTAACTTTTCTTTCACTTTAGGAAAGCTTCCACCTGCCTTTAAACAAGTGTCAGTCAGACCTTTGGCTAAAATGCCACAATGTGTGATATTAATGATTCCTCTAATTATACAACTGTATCCTCCATCCTTTTTCCTGCCAAAGTAATAGCATGGAGTGCTAGCGCAGCTAAGTTTATTTCTAGACGATCATCAGATTGTGCATGAAGCACAATATGAGATTTGACATAGGGGCTTTGATGCAGGAACCAGTTACGGTAATGGTTTTATTAGATCTCTCTGCAGCCTTCGGTACCTTACATCACATGATTTTAATTTGTCACCTGGCCCAAATTAAGCTAGCTGACAAAGTATTAAATTGTTTTGTCAAATCTTATAGATGGATCCCAGCAAGTGAAATATGGCAGTTCCCTTGTGATTAGCATCCACTGCATACAGGAGTCCCTCAGGGCTCGTCATTATCAGCTGTTTTATTCAATTTTTATTTGAGACCTGTTACCCTCGGCAGTCCATAGGCTATTCCTGCAGACCGCTGCCCTTCCCTCCGGCCCTGACGTCGGGGAAGAGCTCTCAGTGCATGTGCAGCAGACCGCCCTGTTCAATTGGCCGCCTTGCTGGCTCCCTCCGATTCTGGGGTGAGTCCCTGTCTGAAGATGAGGCAGGCCACTGCGCCTGGCCTGTCACCGATGCCACGTCTGCCTTGGACTCTCCCTAAGGGCGTGCACAGGCCAATACCATCCCCCTTAAAGGGCCCGCAGCTGGAGAATACCTGAGGCGCCCGATGATGATGTCATCCACAGAGGCCTATAAGAGGCCACTTCAGCGACAGCTCCCTGCCTCAGCAATAGATCATCTCGCTGCAAGAAGTGCTTTTCCTCCACGTTCCTGTTCCTGCTGTGTGTGCTTGGGATCCTATGTCCCATTCCTGTTCCTGTTTGGCAGTCTTGTTTGTCTTGAGTTCTTGTCTTTATGGTCAGTCTCCCCTTGTTACCTGCTCCTATGGTCTTCTATCTTCCTCCTTGTTCTCTGGCCCCCTGGATTGGACTTCTGGCTTGACCCTCGGACTGGACCTCAACCCTGCTTGATCTCTGCCTGCCTTGATCACTGCCTGGACCACGACACTTTCCAAACTCTGCCTGCCTCCGACCACAGCCTGGATTTGACTGTGCCTGACCAATGCCTGCCCTGATCGCTGCTTGCCCTGACTTTGCTTCTTCCTTCGTGCTGGCCTGAAACGTCTTCAATCACGATGGATTATCACCCTCACAGAGGCCTGCACCTAAGAGCTTCTGGTCCCAGCACCCAAAGGCTCAGCCTGCAGGGAACGTAGGCTGGTATTGGCGAAGCTCCAGTAGGGCGTCTGCTCCAGGGAGCTCCGCCTGCTGCAGTGGAGACCTGCAGGGCTCCTCCCTGCAAGTTACACCAAGTCCGCCTCTGTCCAAGGGTCCACATCCGCAGCAAGAACATTACGTTTTTCTTTGTATGCAGACGACGTACATTTTTTTCCTTGTTCAGCTAACTATAACACTACACTTGGACTCCTTTCTATTTCTCCCCTCCATCAAGAATTAATTGACTCATAAGTTTTAAATCTTGCGAAATCAGACACTTTTTCTAAGCAGAAAAGCAGACACCTCTCTTCCTACTTCTGTTAATTTTATCAGTTGCTCATATTAAGTCATGCAAGATATTTAGGGGTAATCATTGAGTCCGAGAAACATGAAAAACCTAGTACAGAAGCCATATTGGAAGCTTTGACTGTTAAGCCGATTAAAGCCTTTGTTAGAGCAAATAGACTTCAGGACAGTAATTCAAGCATTTGTCGTTGCTTCTCTCAAATACTGCAATTCTTTGTTTTTAGGTCTCCCAGCATATACAATTAAGTTAATTCAAAGCATGCAGAGCTCCGCAGCTCAGATCCGTAAGGGACATCACGGCTTGAGCATATTATCCCTATTCTGAATGCCTTTCATTGGCTTCCAGTGGATTGCCGAATTCGGTAGAAGGTCTTAGCATTGAGTCATGGAGCCGTGAATCATGAATCACCACGGGCTATTAATTATTTGTTAAAGATCTCCCGCCCAGCCAGCAGCCTAAAATCTGAAGGCAGATGCTTATTAGATGCACCTAGCTTTAAATTAATTCGTTTAGCTGAGAGATTATTGTCAGTGGCAGGTCCCACATTCTGAAATAATTTACCAATTGATCTGCGTAATCAGCAATGCACAAAATCTTTAAAACAAAAACAAACTGAAGACATACCTATTTCATCTGGCAAAATATATAAATATGTAAATATAGTCAGCAAGACAACTAAAGTGGAAGCTCAGCCAAAGCTCACCATTTGTTTTTGTAATTTGAAATGTTTTCTTATGCTGTATTTATTTTTAGATTCAACGTTTTTATGAGTGTTCATGTTATAGAAACATAGAAATGACGGCAAAAGAAGACCAAACAGCCCATCCAGTCTGCCCAGCTAGCTATGCACTCTTTTTTTTTTTTTTTCCTCTTACTTGTTACGCTTGGTTCTTAGTACCTTTTAGTTCTATTTCCCTTCCACCCCACCATTAATGTAGAGAGCAGTGTTGGAACTGCATCTAATTGAATATGTAGCTTAGTTAGGGGTAGTAACCACCTCAATAAGCAAGCTACACCCATGCTTTTGTTTACTCGACTATGTAATTCAGTCCTTGTTGGTTGTTGTCTATATATAGATCCTCTTTTCTACATTACCCCTGCCATTGAAGCAGGGAGCTATGCTGGCTATGCTTTGAAAGTGAAGTAACAGACTTTCTCCCCAGCCGTTGAAGCAGAGAGCTATGCTGGATATGCGTTGAAAGTAAAGTATCAGGCTTATTTGGTTTGGGGGTAGTAACCGCCGTAACAAGCAAGCTACACCCTGCTTTTTTGTGAATGCAAATCCTTTTTTTTTGTTACACATTTCCTCTTACCATTGAAGCTTAGAGCAATGTTGGAGTCGCATTAACCGTGTGTGTGTATATTGAATAAGGGTATTATCTCCAGGTAGTAGCCGTCATTCCCGCAAGCCACCCCCTCTTCATTCACGTCCTCTAGACTTGTTGGACCCACAGTGTTTATCCCATGCCCCTTTGAAATCCTTCACAGTTTTGGTCTTCACCACTTCCTCCGGAAGGGCATTCCAGGCATCCACCTCCCTCTCCGTGAAGAAATACTTCCTGACATTGGTTCTGAGTCTTCCTCCCTGGAGCTTCAGCTCGTGACCCCTGGTTCTGCTGAGTTTTTTCTGACGGAAAAGGTTTGTCGTTGTCTTTGGATCATTAAAACCTTTCAAGTATCTGAAAGTTTGAATCATATCACCCCGCTCCTCCTTTCTTCCAGGGTGTACATATTTAGATTCTTCAATCTCTCCTCATAAGTCATTCGATGAAGACCCTCCACCTTTCTGGTCGCCCTTCTCTGGACCGCCTCCATCTTGTCTCTGTCTCTTTGTAGATACGGTCTCCAGAACTGAACACAGTACTCCAGGTGAGGCCTCACCAGGGACCTGTACAAGGGGATAATCACTTCCCTTTTCTTACTCGATATTCCTCTCTCTATGCAGCCCAGCATTCTTCTGGCTTTTGCTATTGCCTTGTCACATTGTTTTGCCGACTTCAGATCATTAGACACTATCAGCCCAAGGTCTCTCTCCTGCTCCGTGCACATCAGCCTTTCCCCCCCCATCGAATACAGTTCATTCGGATTTCCACTCCCCATTTATTTATTTATTTAAATTCTTTTGATATACCGATACTCAAGACTAGGGTCTTAGCGTACCGGCTTACAGCGAAACAAGGGGTAACCAATTAACAAGGGGTAACCATATGCATGACTTTGCACATCTTGGCATTGAATCTCAGCTGCCATATCTTTGACCACTCTTCCAGCTTCCTTAAATCCCGTCTCATTCTCTCCACTCCTTCTGGCGTGTCCACTCTGTTGCAGATCTTAGTGTCGTCTGCAAAAAGACAAAACTTACCTTCTTTCCCGTCCGCAATGTCGCTCACAAAGATATTGAACAGGACTGGTCCCAACACCGATCCTTGCGGTACACCGCTTAAAACCGCTCTCTCTTCAGAGAGAGCTCCATTTACCATCACAGTTTGCAATCCAGGCCACCACCTCTGCACTCACTCCTAAGCTTATCATTTTATTCACCAGTCTCCTGTGCGGAACCGTATCAAAAGCTTTGCTGAAATCCAAGTAGATGACATCGAGCGCTCTTCCTTGATCCAATTCCTTGGTTACCCAGTCAGAGAAGTCAATCAGATTTGTCTGACAGGATCTTCCCCTGGTGAATCCATGCTGCCTCTGGTCCAGCAATTCTCCGGACTGTAGATAGTTCACTATTCTCTCTTTCAACAGCGACTCAATTACTTTTCCCACCACTGAAGTGAGGCTAACCAGTCTGTAGTTACCATCCTCCTCTCTGTTCCCACTCTTGTGAAGCGGGACCACCACTGCTCTTCTCCAATCACTCGGCACCAACTCCCGTTTCTAGGGATCTATTGAACAGGTCACACAGTGAACCTGCCAGCACATCTCTGAGCTCCCTCAGTATCCTGGGATGTACCTCATTAGGCCCCATGGCTTTGTCCACTTTCAGATTCTTCAGCTCTTCCCATACATTTTCTACTGTAAATGGATTTTCATCTACTCCACTCCCCTCCAGTTTCTTGTTAAGTAGAGATGGTCCTTCTCCAGGTCTTCTTTAGTGAACACAGAACTGAAGTATTCGTTTAATATTTCTGCCATTTCTTCATCACTCTCCACACATTGATCCTTTCTACCTTTCAATTTCACTATACCACTTTGAACTTTTTATCTTTTCGCTGATGTATCTGAAAAATGTTTTGTCACCATTCTTTATCTCCTTGGCAATCCTCTCTTACGCTTGACTTTTTGCTCTCTTGATTAATTTCTTCGTCTCCCTCAGTTCTACCAGATATTCTTCTTTGTGCTCCTCCCTTTGGGATCTTTTATATTTCTTGAACGCTGTTCTTTTAGCCTTTATTTTGTCAGCCACCTCCTTTGAGAACCAGATAGGTTTCTTTTGTCTTTTGCTTTTCTTTACTTTTCTAACATATAGATTAGTTGCTTCAGTAATTGCTCCTTTTAGTTTGGTCCACTGCTGATCCACATCTCTCTCGTTCTCCCAGCCTTTTAGTTCTTCCTCCAGGTACTTCCCCATTTCCTCAAAGTCTGTGTTTTTGAACTGCAAAACTTGGGTCTTTGTGTTTCTTTTCCGTATCCTTTTTGTGATATTAAACCATACCGTTTGATGATCACTGGTGCTGAGGTGGGCGCCCACCTGGACATCAGAGACATTATCTCCATTAGTGAGCACTAAGTCAAGTATAGCTCCTTCTCTCGTGGGTTCCATTACCATTTGTTTGAACAAAGCTACTTGCATGGCATCCACTATCGCTCTACTATTTTTAGATTCTGCAGATTGGATTTTCCAGTCTACATCTGGCATATTAAAGTCACCCACGATCACCACTTCTCCCTTCTTTCCTATCTTTTGGATGTCTTCAACCAGATCTCTGTCCACCTCTTCCTTTTGGTTTGGAGGCCTGTAAACCACTCCAATATAAATGGACGCTCCGTCATCTTTTTTTAAGTCAGCCCATAGTGCTTCTTCCTTGCCCCAACTTCCTTGCAGCTCAGATGCTTGGATGTTGTTTCTGACATAAAGAGCCACACCTCCCCCTTTTCTATCCACTCTGTCCTTCCTTAACAAGTTATAGCCAGATATTGCCGTATCCCAATCATGAGATTCTGTGAACCATGTCTCTGTGATAGCAACAATGTCCAAGTCTGCCTCCACCATTAGGGCTTGCAGATCTGGGATTTTATTTCCCAAACTATGAGCATTTGTGGTCATAGCTTTCCAGGTTTTCTCGTTAAGGTTACTGCTTTTCCTGGACTCCTTTTGAGACTTTAGTTGAGATTTGTTATTCACTTTACTCTTTCCTTTTGCAGTTGTGCCACTGATGACAGAGTCATCCATCTCAATGAGCTTTTTCTTTTGGTTATGGATTTTGAATTTCTGCTTGCATTGGGTTTTTTCTCTTTTCTGGTAACGCTTCAATGTTTATCTCAAGAACTTCAGTGTTTAATATAGAGAAGGCTTTTTGTTCTTTTTGCATTTGGTACAGTGTGTGTCTCCTCATCACTGGTCTAATTCTACCAGAGCCCACTGTAATCCTGGTTTTTAATGAGTTCCTTAATGTCCTGTTTGAGTGGGGGGGTATACTTGTGGGCTGCCCATCTGTCAAGAATGGGTGACTGTGGGTCACATGTGTTATCCTACCTGAGCCTACTGTATCTCTCTCTTTTTTCTTGACTCCTGGTTTTTCTTTGGCACTGGGGAATTATTTTCTGAGTACTGTAATGTGGGTGAAATTCTCTTTATTGAAGCTAATTGAGCTTTAACTTCAGTCAGCTCCTTTTTCAAGGAAGACAGTTGTTCACAAATGGGGCAAGCTCTAAGTTTCCAGATGCTTTCCCTCAGAATAAAGGCTCCACAATAGTTACATTGGATGGTCCTCATTTTGGTAAATTATTTGATTAACACCTAAGAAAATACCAATGTACTAATTTATCTTGATGCTAATTTTAAGTTCGGCAGTCTACATAAGAAAAACAAACCTAGGGGTGGGTGGGTAGAGGGGTAGGATGGGAGGGAGTCAAACAGTTTAAACCTAGGTCAATCTGGTTGGGTTGGACACTTCCTGGAACTTTACTAGTCCTTTAGCTATTAAATGATCCCACAGCACTTATGTGCCAATATTAAACAGATTATTAAAGACAGCTATACAATAAGAGAGAGATGCAGGTTTACTGAATCTTAAAGCAAACAATTAGCAAGGAACCAAACAAAACAATATACAATAACCAGAACTAGAGAAAGGTTTAATGTAAGCACAGAGCAGTATTTATACACAGAGAGCCCAGATATAATGAAACACAGAGCACTAGTAGAGAAGGGATAGTGAAAAACACAGAGCAGTTTTTATACACAGAGAGCACAGAGATTATGAAACACAGAGCACTAGTAGAGAGGGGATAATGCAAAGCACAGAGCAGTTTTTATACACAGAAAGCTTCTACAATATATTAATTTCAATTTTTAACACTCAGTGGCTTATCTGCTCTGGAAACAGTTGATTCCTCTCCTGGGCTGTGCCACAAGCAGTCTGTATTGTTCCAGCTGGCTCACAAGTTGTAAGGGAATGTGCGGCATATAAATGTAGTAAATACTTTTTATAAACCTCTCAGGCTGAAGAGTCCTAACCTCTTCAGAAGGAGCCAGTCTATCCCCTGAGCCATTTTTATTGCCTTCTCTGTACTTTTTCTAGTTGTGTCCTATTTTCTCCTGAGATGCAGCAACCAAACTGCACACGCTACAGGGCCATTCTTATGTTTGCAGTTTTGTTTTCTATTCCTTTCCCAATAATTCCTAACCTTGTATCTGCTTTTTTTGGCTGCTGCTGCACCCTTTTAATTGAATGACCGATTGATTTGTTTCACTTGTATGCCATCTGTCCAATAAATCGATGTACAAAGCATTGCAGAGAGTGGGTGCCTGATGAGTAAAAGTGACATTTCCTGTTACCAAAATGGGCTCTCTTTAAGGGAAAAGGCCGCCAGTACCAGTTTCTCCAGGAGAACAGCTAATACTTATGGCCTATGGCCAAATTAAAGTAATTTAAAAGAAACCCTTCACATCAGACCACAAGTTCCCTTTTTGTTATTGTATTGTGCAAGATATCAAAAGAGAACCAGTGGCAATCACTAAAGCTGTTCTGAATTGCCAAGCACTTACAATCAGTTATATAAATCATACATTTCATTGAATACATATCCAAACCAATCAGCATGTTGCAATATCCTTACATCTTTCCTTGCATCATATTCTAATATTCATTTGCTATGCCCCTAACCCATCATAGGTCCGGTCTACCATTCCCAACCCAATCATCTATCTATTTCCAAATTTACATCATAATGCCATAGCAAGCCCCTCTACCAATCACCTTAGATCTTAAGGCCATGTATCCCTTATCATCCGTCTTTGGCTTCAAGGTCATGTATCCCCTATGTTCCATTTTCTAGAAGGCATCATGTGATGTTTTTCTTCATCTCAACTTAAAAACATGACGTCACTGATGTGGATGGCTGCCTAGCCTCACTGCTCCCAGTCAAATCCATCAAAAATCTGCAAAAACCTGAACCATCCACTTCTAATTTTGGTTTTCCAGTGCGGCGATCCCATGCCAGAGGTGCTCCCATGGCTTCGAAGCAAAAAACAACTGATTTAATGCAATTCTCATATGCTAAAAATGCCTCTGCTCCCACCAAAGATGGCGGCGAGCAGGCCGCAGCTGCAGCCGATTTAACATCGGAGCTTGACATGCCTTCAAATCTCTCCAATATTCCGACCAGGGATGAGTTGCAAAACTGGTTTATAGACCTCAGAGCTGATCTGAAACAATACAAATCAGAAATTTTGGCATCAATCTCTGAGATCCATGAGGATGTGGCCCCGCTGGGTGTGCACGTGGATGACATGGACATCCGGCTGGAAGGACAGGAGGACACCAGGCAAAACTAACCAACTTGCAGCAACAACTACAGACCGAACAAGCCTCGCTTGCAGAAAAAATAGAGGACATAGAAAATCGTACTCGCCGGTGCAATCTAAGAATTTGCGGAGTGTCAGAAATGCCAGAGTACTCTGATTGCAGAGCTATGGCTTCATCGATTTTAAAATCTCTGTTGCTGCAGGATGCCTCATCTCCCGATGCAGATCAGGGTAAGCCTGTAGAAATCTTAATTGAAAGAGCGCGCAGGTCCCTCGGCCCCAAACAGCCTAATAAACCGCAAGATGTGGTCGTGTGCCTACATAGCTTCCACCTTAAAGAACAGATATCAGCTTTGGCCAGGAAATATATGGCTTGGTCTTGGGAGGGCCATAAATTGGCGATCTATAATGATTTGGCATCCAGCATCCTAGGCAAACGGTTTGAACTTAAAGCAGTAACCGGAGCATTATAGGCTAAGAAGGTCCGCTATCGCTGGACCTTCCCGTTTGGCCTGTCTTTTATGGTGAATGGTGTCTCCTATAAAGTAAAATCTGTTCAGGACGCTTCAATGGCCTTTAAGCAGGTGAACCTCGCCATCAACTTTTCCATACCCACCTCAGGAGACACTGCCCTCCAAGTACCTGCGACCCCGAAATGGCAATGAGCCAGAACTCTGCTCAGGCTCGAGCGGCATATGAATGCGCCATAACCACGCTTCTCGGACAATATGAACCTGGTATACCTTGGTGAAGCCGCTGGAAACCTCCTCGAGGCAAGATGGAGTCCCCAAAGATATTAAGCCTATTATCGAGTGGTGGCAATTTCACTAACTGGGGCTCTGCCTTTTCATCAAAATGTCAGGAGTTTACATCATTCTGAATCAACTTGGACTGTGGGACGGGATGGCTGGGTTGCTGTTCATGGACGGTGGCACACCCCCTACAGCAGAGGAAGGGTCGGAAAGGTGGACAGGGTGACAGGAGGGGGAAAAAAGGGCTGGGGAAGGAGGGGTTTTTTTTAGCATTATGGCAAGGTCAGTATTCATGCGGGTGTATCTTATCTTTCTGTGCTCAGCCTAAGGTGTTTTGTTTTTTTGTGATTAGATTTTCCTTAACTACCTAACTATCAGGCCGATACAGTAAAGTTCGCGGGACAGTGGGCGAGCGCCCGCTCAGGCCAGTGTCTTGTGCGCGCGATACAGTAAAAAAATATTTAAATGAGGGCTGGCGGTAAAAAGAGGCGCTAGGGACACTAGCGCATCCGTAGCGTCTCCTTTTGGACAGGAGCAGCAGCTGTCAGTGGGTTTGACAGCTGACGCTTAATTTTGCCGGCGTCTGTTTTCGAACCCGCTGATAGCCATGGGTTCATAAACCGGACGCCGGCAAAGTTGAGTGTCCAGTTTTCAACCCGCGAGCTGCGGGCTGATTTTAAATTTTTATTTTTTTTTTAAATTTTTAACTTTTTTTTAACTTTTGGGACCTCCAACTTAATATCGCCATGATATTAAGTTGGAGGGTGCACAGAAAAGCAGTTTTTACTGCTTTTCTGTGCATTTCCCCAGCGCTGGCAGAAATGAATGCCAGCCTTTGGGTAGGCGCTAATTTCTGAAAGTAAAATGTGCGGCTTGGCTGTGCATTTTACTTACTGTATCGCGCAGGATTGACTAATAGGTATACCAGTAAGAGGTAATAGCACGTCGAAAACGCGCGTCCAACCCCCCCCCCCCCCCCCCCCCCGAGACTAATAGCGCCCGCAACATGCAAATGCATGTTGATGGCCCTATTAGTCATTCCCACGCGATACAACTTTCCTTTTTTAAGAGTTACTGAATAAGGGGTAAAGCTAGCACGTCGAAAATGCGCGTCCAAATGTATCGACCTGTATGGTGTTGAATGTCGATACGAATTTTATCTCTTAATGTTAAGGGTTTAAATGCTCACAGGAAAAGGAGTCTTTTTTTTTTTTTTTTTTTTTTTTAAGAAAGCTGGAACATTACAGGATTGCGATTGTGTTAGTACAGGAGAAGCATGTGAAACGGAGACATGAATATGTTTTGTCTTTTACATCTTTTCCTCATAGGTATTTAGCAGCACCCAAGGGGCAAAATACGCTGGTGTGGGCATATTCCTTTCGCACAACTTGACTTATGAATATATCATGCACGACTCTAATCCTCTTGGCAGACATGTATTCTAAAACTGAAAATGTTTGGGGAACTTTTCTCTCTAAGCGTTTATGCGCCAAACTTTGACCAACTTGCCTTTTTTAAGAGTCTGGGGGAACTTCTTGGCCAACACTTAGAGGGCACAGTAATATGGGGTTGAGATTTTAACTTCCCCAGCAATCCTAAACTAGATACCTCACAGCCCTCCAGGATTCGTTGCCTGCGAACACAGAAGGAGTTGAATTATTTAATGCAGTCATGGGGCTGGTGGACATTTGGAGGACACTTCCAACCTCATGGTCTTACACCTTTATATTCTACACCACATGGATCCTATTCTCGCATAGATTAATTTTTAGTTGACAAGCTTTTGCAGAATAGGATCCTAAATGCTGGACATAGGTGTTATAACATGGTCAGACCACGCACCCATATGGTTGTTATTGACCCTTAGAGATGCAGATGTTGGTCGGAGATTATGGCAGTTAAATGAAAATTTACTGCAGGATGAGGGACGCTGTACACAGCTTGAAAAGAGGCTTCAACTTCTGAACAGTTCTTCAGATATCACTGCTGGAACATTTTGGAAATGCTCTAAAGCCATAGTGAGGGGTATTATGATAGCAGAGGCCTCGCACCTTAAAAAAAAGAAAGAGGAAACGTCTTTCCCTGATCAATAAAATTACTAGCTTGTCTCGAATACATACAAAAGCCCCCTTGTCCAAAATATATAAACAACTGGAAAATGCTAGGCATGAGCTAAATGCTCTGGACTCTGCACATATAGGGGCGGATTTTCAGAGCCCTGCTCGCCTAAATCCGCCCAAATCCGGGCGGATTTAGGCGAGCAGGGCCCTGTGCGCCGGTGAGCCTATTTTACATAGGCCTACCGGCGCGCGCAGAGCCCCGGGACTCGCGTAAGTCCCGGGGTTCTCCGAGGGGGGCGTGTCGGGGGGCGGGCCTGGTCGTCGCGGCGTTTAGGGGGCGTGTCGGCAGCGTTTTGGGGGCGGGTACGGGGGCGTGGCTACGGCCCGGGGCGGTCCGGGGGCGTGGCCGCGCCCTCCGTACCCGCCCCCAGGTCGCGTCCCGGCGCGCAAGAGGCCCGCTGGCGTGCGGGGATTTACGCCTCCCAGAGGGAGGCGTAAATCCCCCGACAAAGGTAAGGGGGGGGGCTTAGACAGGGCCGGGCGGGTGGGTTAGGTAGGGGAAGGTGAGGGGAGGGCAAAAGGAAGTTCCCTCCGAGGCCGCTCCGATTTCGGAGCGGCCTCGGAGGGAACGGGGGTAGGCTGCGCGGCTCGGCGCGCGCCGGCTATACAAAATCAATAGCCTTGCGCGCGCCGATCCAGGTTTTTAGCAGATACGCGCGGCTCCGCGCGTATCTGCTAAAATCCAGCTTACTTTTGCTTGCGCCTGATGCGCCAGCAAAAGTAGGCCAATTCGCGCTATTTGAAAATCTACCCCATAGCGCAAATTCTAGAGCTCACGAAACATCTTTTTTTTTAGGGTAATAATAAAGCTAGCAAGTTCCTAGCTAGGAAGCTAAAATCACAGGTGACAACAGAATATGATTGCAAAAATTAAAGATAAGACTGGTAAAATTGTCACTTCTTCATCGGAAATCCAGCATTGCTTCTTAGTTTTATCATGCTTTCTGTACCCATGACATTACTATCACCTCAACGACTTTCTCAGAATACTTGAACTCAGTCTCACTCCCAGAACTATCTGATGTCCAGAAAGACTTATTGGAAGTCCCAATTAGTGTTATAGAAACATCTTACGCAATCAAACTTCTCAAGGCAGATAAATCCCCGGGCCTGGATGGTTTTTCAAGTGGGTACAAGGACTTAGTGGAGCCTCTGACTCCTTTAATAGCATCAGGTAAGGAGCTTGGTTGCCTGACCATTCTAACATAGCTGAAATTTCGGTTATTGCTAAGCCAGGATGTGACCCGACTTTGTGCGGATCTTATTGACCCATCTCTCTTATTAACATTGATCTTAAACTTCTTGCAGGAATTTTAGCTAGACACTTGAATGGGATACTCCTTGGGCTTGTTTATCTAGATCAGGTGGGTTTTATTCCTCAAAGAATGGCGGCGAATAACATCAGAAAAGTAGTGGACATATTATGGTGGGTTAATAGGGAAAGGATACCTTTCTTATTTCTATCTATAGATGCTGAGAAAGCATTTGATATGGTCCATTGGTCCTTTCTTTTTTGGAGACTTGAAAAGATGACGTTTGGACCATTCTTTTTTACATGGATTCGAACGCTATACCACCATCCACAGGCCTATGTTAATATCAATGGAGGCTACAGTACTAACTTTCCAGTAGAAAGGGGCACAAGACAGGGTTGCCTTTTATCCCCTCTTCTTTTTGCGCTGTTTCTTGAATCCTTCGCCACCAGAATTCGAGGCTCTAGTGGAGTCCAAGGGGTAAATGTGGAAGATTTGCAGTTGAAAATATCACTTTTTGCAGATGACATTCTGTTTACCCTCACTGACCCCATGACTTCTCTACAGACTGTTTCCTCTGAGTTGCAATTATTTAGTTCTGCATCCGGCTTTAACGTTAACCTCAATAAATCCGAAATTTTAAATGTTACGTTAGCAGATAGCGAGGTCAGTCTGATTATGGCTGTCTTCCCCTTTCAGTGAGCAAAGAATTTGATTAAATATCTTGGGATTCGGATTGGACCTTGGGTGCGAGAACTATACCAATTAAATTACCAGCCCTTACCTAAGAAGATAGAGTTGGATATGCATAAATGGAACAGGGAATCCTTCTCATGGCTAGATTTTCCTGCTGACGGCCCTTCTTAAATTGTGGCAAAAAAAGATCTTTGATTTCATCTGGAGGAGTCGCCCCTGAGGGTCTCCAGGGTTTTATTGTATCAGCCTAGAAAAAGGGGAGGGTTAGGTGTTCCCAATCTTGCCCTGTACTATGCGTCGGGTCAATTTAGAGTAATACCAGAGATGCAGAGACAGATTGGAGTCAAGCAATGAGTTAGATTGGAACAACATTGGGTAAGGGGGGTGCCCAAGTCCGCTATCTTTTGGCAGCCTCATGCATGATTATACCTTGCACTTTACAAATGACTTTGAAGGTGTGGGCTAAGTGGAAGAGTAAATTGGTGGGGACCAGACCTTATTTTTACTCTTCCCATCTCTTTTACAATAGAGCCTTCCCAGCAGGGTTTTAAAATAAAACCTTCGAGGAGTGGTGGGCCAAGGTATTAATTGATTGGAGCACGTTGTATCCGAGGGATTGCCCAATTCCCTTCATGCTCTTTTTGCTACCTATAAGCTACCCTCCACACACTATTTGGCTTATGCCCAGAGAAGTCACTTTCTGAGGCCCAAAGAAATTCTATCTGCATTATCTTTTGGTAAAACCTTGTTTGAGCATCTGTGTGCGGATGTGGATACATTTTGAGATATGATCTCCCGAACATATATGCTGTTTTTTGGGACCTATAGATCAACATACCCACATCTGAGCTTGGGAAAAGAGTTTAGGGGCTCCCTTGGCTGCTGACACATGGGATCAAGTGTTTTTATCCATAAGCAAATGTTCTGTATCTGCACAACAGCAGGAGAAGTGTTACAAATTCTTGGTACGTTGGTACCTTACTCCCTCAAGGCTCCATCGTATCTACCTGACTATCGGTGATGCCTGTTGGAGGGAATGCGGAGAGGTGAGCTCCGTTTTACACATTTGGTGGGAGTGTCCATGGGCGAGTCTCTTTTGGACTCAAGTGATTCACTGGCTGGAGGCCCAACTAAAGGTTAAGGGTTTAAAAAGCATCGGTTTAATATTTTCTTAATGTACCGACACCAACCCTGGACACATTTCAACAGCAGTTTTGTCAAGTTTTTATAGCAACCCGTAGCGAGCTAGCATTGTTTTGGAAAAGGAAGGAAGTGCTATCTATTCAGGCAGTCTTACAGAGACTCAGATTTGAGAATATGTCAACCAGGAATGTTAGGGATCCAATTGTATTGTATGTCATGTGCTTAACCTTCATAAAAAAAACCTCATGCTTTTCATCCCTAAAAACAGGAAGTTTTGCAGTTTCGTGCTAGCTAGGCCCCTATGCAAATCTAAAATGAGCCTGGATGCCAGACAGCATGATTGCACCATTAAATCATAAGACAGCAGCATTCTTCGCCTAACTTACAAATGTTTTCCACTGTGACACTCATCTAGTTGGCCTAGTTAGAGATCCGAGGCCCCCTTAAAACTCTGATTCCACAAAAGCAGTGTGGCTCGTAGTATTTTTCTGAGGACTGAGAGTCCCCAGAAAACCCTCAGGGTGGTGGGAAGTTGCCAGGAGAGAGAGAGGCACAGGTGCAGGCGAGATCTGTGCAGTGCTTGACTGGCCAAGAGTTTGACCGGTAGCGCAAGTGCATTAAGTGGCTGACTTCTTGAGCGTGTGAGTTGTTAATGAGTACAATGACATAATACAGATCTTTTGTTCTAAATAATCTGAAGCAGATTAAACTTTTTTTTTTAATCTGAGCAAATGCTGCAAGATATGCTGATAGGAAAAAACAGAGCAGTAATTGAATCTTTTGTTTTCAGGCGTCTGAGAAATCTTTTGAGATTGATTTCAACAATAACTGTTTTCGGAAGGACGGAGAACGTTTTCGTTATGTGTCTGGGAGCATCCATTACTTCCGAGTGCCGCCACAGTACTGGAAGGACCGCCTGCTTAAGATGTACATGACGGGACTGAATGCCATCCAGGTGTAGTGAATCTTACCCTCAGAGCCCGAGGCTTATTGGTTAGAATAATGGGTTCAAATCCTACCCTCTGCCACCGGGACTCATTGCCACCTTTGTCTTGCATTGCCTCAGGTGCCAGCTAAGATTTGTAAGCTCTCTGAGGAGGGGGCTCATTCTACTCTAAAGTAACAGTGCCCTGGTTCAGGCCACTATATAAATGCAGAAATAATAACTCAGGTACAGGAGATTTAGAGATGAATCTTATGGGAAATGGGAGGTCTCCCACTGACTAAGGTGATGGAAGTGAGCAAACGAGCATTGAGCAAACGAGCGCTATCCTCAGCAGGCCCACACCAGTGGAACACGCTTCCCCCAGATCTTAGACTAGAACCCAGTCATCAAGAATTCAAAAAAAGACTGAAGACTTTTCTCTTCCAACAAGCTTTCCCAGACGCTTAATCTTACTGTGACTGACAGACTTCCTAATTACCAGGTATCCCTTAACTAAGGACACTGTATCAAGTACTATTTTTAAGAATCTGCAACGGGACAATTATCTTTGAGCTCAAAAATTCACTTTATTTCATATATATATTAGGCACTGCTTATATTTATATTTAGTGCTACGTTAAATAGTTATACTTCTTATATATAAAATATTATATTTCTTTATTTATTACCAGTTAAAATATTATTACTTTATTTAGCACTATGTTAAATTGTCAACCAGTTATACTGTTCCATATAAAGCTCCGCTCTCTGTTGAGCAGTTCTTTGTTTTATGTAAACCGGAGTGATTTGTAGTCCCTACAAGAACTTCGGTATATAAAAACTAAAAATAAATAAATAAATAAGTGTCTGGCTGTGCTCTGCTCATGATTTCACTCCCTTTGCCAGCTACGTGCCGTGGAATTTCCATGAGCCCCAGCCTGGGGTTTATAACTTTGAAGGAGACAGGGACATCGCGGCCTTCCTGGATGTGGCTGCAGATATTGGTCTTCTGGTTATTCTGCGGCCAGGGCCTTACATCTGTGCTGAATGGGACATGGTAAGTTCTTAATTATTTACAACAAATCTGTTCCTGCAAAGAATTGCTCAGGGCAGAGCACAAGGTATCAGATAAGGAAAGTCTTTCATTCTAGGTATCAGCTAGGGGAGAGGGAGGCGACTACTTTTACAGCTGAATGGGGGGAAGGGGAGGCTGAGCAGAAGCCAAGAACTCACAGGGAGAGAGCAGGTCTGCGGTGCCAGGGCCACATGGAGCTAAGGGGGAGGGAGGGGAGAAGTGAGATAGTGTCTCTTCTTTACATAAATGTTGGATCCTGCCAGGGAAGTGCCTAAACGCAGTATCTGTGTCTGCATTAAAGGGCAATAATGAATTGCACAGTGACAGCAATTTCTCTTTCAGCCTCTCGGGGCAATGAAGGGGGGTCCCCTGCCACTCAGCTGCTCCCCATTTCTTATCTCCTGCATTATTAGGGGGTGGTGGTGGTTGGCACAGACCTCTTCCTCATGCACATACACATTCATTCTGTCTCACACAAACGTGCCCGCTCCCTCTCCCTTTCACGCCTGATCTCAGGGAGGATAGAGGGGGCACTAACGCCCCTCCTCAGGGGGCCGCCCACCACTCTAGTGGAACAAGCGCTCCTTAGCTGCTATGTGGCTGCTGGCTCAGCTGGCCAGTCAGCTCATCCCAAGAGGCATTGCATCTCTCTTCCTTGTGTCCCCTTACTGCTCGCCATACAAACAGAAATAGCTCCAGTACCTGAATGCCACCGCTTTGCAGTGGCTGAAAGGCGGAATATAAATAATATAATCATCCGATGTCAGCTCAGTAACAGTAATGCAAGCACTGACCACTGATGGAGACACTGTGAAATACAAAACCCTGAAGAAAACATGCTCAACACCTATCTAGAAAGCTGCCGAACCAAACCAATACTAATATGCAGGACACAAACAGCAAAAACCCTGCCTATGAAAAGGTGGCAATGCAAATGTTACACCAGGCCCTAGAACACCAATATTCCTCAATTTGGGAAAACAAAAGCCAGACTGCTACGCATAGTCGTCGCTATGTGGTGGCAAGTGCCATCCTGGTGGATTGGATTGGGCCTGATGCAATCCAATGTGGCGCTCTGCTTAGGGTTTTTAAAAGGAATTTGAGAGACCAGAAAACCAGCTTATGTAACTACTGTTTTCTGCTGACCTCCACCAAAGACAGCACAGAATGGGGCCTCCCATTTTTGTTCCTAGTTCTGGAGCCCGTGTAGCCAGGATGGGAAGGAACTGTGTTGGGCTGCTTGCGGCTGGTGGGACCAGCGGCCTGAGGAGCAGGAACGAGCTAGCGGGATCTCTGGCCCGAGAAATAGGAAAGTCCCAGTGGGGTCGGCAACAGAGCTCATCTCACTGGCAGCCAGAACAACACGAGAGAAGGAGAAAGCTGACCTAAGAGAGAG